>NC_057722.1:54378115-54477432 GCF_004010195.1 Chiloscyllium plagiosum | reverse complement strand
AAGAGTACCTTCTTCCTCTTAATTGGTGATTGACTTCCCTTGATATTCCAGGTACACCATTTAATCAAATCATTAGCCATAATCTTCTGCAATTACATTTAAATTCCAGAAAGGAGGAACCCGAACCACAAATTGCTGAGTCTTAGTGTCGCATGGTCTACCAAATATAAAAACTACATAAACTAAAACCACGACATTTAACAAACATACAAAATCATTAAAAATAAAAAACAACAAAAACCAGAAAACAAACCAACATATAAAGCACCAATAGTGCTGAGTAGGGGAACTCACCCCCTGCCCGGAGGGGGCAACTACCCGTCCCGAACTGCCCATAAATAGGCATCTAACCATTTCAACCACCTTCACTTCTCCCAGCTCGAGCCGCATTGCAAACACAAGCTAAAAAGAATAAACACCCCATAGAATATCAATATGATTAAAAAACATTCTTTTATAACAAAAAGGGGAATACCCCACCCATCCTTCGGTATGTCCTAACTTCGAAATTTAAAATGTACATCTTAACCACCGCCAGACATAGTTTGAACCAAATTATTATCAATAGAGGAAAAAAAGGGGAAAAACAAAGCTCCAACCGGATTTCCTCTATTTCTTTTACAGAATGATAAACACATACCCAAGCAATAATATTTATACATACTACAATTATTTAAATTAAGTTAGTTTGTCCACAAAGTCTCTTGCCTTCTCCGATGTGTCAAAGAGATGCATGGATCCATCTAAGGTGATCCAAAGCACTGCTGGATATCTCAGGGAGTACTGAATACCAAGCTCCTTCAATCTTCTCTTGACACCATCATACGATTTTTGTTTCTGGATCACCGCCGCTGAAAAGTCATGAAAAAACATGATCTTAGACCCTCGTAAATTAGGGCTTTTGGATCCTTCCCCTGGAGTCTGGAAGCCTCCATCACTCTCTCCTTATCCCGGTAATGATGGAACCGCACCAGGAAAGGACGAGGGCGTTGACCCAGATCTGACCTCCGTGCTGCGACCCGGTGAGCCCTCTCTATCTTCAATCTTCTCATGCCAGTCTCCAAGTCAAGAAATTTCGGAAGCCAATCTTCAACAAATTCCGCAGGCCACTCAACTTCCTTACCCTCAGGCAGACCAATGATCCGAATGTGTTTTCTCCTGCCCCTGTTTTCAAGATCACCCACTTGGTCACGCAAATTACAAACCTGCGTCTTCAGGGCTTGGATCTCTTCCTTGAATGAACTGGCATCAGCTTCCACCACTGTGATCCTGTGCTCCACCTCATCTGTCCTCTTCTCCAGGTCTCCCAGCTGCTGCTCATGCTTCTGCAGCATGAGAGAGACTGGAGCCAGCTTCTCTTCAATCTGTTTCCCCAACATCTTGCGAGATTTCGAGAGCTGGTTCACCAGGTCCTGGAGAGTAATCGGCTCTGAGGCTGCTGCAGGCTGAGCTGCAGGCCCGGACTCAGATGCTCCTCCTCCCTTTTTAGGCATTTCTGGACAGCTGAAAATACAGATAAGTCAATTTTTTAATGTTTCTTGGGGTTCCACAATCTTTCCAACGCTCCAAGAAATCCTGTTGACCTGGGTTGGGTGCATTAAAGGACCATCCTGCTCCTGCTGCGATGCGAAGCTCTGCAGTGTGATCTTCTCAGATCGCTGCCATCTTAGATCTCCGTCACACTCTTATCTTGATGATGAATTCTATACTAATATGGTTACTCATCCCCAAGGGATCTCTCAGAACTACATTGTTATTATTCCTTTCTTATTGTATAATACCCAGTCTAAAATGGCCTGTTCTCTTAATGTACTGGTCCAGAAAATCATCCCATATTCACTCCAAAAATCATTAATCCCTCCTCTATGTCAATTTACTTATTTGATTTGCCCAATTGACATGCGGATTAAAGTCAACCATAATTACAGATGTTCCTTTGTCGTGTGCATTGTGAATTTACTGTTTAATGCCATTCACAACATCATCCCTACAGTTTAGGGTTCTACTTACAACTCCTGCTAATGTTTCTGACCCTTGGTATGTTTTACCTCTACCTGTACAGATTTCACATAGTTGGTGCTTATATCCTTCCGCACTATGGCATTAATTTCCTCTTTAACCAGCGATGCAACTCCACTGTCTTTTCCTTTTTGTCTGTCCTCTTTAAATATTGAATACCCCTGTATGAGTAATTCCCATTCCTGGTCACCTGGCAGCCATTTCTCCATAATCCCATCTGTATCATACCTATTTTCATCCATTTACATGATTATTTTATCCTCTTTACGTGAATGCTCCAGGCTTTAAGACTTTTCTTTTTAACATTATTTGTCCTGTTCCCGTTATTTTTCACTGTCCTATTTGATCCTGGTTCTTGATGGCTCTGCATATCACTTTTCTTATTTCCCTTTCTGTCATTGTTCTTGTCAGTGATTTGACTTACTTGCATAGGTTTGCATGCATCTGCCATATTAAAGCCTCCCTAACCATTCTACATCAGTCCTTATCCCACCCAGGTGGAAGCAATATTGTTTGTACTGGTCCCACCTTCCCTAGATCAGACCCCAGTGCTCCAGGACTCTGAAACCTTGCCCCTTGTTTCATCTCTTCAACTACGTATTCATCTGACATATCTTGCTATTTTCTACATTGACTATCATGTGGCACTGAGATCACCATCTTTAAAAGATCTACTTTTCAACATACTTTCTATAGTGTGCTGTTAGGACCTCATCCCTGCTATATTTTTTAAACATATGCTGCTTGTAACATTGTGTACCCCATTGGAATCTTCTGTAGCCTCTCACAGGTATCCTTGACCCGACCCTCATGCCAGGGAGGCAACATATCATCCTGAAATCTCATTTGTGGCCATAGAAATGCCTGCTTATTCCCCTTACAACTGAATCCACTGTAACTATTGCATTTTCACATTTTTTGCTCCTGTTGTGTGTACAGAGCCAAATGTTGTGCAACAAATTTAGCTGTTGCTGCTTTCCCCTGAGAGGCTATTTGCATCAACAGTAGCCAAAGCAATATTTTTCAGGGGAATAGCCATAGGTGTCTGCTGCACTGCCTGCCTAGTCCTCTTGCTCTGCCTGGTTGTCACTCATTACCTTCCTGCCTGCAGTGTGACCACTTCTCTAGATGTGCTATCCATGATATTCTTTACCTCACGAATGCTCCATTGTGTTCTCAGGTGTTACTCAAGTCCGAAACCCAGGCTTCCCAGAGCGGCACACATGCTGGCCCCAGGCACTTGAAATGCTCCTGACTAGAGCAGGAAGAGCACAACATGGCTTTGAGCTCTCCAGCCATGACTTATCCCTTTAAACTAAACCTTTTAGAAAATGCTTAATACTGGTCCCCAAATATTGTAGATTACAGTCCTTACAAACTATAAAACTAAAATGTAAAGCAAAAATGCACAATTCCCCCTCTTCACCAAATTCCTACATGTTCCAAATTCTCAGATGCGCACACACACACTCTGGTTGTTTCTCAACCAGGATGTGCTCTTTCCTGACTGCTCATGTGTGAAGCTTACTGAGCAATTTATCTATATATCAATTACTACTTAAAGTAATTGGCAAAAAAAATATGAGAAACTAGATTGTGAAAAGTGCCAGGTTGATATCAAAATCTATTTCAGCAATGTACGTGATTACTTTCAAGTCAGTATCACTATTCAAGTCAACTAACAGCTTGGGGAAATCATGGAAACTTGTTAAGTTAACCCTTTTGAGTACTGAACATCCAGGGGCGCTATTAACAAGTGTGTGTTTACCATCCCAAGAAAGAACTACAAACTGCACAGCTGTATTGGTGACATTCAGTGAGATGGGGTGGTTGGGCGCACTCAGAAAGACAACCCGTGGCAACCTCATTGCCACAGAGTGCAGTGGAGGCCGGGGCGCTAAATGTCTTCAAGGCAGAGATTGATAAATTCTTGATTTCACAAGGAATTAAGGGCTACGGTGAGAATGCGGGTAAGTGGAGTTAAAATGCCCATCAGCCATGATTGAGTGGCAGAGTGGACTCGATGGGCTGAATAGCCTTACTTCTACTTCTACGTCTTATGGTCTACCTTAATGCAGTTCCTGAGATAGATCCAAGAAAATTGTGATTTTGGATGTATCTATTAGAGAAGGAGCAATACTTGACCTTCTAAAAACTGAAAGAAGTGAGGATGCTGTAAATCAGAAACAAAAACAGAAATTTCTGGAAAAGCTTAGCAGGTCTGGCAGCATCTGTGGAGAGAAATCAACATGGATGTTTTGGATGGAGTGACCCTTTCTCCGAACTGATGGTATCAAGGAAAGTGTCAGTTTATATGCAGAAGATAGGGTGGGGGGAGATAAGGAACAAACGATAGGTGGGGATAGAGCCCAAAGAGAGAGAAAAACAGTTGGGTAGCCAAAGGAATGGAATAATGATCTGGCAGGGATAGTGAATAGCTCTTAATGGGACTAAGTCAAGAATCACACGACACAAGGTTAAAATCCAATAGGTTTATTTAAAATCACAAGCTTTCGGAGTTTAGCCTCTTCATCAGGTGAAGTGAGAGCGAAGCGCACAGACATAGAATTTATAGGCAGAGATCAAGGGTGAAGAGATCAAAAAATCATACAACTGGTGTGAGTGGAGTGTCGAATAATAAGTCTCTGCAGGTGACCAAGGATGTTAGATGGTGTGAGTAAAGTGTCAACAGCTGAATAACAAGCAAAGGGATGACCTATAATTGGATTAAATGAAGTAGTGAAATAATTACAAAAAATTAAAAATACAGTAGTGCTGGAATAACATGAAACATAAACGGAAGCTGCTGGAAAAGCCCAACAGGTCTGACAGCATCTGTGAAGAAAAACCAGAGGTGGGGTCACTGGATCTGAAACATTAACCCTGATTTTTCTGCACAGCTGCTGCCAGATCCACTGAGCTCTCCGTTGCCCCCCCACCCCAGCATCCCCTGCCCTTGCCCCTAATTTACAGCATCCGGAATAGGCATTACCACTACTAACATGAATATATTCAAATATTTCTAATTTCTAATTCTGATTTATTACGAAGGCAAATCAAATGTTCATTATAAGCTAATTTTCTGAATCAAGTAGGCATCACAAGGTTTACTTTTAAAGAAACATAAAATTTTCTTTATGCCCTTGAAAAAGTTAACAGGTAGGAACAGTGTGCAGTTCGTGACAAAACATTGTAATTATTTCATGGGTATTTGCGTACTTCACTGCCCACAGAGCTGATAGCTTGTGCATCTGTACAGCAATAAGAATTTCACAAATGAAGCAACACTTACCAGTCAACAGCTCAATTTTCCCCAACTACATTTAGACATAATAGTTGTGCTGCAGCATTCGACCAAGAGATATTAGTGTAGAAGAGAGTATCTCACTGGCATTACTGACCTTACACACACATAATTTGATGAATAGGTTATGTTGTGGTGTTGGTGGGCAATTATGGGAAATTATGAAGTAGGATATGGTGTTCATTGACCTTTGGCAACGAGACTACACAGACAAAATCAGAAAATGTATGGCAGAAGCAGACTTGTCATTGGCAGTTGAAAAAGCTATCCAGCTCAATACCATTTTCCAGTTTTTGGTGAGTAACGTCATGAATTAATGCCAAATCCTTATTAAGTGCAGTTACCTCTACCACATGTTCAAGCAATTGATTCTAGGCCTCACTACCCTCAGGATGCAAAATGCTCCTCAATTCCCCCTTGTCATTCTACCATTAAATTTAAGTTTCTGCCCCTGGTTAAAATTTCTCTTTTAAGGGAAATAGGTCGTTCCTAATCTCTCCTAATTTTAAACACCTCAGGTAAGTCTTCCCTCAGCCTCCTCTGTGGCAAAGGAAACAATTCTAGCCTGTCCAATCATTCCTCATAGCACAAATGTTCCAATTCTAGCAACGTCTTCTGAAATTTTCTCTCTACTCTTTTTATTGTGATCATATTTTTCCTGTAACATCACGGCACAGTACTCTAGTTGTAGCTTAACTTATGTTTTATACAGTTCTACCAAAAGGTCCCTGGTTATAAAATATCCTGCATGCCTTATGTGTTTATTCCTGCTGTCTTACAGGGCTATAGGCATGTACTTCAAGGTGCCTCTGTTTCTTGACATGCCTTGTCTTGAACCATTTATTTTGTACTCTCTTGCCATTTTTACCTGTACCAAATATATTACTTCATATGTCTTTCGGTAGAAGTCTATTTTCCATCATTCTGTCAACTTAATTGGTCGATTTCAGTATCATCTGCTGCTTAACATCTGAATCGTGTCTTACATTTAGGTCTAATCATTATTCTAAACCATGAAAGGCAAGAGGTCTTGTGCCAAGTCCTGGAGAACCTCGATGGAAAAAGCTTTCTAGTTGCGAAAGCATCAAATTACTACTGTATAAGAACAAACTGATGCAAATCACTCATGGTTTCTCCACTTCCACCAACAAATAGGTAACCTCAGCGTTCCCCTAACAAGTTCATGATTGAGAATTTATACATGAGCTATCATTGTTGTATAATGCTAACAACTCCTCAATGTAGTCATAGAGCCACACAGCATACAAACCGGTCCTTTGGCCCACCATGTCTCTGCTGAACAACAAATACCAAACCTCATCAATCCCATTTACCTGCACTTGGTCTATAGCCACCTATGCCCTGGTATTTTAAGTATTCATCCAAATGCTTCTGAAATGTTGTGAGAGTACCTGTCTCCACCACCACCTCAGGCAGCACATTCCATATTTCTACCACCCTCTGGGTGAAAAATGTTTTCTTTGGATCTCCTCTAAACCACTTACTCCTCACCTTCAACTAACACCCTCTGCTCTTAAATACACCTGCTATGGGGAAAAGATTCTCTATGCCTCTCATAATTTTGTACATCGCAATCAGATCAGATCCTCACTCAGCCTCCTCTGCTCCAAGTAAACAAACCCAGTCCATCGAGTCTCTCCTCATAACAGATTTTTCACCCAGGCAACATCCTGGTGAATCTCCTCTGCACTGTCTCCAGTGCAATCACGTCCTTCTGAGGGTGTGGTGACCAGAACTGCACACAGGATTCCACTGAGGTCTAACCAACGTTTTATAAAGTTGTAACAAGACTTCCTTGCTCCTATATTCTTTGACCAGGCTCATCTCATATGCCTTCTTCACCACCCTGTAAACCTGTGCTGACACGTTCAGGGATCTATGGACTTGTACACCAAGGTCCCTTTGTTCTTCAGTACTCCCTCGGGATCTATCATTCATTATATATATCTTTCCCTTATTAGGCCTACCAAATGATCACTTGACACTTATTGGGATTAAATACCATCTACCATTATTCTGCAATTTACCAGCTGATCAATATCAAACTACTGTCCTCTCTATCAACACCACCACCAATTTTTGTGGTAAATGAAAAAATTATTTATACCTTCTACATTCACAAGAAAAGTCGTTAATGTACATAACAAACAGCAAAGGGACCCAGGATTGAATCATATAGTATCAGGATCCAGTTAGTCAACTTGCCTTGGATCCCATGGGCTCTTACTTTTTTGGACCAGCCTTCCATATGTGACCTTGTCAAATGCCTTACTGAGGTTAATGTAAACCACATCAACTGCACTATCCTCATCAATAAGTCACATTTTTAAAATGGTTCAATTATATCCTTTGGGAGTTCCCTCTAATAAATCTATGCCTACTATTTCTGCCTTTCCAAGTATTGATTAACTCCAACCTTCAGATTTTTTTCCAATAATTTGCCTACCACTTAAAGTAACTGACCTGTAATTATCTGGTCTAACCCTGCTGTACCTCTTGTACAAAGGAACCACATTAGCTATCCTCCAGTCATCTGGCACTTCACCTGTGACCAGTGAAGTATTAAATATCTCCAAAAGGGCCTCAGCAATCTCCTCCTTTCCCTCCCATGAGATACTTGTCATCAAGCCCAGGAAATTAATGTATATCCACCAAAACATTTAATACCACTTCCTCATTAATCTGAACGTGTTCTATAACTTCATCATCCCAACTGAAGTTCCCAGATACAATGTCTTCCTCTTCTTAAATACAGATGAGGTGTATTCACATAAACCTGACCTGTGTTCACTGGCTCTTTGCACAGGTTGTCCCTTTGGTCAATAATAGGTCTCACTCTTTCCCTCTTATTGTTAATATACTTATAAAAAAGCCTCAGAGGTTTCCTTGATCCCACCTGTCAAAGATATTTAATGCCCCTCGATGCCATCCTAATTTCCTTTTTAAGCAAGTTCCTACACTCTCTATTCTCTTGAAGGGCTTCCCCTTTTTTTAAAAAAGTGCTGAAATTAATATATGCTTCCTGCTTTTTCTTTATCAAACTGTAAGGTGTCTTTGTTTGGGGATTTGAAAACATGTTTGTCAGAGAAGCTACTAAGTAAATTGGGGTGGCAAGGTTGTAAGGTTAATAAAAAATATTAATTCCATTTGTTTAGTTGCATATAACTGATCAAATTCATAAAACTGCATGCAAGACATCCAAATCGATTGGAAATTTGAAAACCTAGTTCGAAGGATAAAAACTTTAGGGTTAATGGCCATAGCTGGACCTGGGCCAGAATACCATACCTGGAGGATAGTACACAGTTTATGTACAGTAGTGCTGATTTTTTAACTGACTCTCTGCTCCAAAAGGGTCACCATGGCTAAAAAGCACAGAGCAAAATTAAATCAGGCAGCAGCCGGTCATGTTAGATCAAAGCTCTGGTACAGACGCATGGTCTGACATTGGCACCAAGTGTTTCATGTCCTTAAATTGTTTTTGGCACTCAGTCCCAATGGTTAGTGAAAGCTACGGATTAAAAACAGATGGAACTCAAACCCCTCCTGGCTTGAGGCTAAGTGAAGTATAAGTCATTATCAGTGTTATCTCTTGAATTACTGAACATTGCAAACCATATGGACGTGCCCAAGAATTTCTCCTGAAACCTAGGTAATAGTTATACCTGTGCAAGACTTAATTTTTTTTTGAAGCACAAAGGAATGCTACCATTGAGTTATAATGCCATATGATCTTTGTCAATATTTCAGTGATAAAAAAGAAGGCTCCAGAAGTCAAGTTACAATGGATGCTAACGCATAAGTAGACATGTTATACCAAAATAAAACTCTGGCTTGGAATGTCTGCTCAACTCTGTTGGTTTTCTTCACACAATATCTTGGATATTGGCAAAAACCATGTGAAAAATTACAGAACTGCAAATTTAAAAAAGTTTTTCCATTGTATATAGGGGTGGCCAACAAGGCCATATGTGTTGCCCATCTCTAACTCTCCTCTGATGATTTGTATTGAATCAACCACATTACTGTGGGCCCAAGCAGACTCCCTTTCCTCAATGACATTAATGAATCAAGTGGATTTCTGCAATAGTCCATAAATAAAAAGGTAAAATGCTGGAGAACAATAGGTCTGGCAGCATTGATGAAGACAGAACTGAAGAAGAGTTATATCAGACACAAAATGTTAATTCTATTTCTCTCCCTACCTATGCTACCAGAGCTCTTGATTTCTCCAGGATTACTTCCTCTTTAAGCTTTCCAGCATTTTGCATTTAAATCATAGAATCACCACAATGTGGAAGCAGGCCATTCAGCCCATCAAAACCACTTAATCCTCTGAAGAGCATCCCACCAAAACCAACCCCCATCCCTGTACCTCAACATTTCCCATGGCTAATCCACCTAGCCTTCACACCTCTGGACACTATAGGCAATTTAGCATCGCCAATCCACCTACATTACACATCTATAGATTGTGGGAGGAAACCAGAGCACCAGGAGGAAACACATTCAGAAGCAGGGAGAATATATAAGCTCCACACTGACAGTCATCCAAGGCTGGTATTGAACCTGGTTCCAGGGTAAACCACTGAGCTACCACGTCACCCCTGCCTTTCTAGCTGTTGGTGGGAAGTTATGTCTGGAGGCCAGGATTGGATGCAGCCATAGTCACATTGGTGGCACAATGCCTAGACTGCCAACAAAAATTACCACCAACACCTCCTCCGCATTCATGGGAATGACTGGGTAAACCCTCGAACTGGGAACGGCCGGGTAAACTGTGGTTAGCTTCATGTTTACCAGCACTGAGACTAGGTTTCAATGCCATAATTGTTAATTGCCACCTGAGAATTCATTTGATTTTCTAGGTTACTCGACCAGTGAATACACCAGTGTGTCAGCTCAGGTTTCCTATTCTCTTGTGCCCACTTTGAAAATATTGAATCAGACTTATAAGAGGAATATCAGCTATGCATAGATTGCCAGTGCACTCCTTTTTTCTTATGTTAAGAAAGACATTTGCATTTCTGACAGAAGATTCCAATCAGGACTCCTTCAGAAACACGGAGTTGTATTTTAAATCTGACAGGACCTTCATGGTGCTGGATAAATGGGCAAAGGCAAAATCACAACCAATCTTTTTCACAACATGAAGTTGTCATATTTGGGATTTCAAGGTCCAGTATCACAGTCATCCACTTTGACAGCTCCTATTGAAAGGGTAAGCATGCAGGTAGAATGCTAGGATGGTAAGATAAATAAAGTGCCAGGTAGGTAGGCTACTAGACTTGTAGAATGCCAGCTCAAAATTGACGAGAGGACCAGGTAAATGAAAAAATGCTTGGGTAGGTCTGATTGGATACAAGATATCAGCACTGGATGGGGAGGCAAAACCAGCTGTTGGTTGGTTCAGACCGCAGGAAGGGGGACGTGCTGTGGCTGAGGGAATGGGGGTGGCATTGAGCCCTGAGACAAGGGACAGCAGGGTGTCAAGTTCAATTGTGGCGAGTCTTGAGTCCTGTGGGTAGATGAAGAGGTTTCAGGGTCTAGATGGAGACAAGGTGCATTGCGTCCCAGGGTTGTGTCTGGTAGGTGATGGGAGAGCAGAGGAGGGTGTTGTAAGTCCTGGTGGGGCAAGGAGGCAAGTTGTGTTCAGCGGTGGTGGTGGGGTTTTAAGTTCTAGATGGAGAGGGGATAGAGAGTCAGAATCTGGATGTGTAATGGTTCAGGGAGAGATCAAGTTGAAATGGGAGGAGTGGTCAGTTTGATAACTCCTGAAGTGTCAGACTAGGTTATTAACTGAGCAACTTTTACTGAGTAACTATTTAATAATTGCAGAGGAACCCTCCAAATGTTTCAATCCAAATGGATATTCTCAGAGGATTCCAGGAGTAAGGGAATTGAATCTTTAATTTCCTGGGTACTTCCCTCAGAGGGTACTACATTGAGGGATACCACAGAGTCCTGATCTGCAATTCCTATCTCCGCTACAGAAACAACAATTATGCCATTAGAAAATCTGGGCTGATATTGTATTAGAACTAGGTCAGATCCACAAAACTGACCATTGTACTTAGGATCAATTAATTACTTTTGGGAGGTTATGCCAAATTGTGCTTTCTGGCAGGTCTTTGAGGATGCTACAAAAAGTAAGCTGTAACTTTTGGGTGTGAGCTCACCACAGGTATGTCTGAAAATGAACAGAATACACAATCAACATCTCACTGCAAAATAATATTGTTGATATTTTTAATCAACCTGTTCAGATATTATGGCACCACTGGAGCTGGTGGAACTTAAACCTAGATTTTAGAACATAGAAAAGTACAGCACAGAACAGACCCTTTGGCCTATGATGTTGTGCCGAGGATTAATCCTAATGTAAAATAAAATACCCTTACCTACACACCCCTCAATTCACTGCTGTCCATGTACATGTCCAGCAGGTACTTAAATGTCCCCAATGACTCTGCTTCCACCATTACCACTAGCATTCCATGCATTCACAGTTCTCTGCGTAAAGAACGTACATCTGACATCTCCTCTATACCTTCCTTCTAATATCTTAAAACCATGACCCTTCATGCCAGTCAATCTTGCCCTGGGGAAAAGTCTCTGGCGATTGACTCTATCCATGCCTCTCACTACCTTGTATACCTCAATCAGATCACCTCTCTTCCTCCTTCTCTCCAGGAAGAAAAGTCCAAGCTTAATCAACCTTTCTTCATTAGACAAGCCTTCCAGTCCAGTTAGCATCCTGGTAAACCTTCTTTGCACCCTCTCCAAAGTCTCTTTATCTTTCCTATAGTAGGGCGACCAGAACTGGACACAATATTCCAAGTATAGTCTCACCAGGGACTTGTAGAGCTGCAGCAAAACCTCGCAGCTCTTAAACTCGATCCCCCATTAATGAAAGCCAAAACACCATTTGCTTTCTTAACAACCCCATCCACTTGGGTGGCAACTTTGAGGGATCGATGTACTTGCACACCCAGATCCCTCTGTTCCTCCACACTGCCAAGAATCCTGATTTTAATCCCATATTCAGCATTCAAGTCCAACCTTCCAAAATGCATCACTTTGCATTTATCCAGGTTGAACTCCATCTGCCATTTCTCAGCCCATTTCTGCATCCTGTCTATGTCATGCTGCAGCCTGCAACAGCCCTTGATACTATCAACGGCACCTCCAACCCTTGTCTGCAAATTTACTAACTCACCTCTCAATCTCCTCATCCAAGTCATTTATAAAAACTACAAAGAGCAGAGGCCCAAGAACAGAGCCCTGCAGGACACCATTCAACACTGACCTCCAGACAGAATACATCTACAGCCACTCTCTGCCTTCTGTCAGCCAACCAAATCTGAATCCAGATAGCCAAATCTCCCTGTATCCCATGTCTCCTGACTTTATGAATGAGCCTACTATGGGGAGCCTTATCAAATGCTTTGCTGAGTGCATATACACAGCAGCCACTGCTAAATCTTCATCGACTTGTCTCGTCACCTCCTCAAAGAACTCAATTAGATTAGTTAGACATGACCTGCCCCTCAAAGCTATGCTGACTGCCTTTAATCACGCTATGCTTTTCCAAATAGTCATAAATCCTATCTCTCAGACTTCTTTCCAAAACCTTGATGACCACAGACATAAGACTGATTTGGTCAGTAATTGCTAGGGATTTTCTTATTATCTTTCTTGAAAAGAGGAACAACATTTGCCTCCTTCCAATCCTCTGATATGACTCCCGTGGAGAGTGAGGAACCAAAGATTTTCGCCAACGGCTTAGCAACCTCTTTTCTTGCTCCCGGAGCAACCTAGGATAAATCTGGTCTGGCCCTGAGGACTTATCAATCCTAATGTTTGCCAAAATGTCTAGCACATCAACTTCATCAATCTTGATCTGTTCAAGCCTATATCCCAGCTACTCAAAGTTCTCATTCACAACTAGGTCCCTTTCCTTAGTGAAAACCAAAGCAAAAAACTCATTTAGGGTTTCCCCATCTGCTCAGACTCTACCCACAATTTCCCTACGCTATCCCTGATCGGCCCTACCTTCTCTCTGATCATTTTCTTATTCCTCACGTATGAGTAAAATGCCTTTGGGTTCTCCCTAATCCTTCTAGCCAAGCCTTTTTTGTGCCCCCTCCTGGCTTTCCTCAGTCCATTTCTGAGCTCCTTTCTAGCAAGCCTGTAACCCTCTAAAGCTGTGCTAGATCCTTGCTTCCTCCACCTTACATAAGCTGCCTTCTTCCTTTTGATGAGAAGCTCCTCTGTTCTCGTCATCCAAGGCTCCTTAATCTTACCCCTTCTTACCTGTCTCCGAGGACAAATTCATGCATCACTTGCAACAACTGCTCCTCAAACAATCTCCACATGCCTGCTGTGCCCTGTGGGTCAATTGCTCCCAGTCTGTACTTCCCAACATCTGTCCGATAGCGCCATAATTTCCTTTTCCCCAATTAAATATCTTCCCTTGGTGACTGCTCTTTTCCCTCTCCAAGCTATGGTAAATGTGAGGCAGTTGTGGTCACTGTCACCAAAGTGTCTTCCACCACGAGATCTGACACCTGTCCTGGCTCATGGCCGAGCACCAAATCCAAAATGGCCTCTCTCCTTGTCAGCCTGTCTACATATTGAATAAGGAAACCTCCTGAACACACCTGACAAAAATGGCTCCATCCAAACCATCTTCACTAAGGAGGATCCAGTCAATATTGGGAAAGTTGATGTCACTCACAACAACAACCCTGCTGCATCTGCATTTTTCCAAAATCTGCCAGCTTATCAGTTCTTCAATCTCTCTACTGCTATTAGGGGTTCTGCAGAAAACCCCCAATGAGGTGGCTGCTCCCTTGCTGTTCCTAACTTATACCCATACTGACTCAGTAGACAAACCTTCCTCAACAACCTTTGTTTCTGTAGCTGTGATGCACTCTCTGATTAGCAATGCTACACCCCCTCTTTTTCCACCCTCTCTGTTCTTTTCAAACATTCTAATTTTCTCAAGAGTTACAAGGAAAATACTAGAAAGGGAGCATGAGGGATGCTGGATCCTATTGAATAGCAGAGCAGGCTGGAGGGGCCGAACGACATACTCCTTTTTTATTTCTAATGATCTTATGGTCTAGCTCTTCTGGGTCAGAGGTAGGAACACCACCACTGCACCACAGTGGCTTCCAGAAAATATTATTGTCTCCAGTGTGAAGACTACATCTTGTCTGTTTGATTGTTCAGGGACTAGGAAAGGAAAAGCTGCACTTTTGAAAGCAAGCCATTGGAACTCAGTGAACTGTGTTAAAACTGTTACTTTGCAAGTAGTGGAGGAGGTGAGATAAGATGTAGTGTTGAGAGTAAATGTGTAAAGTAAGGTTTGGCCAGCAACAGAGTGCTGGCTAGTCTATTCAATTCATAGAATCACAGAATCTCTACAGAGAGTAAGCAAGCCATTCAGCCCATCAAGTCCACACTGATCCTCTGAAGAGCATCCCACCCAGACCCATCCCATTCCTATAACCCCACATTTCCCATGGCTAATTCACCCAGCCGACATTTTCCTGGACACTATGGGCAATTTATTGAATTGAATTGAATTGAATTTATTGCCACGTGAAAAGCTTTGTCATTCGAGCAATGCAAGCAGATCACAGAATGAAGTAGCATATATAAGTAAATAATAGGTAAACAGTGGCAAAAACAAAAACAGAGATTCAGGTGAATGTTAAGAGTTTGTGAGTCCATTCAGTATTCTAACAACAGTGGGGTAGAAACTGTTTCGAAATTGGCTCATGTGTGTGTGTTCAGGCTTCTGTACCTTCTTCCCAATGGTAGAGGTTGTAGCTGAATTCTATAGATGGGAGGTTTGGCCTTTGTGATTGTCCGGGCTGAGTTCACCACTCTCTGTAACTGTCTCCAATCTTGAATGGTACAGTTGTCATACCAGGTCGTGATACATTCAGACAGCATCCTCTCGATGGCAAGGGTATTCACTGTCATGCCAAATTTCCTCAGCTGCCTGAGGAAGAGATGTTGTTGGGCCTTTGTAACCAGTGCATAAGGAAGCTTGTTGTAGATGACCACACCCAGGAGTTTGACACTCTCCACCTGTTCCACTTCTGTGCTGTTAATGTGTAGGGGGGCATGAGTAACATCCCGCCTAAAGTCAATAATGAGTTCCTTGGTTTTGCTGGCATTGAGAGTTAGGTTGTTCTCGGTGCACCAATTTAGCTTGGCCAATTCACCTAATCTGCATATTTTTGAATATGAGAGGAAACCTGCACATGCGGAAGAAACCCATGTAGACGGGGGAGGATATTCAACCTCCACACAGGCAGTTGCCTAAGGCTGGAATCGAATCCAGGTCAATGGTGCTGTGAGGTAGCGGTGCTAACCGAGACATTGTGCTACCCATTGTGACCAGTTCCAGATGCCAAAGAACATCAGCATGTTGACTACCCTCTGATTGGAAAGAATCTTTTGCTGAATTCATTTGGTACAGCAGAACTCTAGAAGATTGGAGTTTCACACTTGCAAACTGTGAGCAGCAGAATAACTACTGATTGAATTGCAGTTGCCAAGTGTTCACTCCTCCGACTTCGTTGTGCAACTTAGTCAGAAGAGCAATCTGTCTTCAGAGGTATGCTGTCACTTAGGCATGTTTGCAGAATTACAAAGCATGAAAAAAAATTCCCAGCGTTTATTGTCCATCAGAAGATAGTGGTGAACCATCTTCAACTGCTGCAGTCCACATCATGAAGGTACATCGCAGTGCTATTACTTAGGGAGTTCCAGGATACTGACCCAGCGACACAGAAGGAGTTGTGACAAATGGCTAATTCAGGGTATTGTGTGTGACTTGGAGGGAAAACTGGAGGTGGTGCTGTTTCTACGCACCCACGGTTTTGTTCTTCAACATTAAGAAACTGCATTTAGAATGGTTATCAATCAAAATTTAGGCTCTATAAGGTGTTTGATCAAAGAGGTACGCGTTAAAGAATATCTTAAAAGAAGAAGCAGAGACATTTAGGAACAGAATGCCTGAGTTTAAGGCCGAGGCAATTAAAGCTGTGGCTGCAAATTCTGGTTCAAAGAGAATTGATGGGGTGCAAATATCCCTGAGGATTTGAGAGTTGAGAGAAATAACAGATAGGGATATGTGAGTCCTTATTAGATATTTAAAACAAGAATGACTAATTTAAAATCAAGGCAGTGTTCAACCAGAAGCCATGTAATGTAATCCAATGAGCAGAAGGGTGAAGGCTGAATGGAACTTGGTGCAAGCTCAGAGAACAGCAGAATCCAGGCTGAGCACTAGTTTCCAGATAGTTCAGGGAAACCTGTCAAGAAAGCATTCAAAATAGTCAAATTTCAATGTAGTAAAGGAAGAGGTGAGGTGTCGCATCAAATCAATTTTCAGTGGAGAGCAGCAGCACAATGCACAGCACGATGGCTTAGTGCTGCCTCACAGTGCTGGGGCCTGGGCTCAATTCCAGCCTCAGGCAACTGTCTGTGTGCAGTTTACATGTTCTCCCTGTGTCTGCCTGGGTTTCCACCAGGTGCTCTAATTTCCTCCCACAGTCTAAAAATGTGCAGGTTAGGGAAATGCAGGGATAGGGTCTGGGTGTTGCTGCTCTTGAGGGTTGTATGGATTTGATGGGCCAAATGGCCTGCTTTTACACTGTAGGAAATTCTATGATTTGAGGTAGATATAAACTGATTTGGAGGAGAAGGTCAGAAGTTCACTTTTGGGTTAAATAGGATGCCAAGATTGTGAACAGTCTGGTTCAGCCTTGGAAAGAAATCCAGACATTGACCAGGAAATTAATGGGTAGAGCTTGTAACTTTTACAGTTGTGGCTGAAGAAACTGGAATGACTTCTTTTATTGCTTTCTGGAGATAGTGTGCAGTGAACCTACAATATTTCAGCTGCATTGGGGGTTGATCAAATGGTGGGGGTTGATCAAATGGACTGCTCAATCCTGAATGGTGCTGATCTTCTTGCATGTTGTTGGAGTTGTACTACCTCAGGCAACTGGACTGTATTCTGTCACATTTCCACTAACGAGGCTTGTAAGTGAGGGGTAAACTTTGGAAAGTTAAAAGAAAGCTACCTAGTGCACAATTGCTAATGTTTATGATTTACATTGCTGGGTGAGAGGTGTTTTTGCAAATCCCTTTCCGTCAACATTAAATGGGTCGTATAACTACAACATTAGCACCAAGCACTGATGACAATGTACAGTCATATCCTTCTGACAAAACATCTTGAAAATTGCTGAAAAAAATATTTTTTGTCAAAGCTTTTTGTCTTGATCTCATGGAACATTTTTCAAGAATTTGCAATTTAAGCCAATGCCCTGATAATTCCATGATTTGGAGATGCCGGTGTTGGACTGGAGTGTACAAAGTTAAAAATTACACAACACCAGGTTATAGTCCAACAGGTTTAATTGGAAGCACACTAGCTTTCGGAGCGACGCTCCTTCATCAGGTGATTGTGATCAGGTGATAATTCCAGTAACACTTAAGTGCTATACTACAAATCACTAACATTTTTTTGTGACACATATGCATTAGAATGGTATTTTTCATTCCTAGGAAATCTGATGTTTCAAATTAAAATAAACAGTGCTTGAATCTTAAAAACAGGTCACAACATCAAGCTGTAGGCTACTTGTAACTTAAATCTGAGCTCTTGTGAATTAATTTTCCAGTTTTAGGACATGTTTTAAATGCACCACCATACAGGTATAGAATGCTAACCCAGAATTTATATACATTTACTTCACATATTTAGTTCACTGAGCAGGACTGATGTCTACTTCCAGATTGAATCAGCAGTACTTACAAGCTGTGGTATAGCAGTGGTTTAATGCAATTCTGCTCTATATTCCATTCAGTTATGCTCCTACTCTGTTTTATTTTGTAATTCTTTGTCCTTGTATCTGTTTAGCTTTAGTCCTACTTTAATTTGGTGTATTCTATTTATTCCCATACTAATTCTAATTGATTTTTATTTTATCCTCCTTTCAGTTTCTTTTTCTTAATTCTCACTTCTAGTGTTAATGTTCCTTTTAATCCAAATCCTTGATTTCCTTTAGTTCCATTCATGGCCTGTGTTTTTTTTAAACCTGGTCCACTCAGAGGGCTTTTATTTAAAGCATTCAATGGGGCCAGAGTACTTAAGGAGAGTTTTAATAGAAGTATTCAAACTTAAAAGGTGTTGGATAACATCAATAAAATGATACTGTTTTTGCTAGTGAGTGGATTGATAACTAGAAGACACAGATTTAAGATAATAGAATCAGAAGAGAGATGAGAAGAATTTTGTTTTTATGTAATGTGTTGCAATACTCTGGAATGTACCGTCTTATATAGATAGCAGAATTCAATTCAGATTCAATAATAACTTGAAGAAGGAAGTTTATACACACTTAAAAAGGACAAATTTGCATAGTGATAGGATACAGAAAGGAAATGGGACTAATTGGATATCCTTCAAAAGAGCCTTCAAATGAGATAAATAGTATCCGTTTTTAATGGAAAATTTGTAAAGATCATGCCTTTTTATTTTTCTGGGGTTTTTTGTGAACTGTAATGGGAAAAGGACTGTTTTAAAATCCAGGGATTGAGGAAAGGTTTACTTTTTAAAAGACAGGTTAGAGAATACTCATTGTTAAGTGTTGTTTACACTGTTGCTTGTTCAAACAGTGGAGGGGGGTTACCGCAGACCAGCTGGAGCAAGGGGTTTTGTGCGAAGGGAGATTTGCTCAGAAAAATGAAGCTGATTGATCTGAGAAGTGGTGACCAGTTGTCAATGACAAAGACCTTCTGCCTTCCAGCTACAATATGACTGGCTCCCAGAGAGCTGAACAGCTTGAGATGTGAAAGATTGGGTCAGAGGACTTTGGACCTGGAGAAAGGGAAATGCTGCCATTATCTCTGCACTATAAATACCTGAACCCGACAGAAAGCTCGTTTATTTCCCTTAGCAATAGCTGTAAGCTGTTGCTTTTTACCAATGAGGCAGAGATATAAGTTTTTAACTAGTTGCCCTGTGCCTTGTGCAAGTCAGTGTAAGTACCTGTAAAGGATTGAGGAGCAGTGAGCCCTGGCAAGCCAATAGAGTCATTTCAGCCAACCTCATGGACAGGGAGTATTGAACTGCCTTCCACTTCTCTCTATAACGTTACAAGTAAACTCTTTAACCGTCTTATAAAATTACCCCTCCACTCATAATAGCAATATTTTTTATCTGTCTGCCTGTATGTGAGTGCTGGGATAATTTTATAAGATGGTTAAAGTGTTTACTTGTAACGTTATATGTTGATGATTCATAATTGTTTACTTGGTGTTAAAACCTATTAATTTGTAATAAATACTAATTCCGGTAAGTATAGAAACCAGTAAATTCCAGTAAGTAAGTATAGTAAGTACGCTGTCTGTCAACTTTATTTAAAAAAGGCATCAATTGGGGAATCCTGTGAGCTTTTATAAAACCTTTAACAAATGTGACGACTTTGAGTGCAGCAGAGCCCAATTTCAAGTGTGCTACCTCAGTGAGGTGTAACAAATTCTATGTTGGGAATATTGGAAAGCAAGTTATTTTGCATCATTAAAAATATTAGGTTGATGGTGTAGTTTGCAAGATCATCCTTTTCAGTTATTTTTGCCACTGATGTCAAACAGCTGACTTTGGTAAATTTTGTAAGGTTGGGTTTGACTCTAACAACAGAACAGAAAGCTGGTTCGGCCATTTTGGGGAACTCCAGCCAGATGGAATGTCAAGCTTATAACTAATGAGCTGTAGTCATGGCCACCACCAACAGCTGCTGGCCAATCAAAGACACTTTTGGGAATGGATTAGAATGGCATTGCATTACAATCTCGAAAATTGTGAGTGGATGCTATTTGAAGGGTTGATGTGGATTTGAAGAGCTAAATGGCCTGTTTCCACGTGATAGGGATTCTACGATATTAAAATGTAGTTGCCGCGATACACTGTGATGATTTTGTAAGGCCTGGTGGGAATGCCCAAGACCAAATGAAATTAGGGAACAGAAATGGTTATATATTAATTAAGGGATACTTAGCTGAGAAGAGGGTGTAAATGGGAACAGCAAATCAGTGTGCTGGGTTTGTTGTGATGTACGCATAGGAATAATATAGTTACTGAGAGAACATGTATCTAGGATCTGCCTACCAAACCATTAACCTCTGGTATCTATCAACCGTAATTGTTTGGGATAACATAAAATGCCACTTGTGCAGAGATTAGAGAGTTGTGCAATAAGACAGGAATGAATGTGATGTGTAAAAGAAATTTTAAAAATTCAAATAAATATGCAACTTACACAACCAGGAGATTAATTAAAATTGATGGTGCCTGGTATTATTTTAGGGCCCTGCTATCTGATGTAAGAAGCATAACAATGGCATAAAGTACTGGAGGCTTCAGAAAAGCATGCGCAAAAAAAAAGTAAGATTAAATAGAGGTTAGATACTAATGAGCCATATGAGATGCAAAACAGCTGTTGAGGCAAATTTGGACAAGCTACAACTTACCATAATGGCTTCCCTAAATTTATATATAAAAAAAGAGTTTATTCAAGTTTCTGTCTTGGAAACATATGCTGTAGTTCTTATTGAAAAGGTTCTGGGTTTGACTCATTGCCGGTTCTGAGCTAACTGCAGTCACTGCTACAAGTGACTTTGACATTAGCTCCACAGAGTGTAGAAAAAAAATGGTCAGTCTGGGTCTCTGATCCAGGAAAGAGGACATATCGTTAAATGTGCAATGCATTTTACTTGGCTATGATTGCTGACATAGTTAGACAGAGACAAAAAAAAACTGCAAATGCTCGAATCCAAGAAGACAGGCAGGCGCTGAAAGAACACAGCAGGCCAGGCCACATCAAGAGTGGAGAAGTCAACATTTCAGATAATAAGATGTAACCCTTCTTCGGGACTAGGGGTGGATGTAAGGGGAATTGCAGATAAAGGGAGTGGGGGCAGGGTGGTGAGGTGAGGTGAGGATAGGTGAACACAGGTAGAGGGTATGACCTAGTTCGTCGATGGGAGGAAAGAATCTGGTTGGTCGCCAAAAGGAAGTGTTGATGAGTGGAATGGAAGGGAGGGTGAGGGGCGGGGAAGGGAGTCAGGGGATGGGAAGGGAGGTTATTTGAAATTGGAGAACACAACGTTGAGTCCTCCGGGCTGTAGGTTGCCCAGGTGGAAGATGAGGTGTTGTTCCTCCAATTGGCAGTCTGATTCATTGTGGCAATGGAGAAGACCAAGGATGGTCAATGCTGAGTCCTCTGGGCTGTAGGCTGCAAGGTGGAAGATGAGATGTTGTTCCTCCAATTAGTGGTCTGATTCAATGTGGCAATGGAGGAGACCAAGGATGGTCATGTCAGAAAGGGAGTGCGAAGGGGAATGAAAATGGGCAGTGACTGGCAGGTCAGGTTGGCCCCTGTGTGTCCAGCTGAGATGCTCAGCGAAACGTGCTCTTAGTTTACTTCGGGAGCACTGGATACATTAAACTAGGTTGGAGCAGAGGCAGGTGAACCTCTGCCTCACCTCAAAGGATTGTTCGGGGCCCTGGATGGAGGTGAGGGGGGTGATGTGCCAACAGGTTTTGCAATAGGTTTCTAATAGTCACTGTCCTCAGATCAAGGTATTTATAGAAGACGACAGTGCGGTATCTTAAAATAACTTGTCATGAGTAATCACTACAAGAGGTGGAGGACTAAGTGGAGATATTAAAGACTAGAAAGATAAAGAATTAATTTACAGTCTGGCAGTAGTAAATTCAAAACTGTTCTGTTATCCCATCCTGCTAATTCTACTTAGTCACATTCAGTATTGGAAATTTGCAACTACATCATTTTCACAGAAGCTATATTCTTTTACAAAGGTATATTTCAAACGCAGCAAAATGACATTTGGCAAAGAACGGGTGAATGTAGAAAAATTATCTACTCCTTTACATCCATTTTTAATTTACTTCTGCCCTGATGGCTGTTCTCCCTACAGGTGCCAGGTGCAAATTTGAATCTATTTATTATCTCTGTATGAATCATTGTGACTCAGTGTGAATCTCAACAACTCACAGTGAAACCATTCATGCATTCAGGACAAAGCACAGCAAAGCTACTGATATTATTTAGCATTAGCAAGGTACAATGTATAAAATATCAATAAGCTATCTTTTGTGTCTGACTTTAAATTCCTGTAGTAAACTTGCTTGATCTCAAATTGCAATTTCTTAAAATCTCAAATGCAACACAAATATGGACTTCAATTATTCTTTAGGTGGTAGTCTTGCCCTGTTTTGATTACTAATACATTTACAGGTTCACAGTAGCAGTGAAAACTCTTCTCAAACCATACTATTTTTGACGCAGTAATGATTATACACCAGGTGGCTTGAGTTTTTTTCAAAAGTAAGTTATTTTTAAGGCTAATTTACTCCAAGACAAACGAGAGTTAACTACATTTGAGTGAGTGCAAGATGAACATTTTCTGAATATAATTATAAAAATCCAAAGCAATTTGTGTCTTGTACCAGTGATAATGACTTTTTTACATGAATTCCTATTCATCAGGTTAAGGATTACAAGAAGCTGACCATCTAATTTTCAGGTAGATTTTACGAAAACTGCATCATTTCTGCTACTTCAACCCCTGATTCCTGATCGTCTTCATAGAATCCCTACAGTGTGGAAGCAGGCCACTTTGTCCATCAAGTCCACACTGACCCTCTAAAGATCAGACCCAGATGCAGACCCACCCCCTGCATTTCCCATGGCTAATTCACCTAGCCTTCACATCCTTGGACACTATGAGCAATTTAGCACAGCCAATTCACCTAATCTGCACGTTTGGACATGGAGGAAACCCACGAATACTTGGGAGAACAAGCAAACTCCATATTGACAGTCACGAAAGGTGGAATTGAACCTAGGTCTCTGGCACTGTGAGGCAGCAGTGTGCTAACCATTGAGGCACCATGCCACCCTATTTATGCCTAACTAGAAAATGTAACTTGTATTTATTGCTACCAAGCAATATACTGAATCACACTGTTAGGCCAACCACATTTGCTTGTTCAGACACACTGCTGGTACAACCTCAGCAAATGTTAACCACATGGAAGATAGTACAATGAAGGGTATGTAGGTTAGCCTAATCTTAGAGTAGAACACAACATCAAGGACTGAAGGGCCTGTACTGTACTGTTCTATGTTCGAAGAAAACCTTTAGACTCAGTGTAGCAAGAATATTCCCATTGAGCACTTGAGATGCATAGGTAGTGCTCTTATGTCTGAGCCAGAAAACCCGGGTTCAAGCCCCACCTGATCTACAAGCATGTCTATACATGTTGATTAATGCTATTCTAAAGAAAAGACGATTGGTGCATCTCTCTATCACAACCATTGTATGTGATGGTTTGTTCTACAAATATACAGCATAGTTTCAAGTTTCAAACTTTAGACTACCAATACAACTATAAAATGTTTACAAACATATGAACACTCTTATTGACAAGTTTAGTCACTGAAAAGACACATATGTAAACATTTTTAAAAAGTTAAGAGTTTGCACATTCTCCCAATATCTGTGAGAGTTTCTTTCGGGTGCTCCAGTTTCCTGCCAGTCCAAAGAAGTAAATAACTTATTTTTTTTAAAATGGCCAATTGTTGAAGTTCCTAGCTTCTATTAAACATCACCCACCACCTCAGCCCTCAACATCACCCATCAATGCCATCCTGCAACTCCTGCAGCCACTCAAACAAGTCAACATTTTGTGACTCCAGCGCTATCTCATCAAGATCCCTCTATACTATGAAATTCTGCAGTCATCCCCCATTTATCTAATACAGTACATTCTTATTCCACCCGTCAAAGTGAACAACTTCCCATTTTTCCACATTGCTTTTCATCTGCCAGATATTTGCCCACTCATTTCCCACAATCCAAAGGTCAGGTGAATTGGTTATGCTAAATTTCCCATAGTGTTTAGAGATTTTAGGTTAGGTGCATTAGTCAGGGGTAAATGTAGAGTAATAGTGCAAGGGAATGGGTTTGGCTGGGTTACCTTTTGGAGGGTTGGTGTGGACTTGTTAAGACCATAACACCATAAGACATAGGATCAGAAGTAAGGCTATTCGGCCCATGGAGTCCACTCCGCCATTCAATCATGGCTGATGGGCATTTCAACTCCACTTACCCACATTCTCCACGTAGCCCTTAATTCCTTGTGACATCAAGAATTTATCAATTTCTGCCTTGAAGACATTTAGCGTCCCAGCCAAATGTCTTGTTTTCACACTGTATGGATTCTATAACAGAGCTATTCTGTATGTATGTCAATCAGTATCCTGATTTTGTCACCTTCGCATCATACTTTCTGGCCTATCTTTCTATCAAATGGAAATTTAGTCACCAAGCTTTTGATTACCTCATTAAGTTATTAATATGACTTATAAAAAGTCAACAGCCCAGCATAGACTAGTGGGACCCCACTCATCTCATCCTTCCAATATGAGAAAAGCCCATTTATGTGCACACGCTGTTTTCTGCCAGCCAATCTTCAATCCATGTAAGTCACCCACCAGACATGAGCTCCCACTTTACCCAATAACCTTTTATGTGGAATCATGCTAAATGTACTTGGATTTCCAGATGACAAAGAACAAAGAACAAACAGAATTGACAGCCCAGGAACATGCCCTTTGGCCCTCCAAGCCTGAGCCGATCCAAATCTACTATCTAAACCTGTTGCCCAATTCCTAAGCATGTTTATCCCTCTGCTCCCCACCTATTCATGCATCTGTGCAGAAGCATCTTAAATGAATCTCTACCACCTCTGCTGGCAACACGTTCCAGATGCCGACCACCCTCTGTGTGAAGTACTTGCCACGTGTATCCTCCTTAAACTTTTCACCACTCACCTTGAAAGCGTGACCTCTCATTATTGAATCCTTCACCCTGGGAAAAAGCTTGTCTCTATCCACCCTGTCTATACCCTTCGTGATTTTGTAAACCTCAATCAGGTCCCCCCCAACCCCTCCAATCTCCTTTTTCTAAAGAAAACAAACCTAACCCACTCAACCTCTCTTCATAGCTAGCACCCTCCATACCAGGCAACATCCTCATAAACCTTCTCTGCATCCTCTCCAAAGCGTCCACATCCTTTTGGTAATGTGGCGACCAGAACTGTACACAGTATTCTGAATGCGGCCGAACCAATGTCTTGTCCAATTTTAACATGACTTGCCAGCTCTTATACTCAATACCCCGTCCGATGAAGGCAAGCATACTATGTGCCTTCATGACCACTCTATACACCTGTGCAGCAACCTTCAGGGTACAATAGACCTGCACTCCCAGATCTCTCTGCCCAAGGCTCTTCCGTTCATGTATAATGCGCTCTAGAATTAGTCTTGCCTAAATGCATCACCTCACCTTTGTCTGGATTGAAATCCATCTGCCACTTTTTTGCCCAACTCTCCAGTCTATCTACATCCTCCTGTATTCTTTGACAGTCCCTTATGCTTTCTGCTACTCCACCAATCTTCGTGTCATCTGCAAACTTGCTGATCATACCAACAGTGCCCTCTTCCAGATCATTTATCTATATCACAAACAACAGTGGCCCCAACACTGACCCCTGTGGAACACTACTCGTCATCTTTCTCCATTTCGAGAAAGTCCCTTCAACTACTACTCTCTGTCTCCTGTTGCTCAACCAATTCTTCATCCACCTAGCTAGAACACCCTGCACACCATGTGACTTCACTTTCTCTATTAGTTTACCATGGGGAACCTTATCAAACGCCTTACTAAAGTCCATGTATATGACATCAACAGCCCTTCCTTCATCTATCAATTTGGTCACTTCCTCAAAGAACAGTACAAAAGAGCTTTCCTTTATCCACAGGCGCATGGTCCTCTCTCAAAGAATTATAATAAACTGGTTTAGCATGATTTCCCTTTGACAATCATGCTGACTCTTTCCAATTCCCATAAGTTTTTCCAAGTACCCAGTTATAACCTTAATGATTGATACTGACTACCTTTTCATGACAAATGTGAAGCTATCTGTCCTAGAATTCCCTGTTTTTTGCCTCCACCCTCTTCTTGAATAACGGGGATATTTATATTTGTTATTTTCCAGTTCAATGGAACCTTTCCCGAATGTAACGCACTTTGGACAGTTCACACCTATTATGTCACTAGCCACTTCTGTTAAGAGGCTAAGATAAAATCAGTCACAACCCAGAGATTTATCAACCCACAGCTGTCAGTTTACTCAGTACCACTTCCCCGAGAGTATGATTTGACCAAGTTCTTCTCTTCTTTCCAAATGGAGATTTACAGGTATTACATGGATGCATTTTGTGTTCTTTTGTAACGAAGGCAGAAGAAAAGTATTTATTAATTACATCTGCCATTACTCTGTTATCTACAATTAATTCCCCATGCTTATTCTCTAGAGGACTAACATTCATTTTGCTTACTCTTTTTCATTTTAGATAACTATAGAAACACCTAATATCTGTTTTTACATTTTTAGTTAGCTTTCTTTCATGCTCTAATTTAATTGCCTTTATTAACCTATCATTCCCTACAGTTCTTTGTATTCTGACCAATAACTTACTTATATACAATGATGTGCATATTCTTTAGTTTTGATGGTCTTCTTTACTTCTTTAGTTAACCCACGGATAGTGGGTCCTCCTCTTGGATATTTTTCTTTACAGTTGGAATGTGCTTTTGCTGAGTATTCGGAAATATCCCTTTAAATGTCACCCATTTCTTCTCTACTGATCTGCTAATCTAATATCTCAGTTTTACTTCGGCTAGCTCAGCTTTCATGTCCATACAGTTCCACTTTTTTTCCAAGTTTAAAACACAAATCTTCGACCCAGTCTTCTCCCTTTTATACTGTGAGTAAAATTCAAGTGTATTATGATTGTCACTACCTAGAAGCTCTTTACATGGAAGTCATTAATTAATCCTGGCACAATATACAATGCAAGTCAAGTATAGCTTGCTGTCTGGTTAGTTCCAAAATATGTTGCGCCAAGAAACCATCTCAAAAGCATTTTATGAACTTTTTAATCATGGTCACTATTTCCAATGTAATTCGTCCAGTTTATATACAGATTAAAACCACCCGTGAACACTATCCTTCGTCACAAGCACCCAATACTACTTCTTTCTTTTCCTACATTGTGACTATTGTTCTTGGGCCTGTAGATTCACTCTGATAAGTACTTTATTTCCCCTTCTATTCCTCACCTCTACCCAAACCAATTCTATATCCTGATTTCTTGAACCAAGGTTCCTAAACTAACAATTATACTATACCTTTTTTAGTTCAGTGTGCTACCCATCTGGCTTTACTTAGCAATCTTCTTCAATGTCAGACACACCTTGATATTCAGAATTCAATCCTTGTCATCTTGCAGTGCATAGACATCTCCATTGTGTATTCGGTCACACTTAAGCACTTCAATGTGCACTATCAATGAATTTGCTTTGTTATGAATGCTTTGCATATTCAAATACAGAATCTTTAGATTTGCTTTTTTTTATTTTTGTAGCATCTAGGTTCGACTAATGATTCTTATGTCCTTTACTCTCTGTCCATTCCTTCTATTCTCTAATCTTAATTTTCCACATTAGTATTTTGCTCGCCTGCATCTACTCCATTCCCTGATTTGTTTCCTTTAACTAAACTTGACCCTTCATCTCCCTCAGTTAGTCATCTTTATTTCTCTAGTTTTGCAGCTTGTGAGAATATTAGTCCCAGTGCATCTCAGATTGTCCAAATGGTACAGATCCCACTTTCTCAAACACTTGTGTCAGTGTCTCATGAAGCAGAATCCACGTCTCCCACAAGATTTTGAGTAATGCATTAATTCCTCTAATCTTATTCAATCTATGCCAATTTGCATGTGGCTCAGGTAGCAATTCAGAGATCATTATCTTTGAGGATCTGCTTTTATATTTAGCACCTAACTCAGACTCCCTCAACAGAACCTCTTTTTTTAGTTCTGCCTGTGTTGTTGACAACATTGACTATTTACGAGGATGTGGCGAGCTTGGAAGGTTTAACCTTTAGGGAGAGGCTGAATAGACTGGTGCTATTTTCCCTGGAGCGTTGGAGGCTGAGTGGTGAACTTAGAGAGGTTTATAAATTCATGCAGGGCATGGATAGGGTAAATTCCCGAAATCTTTTTCCCACGGTAGGGGAGTCCAAAAACTAAAGGACATAGGTTTAAGGTGAAAGGGAAAGGATCTGAAAGGAACTTAAGGAGTAACTTTTTCACACACAGGGTGGTGCATGTATGGAATGAGCTGCCAGAGGAAGTGGAGGAGGCTGGTATAATTACAACATTTAGAAGGCATCTGGATGGGTACATGAATAGGAAGGGTTTAGATGGATATGGGCCAACTGCTGGCAAATGGGACTAGATTAACTTAGGACATCTGGTCGACACGGACGAGTTGACCAAAGGCTCTGTTTCCATACTTTACATCTCTATGACTCTATAAACCACAATGACTGGATCCACCTTCACACTACAAGTTCTTCTGCAGCTCAAAGCAGATATCCCAAACCCTGACACCAGGCAAACAAAAACATCTATTTCGATTCAATTTTTACTGCACAGAACAGTGTCAATATACTCTCACTCTTCTGTTCCCTAGAAGCACTGCAGTCCTTCTTACTCCCTCAGAGTCATATCTTGAAACATCTCATGTACCAGGCTGCCATGTTCAGTTAGCTCATCCATCCTGCAACCCTACTCTCATCCAAACAAGATGAGAAAACTGTTGGACAATCGATAAGGCTGAGGCACTTGTGCTCCTATCCTTTTGTTCCTTTTACCCACCTCACTTGCAGTAACATCCTCCTGTCTCTGACCAGTGAACAAATCAGCAACACTATTCTAAGGGGTCTGACTTCCTCCTAGAATGAAGTATCCAAGTAACATTATACCTCCATGATATGCCATAATACCTGCAACTAGGCATCCAGCTCAATAATTCAGAGCGGAGGTTCCTGCACCCACAAGCATCGACCGCAGATTTATTTGCTTTGAATCACACTGGAATCCAGAAACTCCTACGTTCTGCAATCACTGCATATCACATGTCCTCACATCCCTAATAGGTTTTAATTAATTAGTAATTGCTAATTACTTCATAATTAATGCAGCCTCCACCTCCTAAAAAACTTTAGTACTGCCACAAAAGCTGAAAACATTGATGGAACAATACAATACTTAAAATACAGATAAAAACTAGTTTTTCTTTAAAGATTAGATTACTTACAGTGTAGAAACAGGCCCTTCGGCACAACAAGTCCACACCGACCCTCCGAGCAGCAACCCACTCAGACCTATTCCCCTACATTTACCCCTTCACCTAACATAATGGGCAATTTAGCATGGCCAATTTACCTAACCTGCAGATTTTTGGAGGAAACCGGAGCACCCGGAGGAAATCCACGCAGACACGGGGAGAATGTATAAACTCCACACAGACAGTTTCTTGAGGCGGGAATTGAACCCAGGTCTCTGACACTGTGAGGCAGCAGTGCTAACTACTGTGCCACCATGCTGCCCATAGTTAACAATAATTACTGCTTTACCTGCTCCTTCTTCTGTATAAAGTTGGAAATCAAATGCCACAGGCTGAAAATAAGGGTAATAGAAAAAAAAATACAAAACCTCCGCAGTCTAGCAAATTCCTCACTCAGCACACTTTCCGTCTTGCGGTCTCCTTCAATTCTCTTCATCTCCTGCACCAGATTCCCACGTTGAATGAAACTTCCAGATTTTCTCACTAGTTCTTTCAGACTAACTGTGCTCCCTTACTGGTCTTGACCATGAAATTATATCTGAGGACTTCAGGAAGAATACAAATCTCAATGGATTAAACTTGAGGGTCCAAATGATTTAATGGGGAAGCTGGAGTTTTATTATTAACTACAGGTCCAGAGATTGCACAATAGTGACATATTAGTGTGGGTAGTAATGTGAGTGTTTCTGATTTTGTAAGATTTATCTTTGTTGCATTGGCTAATAAAGTGAAATTGACCTTTTAAGTACCATTTCCTGTCTATTACATGTAATTTATGTTGCCTCTGATTCATTTCAATGGAAAAACTAAAACAAAAAGTGAAATCTTGTTCGGAATATTTTACCATTTGTGGGTAAATTTTGTTATTTTGGTTTCAATTATCCTCATGGGGGTCATACCAAGAGATCAATCCCACCTTGGCAAATTGAATTCAACAATCTGGTATATCATATATGGATAAACTTGAATATCTCTCAATTTTTAAAAATTCTTTACCAGGATGTGAGCATCATTGGCAAAGCTAGCATTTATTGCTCAGCTCCCAAGTGCCCTTAAGAATATGGTGGCAAGCCACCATTTTGAACCATTGCAGGAATGGAAACCAAAAGTGCGGTTGCAAGAAAATTCCATTTTTTTAAAACTTAGATCCAGTGAAGGATCAATGATTTAACTTTAAACAAGAGATCAATACTGGCTCAATGAAGAGTTCAGGGTAGGTGGCCAAGAGCAGCACTAAGCATACCTAAAATAATATGTCAACTTGATGAAGATACAACACAGGACTATTTTGTGTCAAAAGGTGTGGTGCTGGAAAAGCATAGCATGTCAGGCAGCATTGGAGGAACAGGAGAGTCGACGTTTCAGGCATAAGCCCTTCACCAGGAATGAAATGCCCCCAAAATGTCGACTCTCCTGTTCCTCAGATGTTGCCTGACTGGCATTACTTTTCCAGCACCACACTTTTTGACTCTAATCTCCAAGCATCTGTAGTCCTCACTTTCTCCTAGAACTACTTTGTGTGCCAAACAGCATGCAGCAAGTGACAGAGCTAACTGATTCCATAACCACTGCATCAGATCCAAGCTCAGCAATCCTGCCATATCCAGATATGAATGATGGTGGTCAATTAAACAACTCACTGGAGGAGAAGACTCCACAAATGTCCCCATCCAAAATCAGCATAAAAGATAAGGCCAAAGCATTTGCAACAACCTTCAGCCAGAAGTGCAAAATGGATGATGCATCTCCATCAGGAGGTGCATTTTGAGTGACACTACCTCCATGCTCACTTCAATAACTTGCATTTGTTCAAAGCCTTTAACAGAGAAAAATGTTCTAAGGTACTTCACAGAAGGATTAACAAACAAACTGTGACTGTGACCTACAAAAGGGGTCATTGGATAGTTTGGTCATAAAGGTAGGTTTTAAGGCACCTCTCAAAGGAGATTTAGGGAGAAAATTCGAGAGCTTTGGCAGCTAAAAGCAGAGCTGATAATTTTTCGAGCAATTAAAATTGAGATCTGCAAGTGTCCAGAATGAGACAAATGCAGATATCTCAGGAGTTGGAGGACATAACAAAGATAGGGCAGAACAAGGATGTGAAAGGCTTGTTTAAAAAGACATTTTAAAATTGAAGCAGCGTGGGTCAGCAAGCACAGGAGTGATGGATGAACAAGATATGCAAATCAGGACATGATCTCAAGTTTAGGAAGATAGAGTTCATTAGGCCTGCCAGGAATCCATTGACATATTCAAGTCTAGAGGTCAAACATACATGAGGATTTCTGCAGCAAACAACATGAATTAGGGTGAAACTGCTTAGGTGTCAATAGACAGGCAGAGGTATAGAATTAACTGGCCAGAGAGTTGCAGGAAGGATAGACATGAAGTTGATTGTAGGAGAAAGTGAGGACTGCAGATGCTGGAGATCAGAGCTGGAAAATGTGTTGCTGGAAAAGCGCAGCAGGTCAGGCAGCATCCAGGGAACAGGGGAATCGACGTTTCGGGCATAAGCCCTTCTTCAGGAAGAAGGGCTTATGCCCGAAACGTCGATTCTCCTGTTCCCTGGATGCTGCCTGACCTGCTGCGCTTTTCCAGCAACACATTTTCAGCTATGAAGTTGATTGTAATCAACCTGTGTCAAGGACATGAGAGAAGGTGGTGGTTTATCTATTAAGTTTCATCAACAAGTTGAAAACTGTTGACAGAAATGGGAGAAGAAATTCAGCAGATCTGGCAACATCTGTGGAGAGAGAACACAATTAACGTTTCAAGTCCAGTGACCCTTCTTCAGTTTGTGATTATGTCCAGACATAGAACATAGAACAGTACAGCACAGAACAGGCCCTTCAGCCCATGATGTTGTGCCGACCATTGATCCTCATGTATGCACCCTCAAATTTCTGTGACCATATGCATATCCAGCAGTCTCTCAAATGTCCCCAATGACCTTGCTTCCACAACTGCTGCTGGCAACGCATTCCATGCTCTCACAACTCTCTGTGTAAAGAACCCGCCTCTGACATCCCCTTTTTACTTTCCTCCAACCAGCTTAAAACTATGACCCCTCGTGTTCGCCATTTCTGCCCTGGGAAATAGTCTCTGGCTATCGACTCTATCTATGCCTCTCATTATCTTGTATACCTCAATTAGGTCCCCACTCCTCCTCCTTTTCTCCAATGAAAAAAGTCCAAGCTCAGTAAACTTCTCTTCATAAGATAAGCCCTCCAGTCCAGGCAGCATCCTGGTAAACCTCCTCTGAACCCGCTCCAAAGTATCCACATCTTTCTGATAATAGGGTGACCAGAACTGGACGCAGACCATGGGTGATTGGTTAGAACTCAGCAGATTGTTTGGAGGGCAGTACGTTGAAACTTTCATTTTCATAAACATTTAAGGACTGTCCAACTGAGCAGCTTATAAAGAAAGGAAGCAATGATATTTTCTCACCAGGTCATAACCTCCATTAAGTGTTTCCTCTCAGTGTCTTGTTCAATTTTATTTGAATAGTGAACTGTAAAGGGAGGCAAAACTAATTTGCTTATTTTTCCAAATTCTGCCCACCACTAATCCATAATTTATGTCCCCAATTTGCCCTGGTGTAAAACTCAACATCTGTTGAAGTACAGTTGTCTCCATAAATATAACATAGGACATCACCAAAAAGAGACCATTATACCGTCACATGCCTCCTTTATATGAGTTGGCAGATTCAAGATCCACCCTTCCCTCTCACTCAGCTTCATAGGAATGGTCAAGGGTAGCAATGAAGGCAGGACCTTTGGCTGCACCACTTACCAGCTATATTTTCCACCACCATTTGATCACTCCTGAGACATGAAAATCCAGCCCTCAGGCTTTGGCAGCTTATAGCTAAACATAGTTAGCCTCCTGGAACAAGATATCTCCAATGCAGAAGGTTGCCAGTGGCCTAATATTTAAAGAATTGCCACACTTGCTTTTCAGTGAGAATGAAACAACAATCGGGGTTTGCTATATTACGTCACTGTTTCAAGAAAAACATGGGTAACATTTTTTTGTTATTGATTTTACATTTTTCCTTAGCTGGATTGCAAGGATATGACTGGCCTTTAAAAGTCAATAAAGACGATCCCATATTTTTGGGATTAAATGACAAGGCCATAGTGACTTGTCTCTCAGGCACGTGTGTAAATTTTCTTGTATTAAATTTATGAAAACAATTGATAGTTTATGTCCAATATGGATGTGGGTGATTCATCTCCTTGACTTTTAAGAAGAAGTTAATTTGACTATTTTTCTCTAAATTGCATAAAAACTCTCATTACTTTGACAGGACTGCAAGCTATTACATTGTATTTTGTAAATGCGCTACACATTTTACACAATTTGAATACAGTATTCAGGGAATACACTTGCAGTTTCATTGAGTAATTCAGTAAAATTTATTATTTTCCTATTTAATTTATTACAATAAAAGTGCATCATTAAGAGTTTAGTAAGAAATACAATCTCTTCAGGAAACTTTGACAAAAAAAGGTTAGTGATATAGTGATGTTTATCATGGCCAGAACAACCTTGGTTATCCGAGCTCCAATTATCCGATTTTCAAATTATCTGAACAAGATCTCAAGGTCCCAAAGTTTGAGATTGGAAACTGGATTCTGTCACTACCTGCAGAAACGCTCTTTCCAATACAGACTGCCCACTAGTGAACTCAGCAACTTCTCTCCCTCTCTGCCTCTGTCATTTATTTTCTTTCTTTTTCTTTCTTCACTGCCCTTCTGCCTCGTTCTCTCTCTCACACATTGTCTCTGTCCCATTTCTCTCTGTCTCTTCTTTCTCTCTTATTCTCTCTGTCATACGCAGCAGAAGGTTTCTGCCAGCTGTTCTTTCAGGAGGTATATTTACAGACATACATGCACCTTTTTTTCCCTTGTACTTTAATTACAATCCAAAGTTTGGGCTTGACTGTTTTAGACAATCGATTTTAGACTCTGGTACCTCGTTCAATGATCCGAATGAGTGAAACAGCGCGGCTCTGAGCAGAGACACTGACAGAAACACAGGGAGACATTTGAGAACCCACATAAAACTACATCAAAGACAGTCCCAGAGTGTCTTTCGATTTGATTTGATCAAGTTGACAGGTGTAACACACGAGTCGGCGCTTCTGGCTGAGGCTTTGTGTCACAGCTTTCCATTTACAATTGAGAACGCTTCCTTTGTTTACAATCAGATCATTTATCCCAACAATTAGTTATCTGAACAAAATACACCCTGACCATTTTGTTTGGATAATCAAGGTTGTTCTGTACTTGGCATTCTGGACTGTTTACAGTAAAAGAAACCCAGAAATAAGGTGAATATCACTCAAAAATGAAAGGCAATGTTTAAGGTATTGAACACTATCATGAAAGTGTAGCAAAAAAAGAATCAAAAATTGTTCACAGAGCAAAATTATATTTCCTCGAGTGTATTAAATAGTCATATTTAACGACATAATTCAGCAGATGGAAAACATATCACAACTGTTGTTTTAGACAGATTCTGATTTATTTTATGCATTCTTAAAGTATGTTCTCAGGAATTTTATTAAGTGTATTGTATGCAATATAGCCATAATTTACTACAAAAAGCTATCATTTTGAAAATGGTCCATAAGTTCTTATTTTTCAAGACACACTTTGCAAAATCTTCCACTCCACTTTAGATTTGAAAGCGACTGTATCAGTGTAGAAACAGAGCAGATCAATGTGTGCCTCAAGGGATGGTTCAGGTTCCTGGGGCATTGACATGCAAGAGACACCTATTCAAAACAAATGGAATGCACCTAAATTCAGGACCTGAACCAGAGTCCTTGCAGAAATTTGCACCAATGCAATTGGGATGATTGAAAACATATTGGTAGTGTTTGGGCATCAGCATATAGATTATGAAAGATGACTAAGATGCATAAAGTAAGAGAAATGAAAGGCTACAGGCAGGAGTACAATATTGGATAGAAACAGAGAAAGAAGGACTATGAAGAATAAAACACTAAGTTTAAAATTATAGAATCCCTACAGTGTGGAAACAGGCCCTTGGACTCAACAAGTCTATACTGACCCTCCGAAGAGTAAGCCACCCTCACCTATTACCCCACCTTATATTTTACCCCGACTTATGCACCTAACCAACACATCCCTGAACACTACGGGCAATTTAGCACAACTAATTCACCTCACCTGCACATCTTTTTTGATTGTGGGAGAAAACTGGAGCAACCGGAGTAAACCCATGCAAACATGGGGAGAATGTGTAAACTCCACACAGTTGCACCAGGCTTGATCCCTAGTGCTGTGAGGCAACAATGCGAACCACTGAGCCACCATGCGAATGTGCGAAAATGTACACTGGTGAATAAGACTGGTGAGATACCAACTCGAGTGACCACGGGGAAATATCATGAAATGATAATACCAAAAATATGACACAAAAATGAGGAGGACCGAGTGGTTAATAATAAAAAATAAAAGTGCTCAGAAAAAAATAGGAGGAGACAAAGTGAGGTGGGTAGCAGAATTCATTATGGAATACACTGTAGTATTGCAAAGAGAGGGAAACCTACTTGGTTAGAATTAAGAAGTAAAGGTATAATCATGCTACTGGACATTGCATAAACCTTCAAACATTGAGAATTAATGAAACAAATCTTCAGCAAAATAACAGATAAGCAAGATCCAGAGAGTGGTGACACTGGTAAACTAACAATGCCCAAAAACAAAAACTGAAATTGCTGGAAAAGCTCAGCAGGTTACTGTGACATCTCTCCACAGATGCTGCAAAACCTGCTCAGCCTGACCAGCAATTTCAGTTTTTGTTTCCAACTCCCAGCATCCACAGTTCTTTTGTTTTTTTTTATATAAATATCCAAATATTGATTTTAGGATATTGTTAAGAGTAGAAGGAAAAGAATTTCTGAAAATTGTTCCTTGACTGGAAAATTGTCAGTTCAGCTTGGAATGTGGCAATATCTCCCATAGCAACATCTGTACCAATCAGAGTCCACTTTCCAGCCAATTAACATTCTTCTCTTATGCATCATAAATGCTGTTTTACCCCTTGTTTCAGTATTCTCTGGTTACTGATCCACTAACCAACATGGTAACCATTTTCATTTTCCCTATACAAAATTCTTCAGAATTTTGAATAGATCCAAAAACATCTCCTCCTTATCCTTAAACAAAAACATAAATAGCTGGAGAAATTCAGCAGGTTTGCAGCATCTGTGGAGAGAAAGCAGAATCACAAATGATTCAGAGGAAGGTATAGGTGGTCTAATTAGCAAGCTTTCAGATAACACTAAGATTGGTGGAGTAGCAGATAGTGAAGGGGACTGTCAGACAATGCAGAAGAATATAGACAAATTGGAGAGTTGAGCAGACAAATGGCAGATGGGGTTCAATCCGAGCAAATGTAAGGTGATACATTTTGGAACATCCAATTCAATGCTGAAGTATACCATAAATGGAAAAGTCCTGGGGAAAATTGATGTACAGAGAGATGTGGGTGTTTGGGTCCATTTTTCCCTGAAGGTGGCAATGTAGGTCAATAGAGTGGTCAGAAGGCATATGGCATGCTTTCCTTCATCAAATGGGGTATTGAGCACAAGAGTTAGAACACAGAACATTAGAGCACAGTACAGGCTCTTCGGTCCTCGATGTTACGCCGACCAGTCATACCAATCTGAAGCCCATCTAACCTACACTATTCCATGTACGTCCATATGTTTGTCCAATGACGACTTAAATGCACTTAAAGTCGGCAAATCTACTACCGTTGCAGGCAAAGCATTCCATACCCTTACTACTCTCTGAGTAAAGAAACTACCTCTGACATCTGTCCTATATCTATCACCCCTCAATTTAAAGCTATGCCCCCTCGTGCTCACCGTCAACATACTTGGAAAAAGGCTCTCCCTGTCCACCCTATCTAACCCTCTGATTATCTTATATATGTCTATTAAGTCAACGCTCAACCTTCTTGTCTCCAACAAAAACAGCCTCAAGTCCCTCAGCCTTTCCTCGTAAGAACTCCCCTCCATACCAGGCAACATCCTAGTAAATCTCCTCTGCACCCTTTCCAAAGCTTCCACATCCTTCTTATAATGTGGTGACCAGAACTGTACACAACACTCCAAGTGTGGCCAGAACCAGAGTTTTGTACACCTGTAGCATAACCTCATGGTTCCGGAACACGATCCCTCTATTAATAAAAACTAAAACACTGTATGCCTTCTTAACAACCCTGTTAACCTGGGTGGCAACTTTCAAGGATCTGTGTACCTGGAAACCGGGATCTCTCTGCTCATCTACACTACCAAGAATCTTACCATTAGCCCAGTACTTTGCATTCCGGTTACTCCGGCCAAAGTGAATCACCTCACACTTGTCCACATTAAACTCGATTTGCCACCTCTCAGCCCAGCTCTGCAGCTTATCTATGTCTCTCTGTAACCTACAATATCCTTCACCACTATCCACAACTCCACCGACCTTAGTGTCATCTGTGAATTTACTAACCCACCCTTCTACGCTCTCATCCAGGTCATTTATAAAAATGACGAACAGCAGTGGACCCAACACCGACCCTTGCGGAACACCACTCGTAACTGGACTCCAGCATGAACATTTCCCATCAACCACCACCCTCTGTCTTCTTTCAGCAAGCCAATTACTAATCCAAACTGCTACATCTCCCACAATTCCATTCCTCCGCATTTTGTACAATAGCCTCTTGTGGGGAACCTTATCGAACGCTTTGCTGAAATCCATATACACCACATCAACTGGTTTACTCTCATCTACCTGTTTGGTCACCTTCTCAAAGAACTCAATAAGGTTTGAGAGGCATAACCTACCCTTCACAAAACCGCGCTGACTATCCCTAATCAAATTATTCTTTTCTACATGATTATAAATCCTATCTTTTATAACCTTTTCCAACACTTTACCAACAACTGAAGTAAGGCTCACTGGTCTATAATTACCAGGGTTGTCTCTACTCCCCTTCTTGAACAGGGGAACCACATTTGCTATCCTCCAGTCTTCTGGCACTATTCCTGTAGACAATGACGATTTAAAGATCAATGTCAAAGGCCCGGCAATCTCCTCCCTGGCTTCCCAGAGGATCCTAGGATAAATCCCATCTGGCCCAGGGGACTTATCTATTTTCACACTCTGCAGGATTTCTAATACCTCTTCCTTGTAAACCTCAATCACACCTAGTCTAGTAGCCTGTATCTCAGTATTCTCCTCAACAACATTGTTGTTTTCTAGAGTGAACACTGTCAAAAAATATTCATTTAGTGCTTCGCCTATCTCCTCTGACTCCACACACAACTTCCCACTACTATCCTTGTTTGGCCCTAATATTACTCCCGTCATTCTTTTATTCCTTATATACCTATAGAAAGCCTTAGGGTTTACCCTGATCCTATCCGCCAACAACTTCTCATATCTCCTCCTCACTCTTCTGAGCTCTCTCATTAGGTCTATTCTGGCTACCTTGTAATCCTCAAGTGCCCTAACTGAGCCTTCACATCTCATCCTAACATAAGCCTTCTTCTTCCTCTTGACCAAAGATTCCACTTCCTTCGTAAACCACGGCTCCCGCTCTCTACAGCTTCCTCCCTGCCTGACAAGTACATACTTATGTGGGACACTCAGGAGCTTTTCCTTGAATACGCTCCACATTTCTAATGTGCCCATCCCCTGCAGTTTTCTTCCCCATCCTACATTTCCTAAATCTTGCCTAATCGCATCGTAATTGCCTTTGCCCCAGCTGTAACTCTTGCCCAGTGGTATACACCTATCCCTTTCTATCACTAAAGTAAACATAACAGAATTGTGATCGCTATCAGCAAAGTGCTCACCTACTTCCAAGTCTAACACCTGGCCAGGCTCGTTACACAGTACCAAATCTAATGTGGCTTCACCCCTTGTTAGCCTGTTTACATACTGCGTCAGGAAGCCCTCCTGCACACACTGGACAAAAACGGACCCATCTATAGTACCCGTACTTTAGTGTTCCCAGTCAATATTTGAAAAGTTGAAGTCCCCCATGACAACTATCCTGTCTCTCTCACTCCTATCAAGAACCATCTTTGCTATCCTTTCCTCTACATGTCTGGAACTATTCGGAGGCCTATAGAAAACTCCCACAGAGTGACCTCTCCTTTCCTGTTTCTAACCTCAGCCCATACCACCTCAGTTGATGAGTCCCCTAACATCCTTTCTGCAACTGTAATACTGTCCTTGACCAATAATGCCACACCTCCCCCACTTTTACCATCTTCTCTGTTCTTACTGAAACATCTAAATCCTGGAACCTGCAACAACCATTCTATCCATGTCTCTGAAATGGCCACAACAGCGAAGTCCCAGGTACCAATCCATGCTGCAGGTTCACCCACCTTATTCCAGATGCTCCTGGCGTTGAAGTAGACACACTTCAAACCAACTTCTAGCTTGCCGGTGCCATCTTGCGTCCCTGAAACTTGATTTTGGGCCTCCCTACTCTCAACCTTTTCTATACTCGAACTACAATTTTGGTTCCCATCCCCTGCTGGATTAGTTTAAACACACCCCAATAGCCTTAGCGAATTTCCCCCCCAGGATATTGGTACCCCTCTGGTTCAGATGAAGACGGTCCTGCTTGTAGAGGTCCCACCTACCCCATAAAGAGCCCCAATTATCCAAGAATCCAAAACCCTCCCTTCCACCCCATCCCTGTAGCCACGTGTTCAACTCCTCTCTCTCCCTATTCCTTGCCTCACTAGCACGTTAGCAGATCATGTTACAGTTGTATAAGATTTTGGTTCTGCCACATTTGGAATACTGCGTACTCTGGTTGCCACATTATCAAAAGGATGTAGATGCTTTGGAGAGGCTGCAGAGGAGGGTCACCAGGATGTTGGCTGGTATGGAGGGCGCTAGCTATGAGCAGGTTAGGATTATTTTCATTAGAAAGACTGAGGTTGGGGGGGGACCTGATTGAGGTATATAAAATCATGAGAAGTATAGACAGGGTGGATAGCAAGAAGCTTTCTTCCCCAGAGTGTAGGACTAAATTACTAGGGGTCATGAGTTCAAAGTGAGAGGGGAAAAGTTTAAGGGAAATATGTGTGGAAAAGTCTTTATGCAGAGGTTGGTGGGTGTCTGGAATGCATTGCCAGTGGAGGTGGTAGAGGCGGGCATGATAGCGTCATTTAAGAGGTGTCTAGACAGATACATGAATGGGTAGGGAGCAGAGGGATACAGACGCTTAGAAAATAGGTGACAGGTTTAGATAGAGAATCTGGATCGGCGCAGACTTGGAGAGTCGAAGGCCCTGTTCCTGCGCTGTAATTTTCTTTATTCTTTATTCTAATCAATGTTTTGGGTACAGTGATACTTCATCAGAGCTCCTTAACCTTCTCTAGTCTAAGCAGAATAATTAGATTTTTAAGGAAAACTCCTTTAATAGAAAAGCTAAATGCAACAACTTGAATTGGTAACAATTAACGAAGAAAAACATCTCCAAGAATCTGAGGGGATTCAGGATAGATCAATACTGTCACTAATGAAATACAGTGAAAAACTGAGTGAAAAAAAAAACTAACCTGCCTATCCTTTTCAAATGCAGCACATTTCCAACATTAGTTATTTTCCTTTACATAATCACAGCTATCCAGTCCTCAATTTTATTTTGCCTGACAGGTGAAGAGGGCATTTGATAGCAACAAATCCACAGGAGCAGCCCCTGCACCTACACCTATTAATGTGCCTTCACAAAGGGAGACAATATTTGTACAAAAATCGAGGAGTGGGAATGTATTCAAGATCTATTATTGCAGTCTGTGAAATGGAAGAATAAAATGAAAATTTTTCGTCCTTTATTAGAAAAACGTCAGTTTTGTTAAGTTCTACTGTAAGACAGTCATAATAATGTGAACATTATAGATTGTATGTTTTTAGGTAAATCATATACAAGGCCCTACACCAATTGCCATCTGTTCCATTTATCAGCATCTAATTTGCAATTCTGCATCTTCACTCCTGACAGCAGCTTCAGTGGAAGTTGTTGAAATAACTGCTACCAGTTCGTGTCTCGTAATCGCATAGTTATTTAAAATTTCAGCTGAAAGTAGTTTCTCATTTTTATTTGCACCCAATATGCAGACACAAAAGTTATCCTAAATAAAATCTTTCTATGAAGTTGAGAAGTAAAAAATATCCAGCGAGGACGTGCAACAAAGATTTGATACCCGACATGAATTTTTAGAAACAACAATGGCTGAATGAAAAGGTCATTGGATGAGAGATTCCTTCAAATACCTAACAATCTGTGTGACACAAATTTCCTCTTTGTAACTTTCAGGATGAATCTTGCACCAATTCATGGAATTTCCTTGCGTCCACCAGTCAAGCAACCAATCATGTTTTAAGTATTCTCGCAAAGAACAAAACAATGACTAAAAAAAAGTCCTTCATTATTAATTTAATTTTTTCAGATAATGAAATATGTAACTGGGATAGGCACAGGTATTTAAGATGGAAGATAAAATATAAACTTTGTAAAGATTTTGGATTAAAATGTGTGATTTGTGTTTATAATGGGTAAATGTGACATTTAATTAGTGATAAGTTTTTTTTTCAGCCCCAAAGAGGCTATATGACAGTAATCACACATTATAAACTCAGTTACTCTTTGGGCAATAATTCCTTTGCAAGAATTAGACCTTCTCAAAGATTGGAGAGCTGAATAAACTTAACAACAATAGCATAGCTTGGTCCCAAAATATTTTCTTTTGTGAGAATGTATGTATCAGTGGCTTCCATCTTAATATGTTCCACAATGCTCCTAACACACACAAAAACAGAATTTGCTGGAAAAGCTCAGTGATCTGGCAGTATCTGGCGAGGAGAATTGGACATTTTGGTCCAATGACCCTTCCTCAGAACCGCTTTAACCCTTATGTAGATCTTTACAGTGGTACTAAAAACATTAGAATGAACTATTCATGAACTGGAAGATCTGGAGGGGAGGCTTCAAAGGAATCATAGATTCACCGAATTCTGAGGAAGGATCACCGGACCCGAAACATTAACTCGGATTTCTCTTTGTAGATGCTGCCAGATCTGCTGAGCTTTTCCAGCAACTTCTGTTTTTGTCATAGATTCACTGCTTCTGTAACTGCAACTTCTGGATTTATACATTTAACTATACTTGTGTGGACCCCTCAGTTAAAAAGGAATAATGACAGCAAATGTTTGCATTTTCTCAATCCACAAGGTGCTGGCCAATAAAGTAAAGGTGGTACAGGTGGATGGCATAAATTCACCAGGATAATGATTAGAAGCTTCATTACCACTGCTGCCTCCTAGATCTCCACCAATGCACTGCATAGCTCACTGTGAATTTGACCTCACACCTGAGGAAGTCTCCCATAGAATTTGCTGTGGCATTAAAAAGATGGTAATCCAAATCACTTACATTGAATGGAACACATTTTAAACACAGTGACATTTAGAGAAGTGAAAAATCAGTGCCAAAAATAAGGCTTTTTTTTCTAATTTAAAAGTAGAAAATGCTGGAAATGCTCAGCTGGTTTACAAAATCTGAGATAAAAGAAACAGATACAACATATCTGGACTGTACCATTAATCACCCATCCTGGTATGACAGAATGTGATCCCCAAAATAGGTAAAAATCATTATATCCCATGCAATGCAAATAATTTAACTTCTTCAGTAATTATGATGAAAGTATGTTACTTTAGGTCAACAGATATAACTAAACTAGTTTGGCAGTTTGTGAAAATAGAATGGCTGCTAGCTCTGCTGCCTTCAGCTCAATGTTTTTAAAATTAATGCAAATGTTAAAGAAGCAAATTAAGTATATAGTATAATAGTTGCAAATACAGCATCTTTAAAGAATTCACTACTATTCATTTAACCTTTTCAAGAATTAGACCTTCTCAAAGATTGTAGAGCAGAATAAACTCAACAGCAATAGCATAGCTTCGTCCCAAAATATTTTCTTATGTAAGATTGTATGTGTCAGTGGCTTCTATCTTAATATATTCCACAATGCTCCTCAGAAAATTAATTACTTTTGAAGTGGGAGGATGGGTTCAGTTGCATGGAAAGTTATAAAATCAAAGATACAGAAGAAGGTAAGATTGCTTGGTTAGTGATGGGATTGATTGCTACCAGGAAATAAAAGGGACAAAATGTGTGAATGCCAAACTGTACTAAGAGACCATATAGATGCAGGAAAATTTGATAGCAAAACAAACATAAAGGTTTTATATCTTAATGCACAAAGGATTTGCAGTAGGATAGTCAACCAATGGCTCAAATGGAGGTAATTCGAGGTCACAGGGATTCTAAACTATTTAGAAGGTGAGGTGGGTAGGAGTGGTAGGGAGAGAGATTCAGGAAAAGCAGTTACAGTTTCCAGAACAAGTAATAGGACAGAGGGTATGGAAAGGGTCAGGAATCTAATTTCAGGCACAGCAGATAAGGGAACAACTATGAGAAGGGGTGCAGTCAATACAGGACTGAGGGTGTTGTAGTGCAGATTGAGATAGGCGGGTACAATGTTGTGGACATCACAGAGGCCAGGCTGCAAAGGGATCAGGGCTAGGAACTAAATATCCAAGAATATGCATTCTAAAGGCAGATGGACAAGAGGTGGAATTGCCTTGTTCATAAGAAATGTAATCAACAGAAAGAAGTGAGACAAGCTTGAAAAGTATAGAGTGTGTGTAGGTAGGCTTGCGGAACCACAAAAGGAAAAAAAGACCCTAATGGGAGTTATGCAGGCCTCTTACAAATAGCCAGGATGTGAGGCAGAAAATCAATCAGGAGGTAGAAAAGGCACTGTTACAATAATCACAGGGGATTTCAATGTGCAGGAGAACTGGGAAAATTTGGTTGGTAGAGGGTCCCAAGAAAAGAATTTGTGGAATGTTGATGGAGGTGATATTTTTTAAAGCATCTTGTAGTATTGTTCACTAGGGAAGCGGTAATTCTGGAATTGGTGATGTGTAATGAAGCAGAATTGATTAGGGAGTTTAAAGTGAAGGAACTCCAAGGGAGCAGTGACCATCATATGATAGAATTCACCCTGCAGTTGGGAGAAGACTGAATTAAGTGTAACGGTACTGGATTAAGTAAAGGTAAATACAAAGAGGAGGTGTTGGCCAGAGTTGATTGGAAGGGTAGCCCAGCAGGGAAGACAGTGGAGCAGCAATGGCAAGATTTTCCATGGGTAATTTGGGAGGCAGAGCAGAAATTCATCCAGAGGAAAAGGAAACATACTAAGGAGAGGATGAGGCAACCTTGGCTGACAAGAGAAGTCAGGAACAGCATAAAAGCAAAAGAAAAAGTGTACAACGTAGTGAAGGTTGGTGGGAAGCCTTTAGAAAAGCAAGAGAACAACGAAAAAGCAATGAAGAGAGAAGATATGAATGTAAGCTAACTAGTTATATAAATGAAAACTGTAAGAGCTGTTTTCAGATATATAAAAGGTAAGAGAGAGACAGGAATGGATGCTGCAGAAGTAGTAATGGGTAACAAATAAATGGTGGAGGAACTGACCAGGTACTTTGCATCAGTCTTTATTTCACCAGTGGCACAACAGAATGTCAAGAGAATCAGGAGGCAGGGTGAATGGAATGGCCATCACTAAGGAGAAGGTGCTGGGGAAGCTGAAAGAGGAGATTGTGGACACATTGCTGGTGATCTTTCAGAAATCACTGGAGTCAGGGAGGATCCCAGAGGACTGGAAAATGGCTGAGGTAGCAAGGCTATTTATGAAGGGAGGAAGGCAGAAAACTGGAAATTATAGGCCAGTTAGCCTGACCTATAATTGGTAAGAATTTCTAGACCATTATTAAGGATGAGACTATGGAACACTTGGAAGTGCATGGTAAAATAGAGTGCAGTCTGTACGGCTTCATCAAGCCTGACAATCTGTTAGAATTCTTTAGGAGGGATAACAAGCAAAGGAGATCCAGTGGACGTGATTCTGTTTGGACTTCCAGAAGACCTTTGACAAGGTCCCACAGGGAAGGCTGCTAAATAAGGTAAGAGTTAACCTCAGTGATGTTAGGGGCAAGGTACAGATATGGATAAAGGATTGGTTGACAGGCAAAAGGCAGACAGTGGGGATAATGACGACTTTTCCAGGATGACAACCGGTGACTAGTGGAGTTCCATAGTGGACCACGACTTTTCACATTATACAGTACCAGTCTGGACAAAGGAACTGAGGGCATTGTTGCTAAGTTTGCAGATGACACAAAGATAGGTGGAGAGGCTGGTAATGTTGAGGAGGTGAGGAAGTTGTAGGAGGACTTCTACAGGCTAGGATGGTGGACAAGGAAGTGGCAGATGGAATAGAAAGCAAGGGGAAAAAGTGAGGTTATGCACTTTGGCGGGAAGAATAGAGGCACAGACTATTTTTTTAAGCAGTGAAAGACTTCAGAAATCTGAAGCACAAAGGGAGTTCAGAGTCCAAGTTCAGAATTCTGTTAAGGTTAACATTCAAGTTCAGGTGTCAGTTGGGAAGGCAAATGCAATGACAGCATTAATTTAGAGAGGACTAGAATACAAGAGCAAGGACGTACTGCAGAGGCTGTACAAGGCTCTGGTCAGACAGCATTTGGAATATTTTGAGCAGTTTTGGGCCCCCTATCAAAGGAAGGATGTGGTGATCTTGGAAGGGGCTCAGAGAAAGTTTATAAGAATGATCCTGGGGACAAGGGGCTTGTCATATGAGGAGTGATTATGAATCTGGGTCTGTACAGAATGGAGCTGAGAAAGATGAGACAGAATCTCAATGAAATTTACAGAATACTGAGAGGCTTGGATAGAGTGGACAGGGTAAGATGTTTCCAATAATAGGAGAGATTAGGACCCTAGGACACAGTCTCAGAGTGAAGGCACAACCTTTTAGAATTGAGCCGAGGAGGAATATCTTCAGCCAGATGGCGGCAAATTTGTGGAACTCATTGCCACAGAAGGTTATGGAGGCCAAGTCATTGAGAATACTTAAGACAGAGCTAGATAGACTCTTGATTAGAAAGCAGAAAAGGGATGAGAAACATATCAGCCGAGATTGAATGGTGGAGCAGACCTGCTGGGCTGAATGGCCTATTTCTGCACCTATATCTTATGGTCTTAAGTATAGTTGTCATTATTTTGTAAGAACACTGTGCAATAGTTTCTGCTCATCTAAGTTCTACAAACATCAATGAGATTATTAACGAGTTTATTTTTGATGATGAATGAATCTTGACAAGACATTGGTAAACCCGTCTGCTTTGTTTGAAAGATGCTTGATGTCTATCACAAGAAATAACAAGGAGGTCAGCTAAATGCCTCATGTAAAAATAACACCTTTGGCATTGAAGCAGTTTCTCAGTACTGCATTAAGGTGCTAACGTAGATCATATATTCAAATCTTTAGAGTGGGTCCAGAACCAAATAAAATCAAAGTGCAGATTTTGTTTTCTCACACAACAGTGATTGGCAACTGTATGTTGATCCTGTTAGAAGAATGCCCACCAAAAAGACACCTCTGGAACAGGTAGGAATTGAACCTCACTCAGGAGGTAGGGAAACTAGCATTGTGCTACAAGAGCCTTCCAGGAAGATATTAGTCTATTTTATGAACATTCAAGTACTGCATAGCCACATCAGTTACAAACTAAATTCTTCCGACATTAAACCTTAAAAAGTTTATCTAAATAGCTTCCCATCCAGATAATTTCCAAATTGTTAGGCAAGACTTTCAGAAAACATTTAATATGGTGCCACATGGCAGGTTGTTAGCAAATCAGAAATGTTTGGGATTGATGGGTCCTTGACAGCATGATTAAGAAGTTGACTAAATGATAGGAAACAGAGAGTAGGTATAGATGGGCATTTCCAAGATTGGAGACAAGTTGAAATTGGAGTTCCCAAGCACCAGTGTTGGGATCCTTGTTTTTTTCCCCGATTTATAGAAACAAATTAGAAACAGGGCAAAATCTCTAAATTTGCAGATGAGACTGAGTTTGGGAGAACAGTGAATTGTAAGGATGACGCTGAGTGACTTCACAGGGACATTGACAAGTTGGCCAAATGGGCAGACACCTGACAGATGAATTTCAATTCAGAGAAATGGGAGGTAATGCATTTTGGTAGAAGAGACATGAAGAGACAACACAGACTCAATGGCTCAGCTTTGAGGGGAGTACAGGAGCACAAAACCCTCAGGCTTCAAGTGTATAATTCTCTGAAAGTGGCCAGGCAAGTTGTAACAGTTGTTAGGAAGCTTTACAACATCCTTGGGTTTATAAATATAAGCATAAATTATAAAAACAAGAAAGTGATTCTACATCTCTACAAATTATTGATCAGATCACATTTGGAGCATTGTGTTCAGTTCTGGACACCTTATTTAAGGAAAAATGTTAATGCCTTCAAGAGAGCGTTAAGGAGATTTACTAGAATGAGAGATTTTAGATACTAGGAAAGATGAGAAAAATTGGGCTACTTCTCCTTGGAGCACCCAAGATTAAGAGGTGACCTTATTGAGGTGTTCAAAATTATGAACAACTGTTCCTAATAATTGTTTCCACTAGTTGGTGTGTAAGCAACTAAGGGCCACAAGTTCAAGACTGTCAGCAAGAGAGCTAGATGTGAGATTATGAGAAACTTCTTTATTCAAAGAGTTGTTACGATTTGAAATCCTGGATCCTGGGATTGGATTCATTAGAGTTTAGAGGGTTAAGCAGAGATCTAATAGAAACTTACAAGATAATGCATGGCTGAGAAAGGGTGGATGCTGGGAATTTTGTTTCTGTTAATCGGGAAGACTAGGACCCGTGGGCACAGCCTTAGAATTAGAGGGGGTCAATTTAGAACGGAAATGAGGAAACATTTCTTCAGCCAGAGAGTGGTGGAACTGTGGAATTCATTGCCATGGAGTGCAGTGTAGGCCTGGACATTAAATGTCTTCAAGGCAGAGATTGATAAATTCTTGATCACGCGAGGAATTAAGGGCTACGGGGAGAGTGCGGGTAAGTGGAGTTGCAATGATTGAATAGCGGAGTGGACTCGACGAGCCAAATGGCCTTACTTCCACTCCTATGTCTTATGGTCTAATGGAATATTCTGTCTAGGAGAGTAGTGGAGGTGGATTCTGTATGAGGTTTCAAAAGAGATCTGGATACAGATTTGAAAGCGATACTGAGATCAGGCTGCAGAAGGGAGGCTGCAGAAGGGACTAGCTGGGCAGCTCTTTTGGGAGCTGGTACAGATACGATGGGTCGAATGGCTCCTTTTGAACTGTAACTTCCATAATGGTTTACTTACAAAAGGATTCAACTAAAATGTGCCAGTTGAGAATGGAGTACAAACTGAAATCAATTGAATTGAAGTCTACTTGACGGACTTGGTGATTATCTTCTCAAACTAGGTATGATAAACTGGAAAATATTACTGAAAGGAATGATCGTAGATAGGCAATGCGTTAGACGCAAAAAAGGCAAACAAAGTGACAAAACCAAAACAAAACATAAACAAAAGGATCTGAGAATTGGGAAGAGTTTAGAAGTCAATAAAGGAGGACCAAAGGATTGATAATGATGGGGAAAATACAGTGTGAAAGTAAGCATGCAGGAAACATAAGAACTGACTGTAAAAGTTTCAACAGACATGTAAAGATAAAAGGATTAGTGAAAACTAATATACAGTCCATTACAGACAGAAAATGGGGAATTTATAATGTTGGAGAAAAGAAATGGTCAACAAGCTAAATTCATGGATAGAGGCAGGATGTTCCTGATAATAGGGAAGTCTAAAACCAGGGGGTCATAATTTAAAGAATAAGGGGTAAACCTTTCAGGACTGAGATGAGAAGAAATTTCTTCACCAAGAGAGTGGCGAGCCTGTGCAATTCACTACACAGAAAGTGGTTGAGGCCAAAATGTTACGTGTGGCTAAAGGGATTAAGGGATATGGGGGAGGGGCCATTAAGTGTTAAACTCAATGATCAGCCCTGATCATATTGAATGGTGGAGCAGGGATCAAATGGCTTTTTCCTGCTCCTATCTTCTATATTTCTATATTTTAGACTCCCTCTGAGACAGCCTTAGTTAATGACATATGAAAAACAATAGTTCTCAAAACTTTGTACAAACAAAAATTCCAAGCCTCTCAGGCCTTGCATTGAGAATGTAGATCCAGGTACAGTTTCCTCCATAGCTCCCCTTACTTATTTCCATACTTTGCCTGCAGCATATTTTCCCAAAGCACATTTGGCGACTAATCCATTGCTTTTGATTGATAATTCAAAAGCTTAATGAGTTTCTGGAAATAAGGCTGTAGGGACATGGAGCAATTCATGATAATGAAGCAATTTTTAAAAAATGTGTAAACTTCAAACAGAAAATAAACCAGGCTGCCTTAAAGAAAACACACTTTTGTCCTATTTCTAAAAGCGTAGGCAGCAAATTAAAAATTGCATCCACTTCTGCCAAATTATCCCCCTCTCCTCCCACATTAAAAAAGGCACACATATTTCTAATGAGGATTGAGAGGCAAAATACATTTTTCTGGTTGCTGCTTTCTGCATCTTGGTGTTGAAACAGAGCACACAGTTAACCTTCCTGAAATTCAACTTAGCATCAGCAGCATGTGAGATTTTCATGCTAAAAATAGAACCTGGGTTATCATGCTTACAAAACTGTAAAAACATGTAAGGTTTTAGAATCTTGCAACATTGCAAGGTTAAAAAACAAATTCTAGGCCAAGTCTGGGGACTTTGGATCCTTTCTTGAAACTGCACTGCTTTAAAAAATTGAATCACAAGTCATCAAGGAAGAATCTGATTTAGAGTTAGAATTTTCCAATCTAACAAAGCCCTGCATTTATTTAGCAGTCTTCATGAATTCAGGAGGTTCTAAAGTTCTTTCTAGTCAGTGAAGAATTTTGAAGTGCGGTCATTACTATGTAAAAATCACAGCAGCTAATTTGTGCACAGCGAGTGCTCTAGCATTTCACAATGACCACTTAAAAACAGTGATCAAAACAGTGTCATTCACCTGCTGGAGCAGCTGGGATCTTGATTTAAAGTGTTTTCTGAAAGTGATCTCTGACACTGCAGAACCCCTTCAGTACTGCACCAGAGTACCAACCTAGATTTTTGATCTCAAGTCTCAAAGATTTAGACTTTAACCCATCTTTTGGTTCAGAAACAAAAGAGCTGCCAACTGAACCACACCTGATACAGTAGCCTGAATGAAACATGCAATCCCAAACTCACATAATCTGGCACTTAGTCCAGATAGCTTGATCCTCTTAGGAAATAAACAGAAAAGTGGAAGACTTAGGAGACAAGAGTGAAGCATGTGTTAAAAGGAAAGGTATGTCTACATAGAATGAAGATAACCTTGAGAAGATCCAGATGCCACAATCCATGTTATAAAAATTGATATAGGAAACAAAAGTGAGGGTGTCTAGGGTCATACAGCATGGAAACAGACCCTTCAGTCCAACCAGTCCATGCCAAACATAATCTCAAACTAAACTAGTCCCACCTGCCTGCTCCTGGCCCACATCCCCCCCAAACCTTTCCTAATCACTAAGTGACATCCACCACTTCCTTAGGAAGCTGATTCCCCATGGGAACCAATGTCTGTGCAAATAAAAGGTCCTCATGTCTTTTTTAAATCTCTCTCCTCTCACCTTAAAAATATGCCCCCTTGAAAATTGCCCAGCCTAGGGAAAAGACACCTACTATTAACCCTGTCTTTCCACTTCATGATTTTATAAACCTCCATCAGCTCACCTCTCAACCTCCTACATTCCAGTTTAAAAAGTCCCAGCCTATCTAGCTTTTCTTTCTAACTCCAACCTTCCATACCTTGTACGTCCATCGTGCTAAATGGGTCAGACTTCGAACAGATCTTGCAACTCAAGATTGGGCATCCATGAGGTGCTCTGAGCCATCAACAGCAGCAGAATTGTACTTCAGCACAACTGGCAACCTCATTGCCTGGTATATCTCCCACTCAATCATTACCATCAAGCCAGGGGTCAACCCTGGATCAATGAAGATTTCAATGCGCATACCAGGAGCAGCACCAGGCATACCTAAAAATGGAGTGCCAACCTGGGGAAGCTACTAAACAAGCCCAAGCAGCAAGTGACATACAGAACTAAGCAATCCCACAATCAACAGATCAGATCTAAGCTCCACAGTCCTGCCACATCCAGTTCCATATGGTGATGGAATAATTAAACAACTCACTAGTGGAGGTAGTTCCACAAATATCCCCATCTTCAACAATTGAAGAGCCCAATACATCACTGCAAAAGATAAGACTGAAGCATTTACAATCTTCAGCCAGATGTGCCAAGTGGATGATCCATCTCAGCTTCCTCCAGTTGTTCCCAGCATCACGGATATTAGTCTTCAGCCAATTCGATTTGTTCCAAGTGATATCAAGAACCCGTTTGAAGGCACTGGATACTGAAGAGACCATGTGCCTTGACAACATTCTGGCAACAGTACTGAAGACTTGTGCTCCAGAACTTGTCACTACCCTCGTCAAGCTCTTCCAGTATCATTACAACATTGACATCAATTTAACAATGTGGAAAATTGCCCAGGTATGTCCTGTACACAAATAAAAGGACAAACCAACCTAGCCAATTACCACCACACTGCTCCAATCTTAACCATCAGTAAAGTGATGGAAGGTGTCATCAACAGTGCTTTCAAACAGCAGCTGTCCAGCAATAACCCACTCGCTGATGCCCAGCTGGGGCTCTGCCAGGGCCACTCAGCTCCTGACCTCGTTACAGCTTTGCTTCAAAGATGGACAAAGGAGGTGAGGTGAGAGTGACAGCCCTTGCTATCAAGGCTGTATTTGACTGAATGTGGCATCAGGGAGCTGTAGTAAAACTGGAATAAATGGATATTGGAGGAAAGCTTTCTGCTGGTTGGAGTCATACCTGGCACACAGGAAGATGTCATGATTGTTGGAGGTCAGTCATCTCAGCTCCAGAACATTACATAGTGTGTTTGTGCTTGTGTTTGTGTGTGAGAGAAGTGAGTGAGTAAAATATTGTGTTATTGTTGCAATAAGTGGGTAAGATTAGATTCCCCTACAGTGTGGAAACAGGCCCTTCAGCCCAACAAGTCCACACCGATCCTCCGAAGAGTAACCCACCCAGACTCATTTCCCTCTGACTAATGGGCAATTTAGCATGGCAAATCATCTGACTTGCACACCTTTGGACTGTGGAAGGAAACCAGAGCACCCAGAGGAAACTCACGCAGAAATGGGGAGAACGTGCAAACTCCACACATACAGTCGTCCGAGGCGGGAATCGAACCTGAGCCCCTGGCGCTGTGAAGCAGCAGTGCTAACCACTGAGCGATGCTGCTGCTCTCAAAGAATAAATGACTTTTATTTTAAAGCTTCCAAAGAGCTTGCTGCTGGAAATATTTATTTGGGACACTCACTCAGAGTAAGGCAACACACATTTTTTACATTCAGAAGTATTAGTCATGAGAAATAATTTTTAAAAAAGGGGCTTGGCCTGTCATCCTTGCCCTCACATTTGCTGCTTTGACCCTCTCTCACTTGACTCTGGCCCTAATCTCATTCAGAACCCAAACATAATGTCTGGGCATTGGTATCCCAGCAGCAACCACAGCCTCTGCCTTGGTGCTGTGAAGTTCTAAAGATGCTCATCTCTGACTGACCAACAGCTCCAGGTAGGGAGGGACATGAATGTTGCAGGAAGTGATGTACTAAAAAGCCACCTAATCGGCACTTGATCGAGTTGGCTATCACCCACACATATCCATAAACACAGATGAAGAGGGGCGCCAATTCAATTGGGACAATGCATCCATCCTGGGATAGGCCAAACAGACAGATGTAGGAATTCCTAGGGGCCTGGCATTCAAACCAGAACTCTATTAACAAATATAGATTTGGACCCCATTTACCAACCTGTCAGAAACAGAACCAGAAATGATATCACCCACCACAACAATTCAAGACAGATAAATAGCAAGCGGGACAGAAACCACCTTCACTGGAGGCTCACTGATGATGTTACCCAGCATCGTGATAAAACATCTGAGAACAAATCTACCAGCTCAGTGAGCAAACTGACAACCTAATCCACAATGTGAGCTACAAATCTTCTCCAAAATCACAAATAAAAAACCTCGAATAACATCGATAAAATATTTAATTAGCCTTTTGTAAAATCAAGTTACTGTCTGATAACTACAAAGTTCTTTGAATGCTGTTGGTAGCCATTTTTGAGTGGAAGATTAGTACACAGTACAAATAAGTTATTGATGGGCAGTTTTTGATACACCACTTATCACAGACAAAAAGCTACATTGCTGTGCATAGAGACAGAACACGTGATAACATGACAGCTACAGAGCAATTCAAACTAAGTATACAACAGGGAAATGAGCCAAAAATTCTCTGATTGTAGATAATGTCAAAAATATTCTGAAGACAGAAGAAATATGAAGTGAGAAATAAAAATCAAATTGTTCAGTTAGCTAGACCTGACTCTGCCATAAGCATCACCATTAACGCAGCAGTGAAATAAAATAGTTAAAAACAACAGAAAAATGATTAATTCAGGATTAGTATTCATGGTAATTTTAAAGATTACAAATAAGTTGAATATATTTTCTGTTTTAATGTCTGGTCATTGATTTATTGTTATTACGTTAGTTAAGTGAAATTAATCTGTTATAGACATGGAAACAATCCTTTAAACACGAAATCTATGTTTGTGAATTTAATAAAGGGAAAGTTAATCTTGTATCAACATTCAATGCTACGAGATGGTCAATGTTTATCTATAGAACACCAAGCTGATGTTCTTTGCTTTAGAGTGAACATGTATTCTTGTACTTATTGTCTGATTCAGTCCATTATCTTTATTGTTGAATCAAACATGCTTGCAAAATTGATATTACAAAAGTGAAATAATCTGCTTCGAAATATGACTATCTTCACAGTCTTACAAATGTTTGAAGGGCAACTGCGTGTTGGTCCACCCAATGTCGTTGCTCATCTTAACATTTTGTTCAAGATGAAAAACAAATGAGACTCCATGAACCAGATTATTAAATGGGGTCAAAAGTCTGACACCTGGACAATCTCCCTTCACCACTGTTCTGAAATGTTAATGTCCTAATTGGGCTAGGTGCAAGCCATGATGAAGCTTGCCATATTGCCAAAGAAAGCAGGAAGACCTTCTGATGGCCTGCAGCATAAGACCAAAAGAATCAGTTATTCAACAGAAAGGTTCGGTAATTGGGTCCAACCTTGTTTCACCCCTTTCGTTATCTGCCAAAAGTAATCCATGACAAACGTCTGGTCATGCAATTTGATTCAAAGCTCTGACTATACCACCAGTCAAAAAGCAAAATTATAAGGACAAATTGTGCATACTGAAAATCTGAAAAGAAAAGCAATAATGCTGTTCACTGTGTGCCTGAACAGCCATTCAAATCAGAAATGAACCTCAAGATGCAGATTTCAATATTTCAAATTCCTGTTCTCCCATTCAGCGGACTGAGTGGACACATTTTTTTCGTGAGAGATGGACATACCAAGAACATATTCAACAATTTAAATTTTTTTGCCTATATGAGGACCATTGTTTAGCACCTTAATTAAAATAACAGCTTGAAAAACATAATATGAACACATTAACATATTAGTCAATAATACTGATGAGTGTGGTCATTTATTTTATCTCATTACATCTTCATTTGTCCTACTCTCCCTTTAAAGCCCACTATTAGACTATTCACCAATCATCAAAATACCTACTGACCTAGTTGGTTGCACATTTCAGCTTTCATTGCTGTTCACAATAAATGATTTGGGATTTAGAGAGAGAAGCAAGTTAAAATGATACACATTTGTAAATGGAACAGGGTTCAAACAATTCTGTAATGCGGATAATTTACTGAAATCAAAATCACATCGTGCACCAGCAATCAGGAAGGTTATCCATATCTAGTTGTGTATCAAACAATGCAAAATGAATCCTGGAGTATTAAGGTTTCTATATAGCAAACCTGTAGCCAAAGGTTTATGGCAAAGGTTTTAGGAACTGGAGTCAGTACACAAAAGTAAAACAAAACTAGAGACTAAAATAGAAAGTGCTGGAAAAGCTCAGCAGGTCTGGCAGCAACTGTGGAGAGAAATCAGAGTTAACATTTCGGTCAAGTGACCCTTCCTCAGAACTGATAGCTAGGAAAAAGTCAATTTATTTGCAGAAGACCGGGTGTTATATGGGGGAAGGAATAGATGATAGGTGGGGATGCAGACCAGAGATACAGAAGAACAGTTAGACAAAGAAGTAGATAACGATCTGTCTAGGAGAGTGAATAGGGATTGTCAGTGGCTAACAATCGGTTGTGTGAAATAGCAGACTACGTGATAAGAAGAATTGATAAAATGTGGAGCTGGATAAAGCACAGAAGGTCAAGCTGCATCAGAGAATGGGAGAGTCAATGTTTCAGGCAGGACCCTTCATCAAGACTGGGTAGGGAAAAGGGACTGAGGGAAAAGTAGGTGGGATAGAACAAAGAACAAGGAACCTTACAGCACAGGAACAGGCTCTTCGGCCCTCCAAGCCTGTGCCGATCCAGATCCTCTATTTAAAACCTGCCACCTATTTTCTAAGGATCTGTATCCCTCTGCTTCCTGCCAATTCATGTATCTGTCTAGATACATCTTAAATGACGCTATCATGCCCGCCCTGACTACCTCTGCTGGCAACGCATTCCAGGCACACACCACCCTCTGCGTGAATAACTTTCCAGATATATCTCTTCTAAACTTTCCCCTCTCACTTTGAACTCATGTCCCCTAGTAATTGAGTCCTCCACTCTGGGAAAAAGCTTCTTGCTATCCACCCTGTCTACACCACCTCACATGATTTTGTAGGCCTCAATAAGGTCCCCCCTCAACCTCATCCTTTCCAATGAAAATAATCCTAATCTACTTAACCTCTCCTCATAGCTGCCACCTTCAGGGTACAATGGGCCTGAACACCCAGATCTCTGCACATCGATTTTCCCCAGGACCTTTCCATTTACTATATAGTTCACTCCAAAATGCATCACTTCACATTTGTCCAGATTGAACTCCATCTGCCATTTCTCTGCCCAACTCTCCAATCTATCTATATTCTTCTGTATTCTCTGACAGTCCCCTTCACTATCTGCTACTCCACCAATCTTGGTGTCATCTGCAAACCTGCTAATGAAGCAACCTATACCTCCCTCCAAACAACAGTGGTCCCAGCACAGATCCCTGTGGGACACCACTGGTCACAGGTTTCCATTTTGAGAAACTCCCTTCCACTACTACTCTGTCTCCTGTTGGCCAACCAATTCTCTCTCCATCTAACTAAAACATCCTGGACCCCATGCGGACTTCACCTTCTTCATCAGCCTACCATGGGGAACCTTATCAAATGCCTCACTAAAATCCATGTATATGACATCTACATCCCTTCCCTCAATCAACTTTGTCACCTCTTCAATTAATTCTGTTAGATTTGTAAGACATGACCTTCCCTGCACAAAACCATGCTGCTTCTCACTGATAAGCCCATTTTCTTCCAAATGGGTATATATCCTATCCCTTAGTATCTCCTCCAGTAGCTTCCTTACCAGTGACGTCAGGCTTACAGGTCTGTAACTACCTGGATTATCCCTGCTACCCTTCTTAAACAAGGGGACGACATTACCAATTCTCCAGTCCTCTGGGACCTCCCCCGTGTTCAATGATGCTGCAAAGATATCTGTTAAAGTGCTAGCTATTTCCTCTCTCACAACCTGGGATAGATCCCATCTGGACCTGGGGACTTGTCCACCTTAATGCCTTTTAGAATACACAACACTTCCTCCCTCCTTATGCCAACTTACTCTAGAGTAATTAAAGATCTATCCCTAACTTCAACATCCGTCATGTCCCTCTCCTCAGTGAATACCGACGCAAAGCACTCATTAAGAATCTCACCCATTTTCTCTCACTCCACGCAAACTTTCCTCATTTGTCCTTGAGTGTGCCAACACTTTCCCTCATTACCCTCTTGCTCCCTATCTATGAATAAAAGACTTTTGGGATTTTCCTTAACCGTGTTTGCTAAGGATATCTCATGACCCCTTTTAGTCCTCTTAATTCCTCGCTTCAGATTGGTCCTACATTCCCAATATTCTTCCAAAGTTTCATCTGTCTTCAGTTGCATAGACCTTATGTACACATTCTTTTTTCTCTTAGCTAGTCTCACAATTTCACCTATCATCCATGGCTCCCTAATCTTGCTATTTCTATTCCTCATTTTCACAGGAACATGTCCCTCCTGAACTCTAATGAACCTTTCTCTAAAAGTCTCTCACACATCGAATGTGGAATTCCCTTCAAACAGCCACTCCCAATCTACATTCCCCAACTCCTGCTGAATTTTGGTATAGTTGGCCTTCCCCCAATTTAGCACTCTTCCTTTAGGACCTCGCTCATCTTTGTCCATGTGTATTCTACAACTTGGTGACAGGTAGGAGATGATTGTGATTAGTCAGTGGGAAGGGTGGAGTGCAGAGGTGGGAAGGAAGATGGATAGATTAGGTCAGGTCAAGGGGGGTGGGGTGGAGAGGGAGGGCTACACCTAAGATGACGTAGAGGGTGGGGAGATTTGAAAGTTGGTAAATTCTATGTTGAAGCTAGGTTCCAATCTCAATAGAGGGAGGATTAGAGTTTGGGAGTATCCGGACTGGTTGTACGGCAGGTGAGATTTGTACATGTTAGGAGGACATGTTAGATCTAAACCAGACTGAGATTAATATCTGGTATTATCTGTTTTTTTTTAAAAGAGACTGTGCTTGGGGTTATCTGAAATGTGCAAGTTTTGTTGGAACATGTTTAAAGTAGCTTGATGTGGCTAAGAAGGAATACAGATGACATAAAAACAAAGCAACTTATGGGAGGTTGGAAATCTGTGAATGAAAGTGGGATGTAACTGAAACAAATCCTAACTAGTCTCAGAACAAAAGAGATAACTGAGATGAAGGAGAAGTTCTTCAAAGAGGATGTTGAATCTTTGGATTTCTTTTTCCCAGAGGGCTGCGTAAATTCAGTCATTTAGCAAATTCAAGACATAAATTGATAGATTTATAGCTATTATTAAAAAGACGTGATATGGGGAATATTAAGTGATGGAGAAAATCAACCACAATCTCAAAGATTGGAGCAGGCTCAAGGGACAAAATTGTCTAGTTCAGCTCCTACGTTATTATAGTCAGATAATTTGCAATAAGTGCGATGCTTTTAGTTCTTCCAAGAATCTTCAATGTCTCAGTAATCAACTGGAATTAGATCAGGTTTTATAGCTAATTCTGTTCTAGTTTCAGTTTCTTTGTCAAATGTTTTAGGATTGTTATGTCAAGCTTCCTAAACGGATTGACTGTTGTACTGCTAAGGGTTATCTTCAAGGCCATGAGGTTCCTGTTTCAACTGCAGTGATTGGTGACCAGCCAGGAGCAGTGTCCTAACAGGTACAGGGAGGCCACACTATCCTTACAGTTCCTTTTTACCTCTGCCAACAAATGCTCTTTCAATTTACGAGGATGGAAATTTACATCTACTGCAACCTGTGGAAAGCAAATATCACCCTAAGGCTACTTGTGTACAGGGTCAGTTGGTTTGACTATTGAACAACTTGCTTAATGATTACAGAATTTAAAACATTTAGGGCACCCAACCTAATCAAACCTTCTGGCATTTCGTCTGTGGCCCTGCAGGTTACAGCATTTGAGGTGCATATCCAGACTCCTTTTCAGATCCTTACTCTCCTCAGGGTGAAAATAATTGATTACTAATCTCTCCCACTTGCCTCAATGACTATCGCCTGATGGCTCTGATCTTCATAATTATTAGGTGATTTGTGAGGCTAGTCATGGGTCATATCAACTCTAGCCTCCGAGCCTGTGTTGACCCCTTGCAATTTACCTCCTGTCGCAACAGGTCCACAGCAAATGCCATGTCCCTGGTCTTACACACATCCCTGGAATATCTGAATAGCAAGGATATCTACATCAGGCTTTTACTTACTGACTATGGCTTGGCCTTCAAGACTATAATTTCAACTAAGTTAATCTCCAAACTCCAAGATCTAGGTCTCTGTTCTGCCCTCTGCAACTGGACCCTCAACTTCCTGACCCATAGACCGCAATCAGTGAGGACAGGCAACAGCACATCCTCCACAACAATCTTCAATACCAGTGTCCTGCAAGGCTGTGTACACAGTCCCTTACTGTACTCCCTGCACACTCATGACTGTGTGGCCAAATTTTGTCCAAACTCCATCCACAAGTTTGCTGACAGAACCATCATTGTAGGTCAGTTCTCAAACAATGACAAGACAGAACACAGGAAAGAGAAAGCATGCTTGGCAGTATGGTGTTACGATAATCTCTCCATCTAAATCAGCAAATCTAAAGAGTTGGTCATTAACTTCAGTAAGCAAGGTGGAGGGCACACTCCTATCTACATCAATGGAGCAGAGGTGGAGCTGGTCAACAGCATCAAGTTCCTAGCAATGATGATTATCAACAATCTGTCCTGGGCCACCCAGTTTAACGCAATGGTCAAGAAGGCACAATAATGCCTCTACTTCCTCAGGAGGCTAAAGAAATTTGGTATGTCCATAAGAACTCCTACCAACTTTTATAGATGTACCGTAGAAAATATTCTATCCAGATGCATTGTGCTTGGTATGGCAACTAGTCTGCCCAGGTTCATAAGAAACTACAGAGAGTCATCTGTACACAGAGACTAAACACAGCTCAGTCCGTCATAAAAGCCAACCTTCCAAACATTGACTCCATCTACACTTTGCACTGCCTCAGAAAGGCAGTCAACATCAAAGATCCCTCCCATCCCAGTTATAATCTCTTCCAACCTCTTCTGTCAGGCAAAAGATACAAAAACTTAAACACATGAACCAACAGGTGCAAGACCAGCTTCTTCCCCATTGTTATTAGACTTCTGAATGTGAGAAAGCGTGTAGCCTTGGATGTGACACATTTGTTGCAGAGAATGCGGGAAGGTGCTTGTTCAGAAAAATTGAGGACATCTGTTCTTAAGGTCAATGGATCAGTGTAAATAAGGTGATAACATTTGTTCACTTCTGGCATGTGTGGCAGTACTTCCTTCTCACACCGGAGACATATTTCACAATAGGATGTTGGATAACTAAACTGCTGGTTTATATCTAAGACTCTTAACCAAATTCATACTCAATAGGAAAAGAACTTGTAATTTAATAAGCTGAGTGGAATATGTACATAATAGAACAATCCTGATGCATTTTCATGTATAACACACTGAGCAGATTTGAATTTATGAAGCTCAGTTCCCTCATCTTGACTGCCCTGCAATGTGAATGCCTCATTACTCTTTTCTGTAAATTATATTCACTGAAGGGTTCAAGGGATACAGAGAGAGAGAGAGAGAGAGAACAAAAGCTGGTGGAAAGATTAACCCTTTATGGTCTGATTTGAGCAAACACTGACTTGTCAGAGATTGAATGTTTGCATGTTGTTCTCTGGAGCTTGAGATTTGGGAAGGTTATGAATTTAATTTGCATTCTGGGAATCTAAGATGATTTTAAAAGAAAAAAGCCTTTTGTAGGACAATTACACTGGACATGTTAGCTGAGCAAGATTATTTCATGACCTTTCCACGTAGTTTAGACTAGGCCCTCATTATGATGTACTGTTAAAAGGGAAGAGTATCTCGCCAAAGCAATCGGCTGTTTGTGGCGTGGCTTGATCAAGGTTTCCCACTTTGATGTGCGTGTAGCTTAATTATTTTAGCGTACTCAGACCTGGCAATGAGTTTCTCTTCCTCTGCAAACTTTTGCCATTTTATTACTGCTTACCTGATTACGGACTTGTGGCGTTTTTGTAATTTTAATACCAAGTTCTACAGACAGACAGACAGTTTGTTTGCAGCAATAAGGGGAGTAGCCTGAAAGAGCTCTTAGGGGTAGAGCTTACGCTGCTCCTCTGCGAAAGGTTTTAGACCTTTAGATTAAACTGGTTTGTAGGTATCTATGTCATAGTGTAAACTAAACTGTCTGTAAGAGTTTTATATTCCAGACTGCCGCAGAGTACGATCTCCAGGATGAACCAAGAAAGGCTACGGGTAGAGTCCATCAGGGATTCCCTGAGCCGTCTCAACTAGGTACTTTAACAAATGGACCTCTGAAATTTCAAATAATGATGATTTTGCTTCTTGTGCACCTTCTCTGCAGCTGTAATTTTGTATTCCTCGTCCTGTTCTATCACCCTATGAACTTTTGATCTTCTTTTACTGCACGCAAAATAAAACTTCTCACTGTGCCTAGTTACATGTGACAATAATAAATCAAATTAAACCAAGTCGTCTAATTTTGCTACTAGTTAAGTTAAGTCTATATCCCCTTGTCACTGACCTCTCTGCTAAAGTAAATCCACTCAATCGGGACCCCTTATGATTTTGCACATCTCAATCAAATCTCCCCCAAGTATCGTACATTTAAGGCGAATAACCCCGGTGTATCTAATCTTCCCTCATTTATACATTTCTTCACGGTTGGCAACATTCTCAAAGAATTCTTTTGTACCACTTTTAATGCAATTAAATCTTTGCTGTACTGAGGTGATCAGAACTATATTTAGTTTAAGTTGTGGTGAACTAAGAATAACTTCCATTCTCTTATATTCTGTACCTTGGATAATAAAGGAAAAAAAAATCCACGTCTTCTTAACTATGTAATTGATTGTCTGTCCAGCTACATTTGGGGAATTGTGGACATTCACTCCCAAGATTTCTCAACTAACTAACTCCTTCCTGTTTATCTATCTTGAGCTGTAAAAACAATTTTATGATTTCTCTGAGTCTGATAGCACAAACCTTTCACAATTCTGATGTCCTAATTGGTTTTCAATTCTAACAACCCAAAGTTTCAGTTCCAAACTCTCCTGATCTGGAAAATTCACAAATTAGAAAAAAAAACTTACTGCCACAAGTGACTGATTTCCTCGGAACTAAACTGTACTGTCAAACCCAAGAGAATAAGCATCTTATTCTATCAACACTCCACGTGTTGATTTGGTGGTGCATTTTGTTTCAGAATGATACTCTGACCTTTTAAAAACGAATGACATTTCAAAACACTAACCTGTGTCCATATGCCTCTCATTGAAAAACAACCCAAATTTTAAAACTTACAACATATTATGTACCCCTTCCATCACAGCATCACCTCACACTTCTCTAAACTGAATTCTATTTGCCATTTTTCTACCCAACTGATCAGTCCATTCACATCATTCTGCAGACCACAGTTATCCTTGTGTCAACCAAACTTTTTGTGCTATCTGCAAACTTCTTGATTATGTCTCACATTTGCATCCAGATTGTTAATATATACAAGGCACCTAGTACTGGACCCTAAAAAACCTTATTGCTAAAAAGCTTTTTGATCACAAGATCACCAATCAACAATTGTCCTTTTATCATGCCACTAAGCCAATTTTGTATCCACCTTGCTACATTCCCCTGGATCTCATGTGCTTTTTGTTAAAACCCTTTTGCTTTGTGAGACTTTGTCAAAAGCCTTGTTAAAGTCCATGTAGATCACATCAATTGCACAACCCCCATAAATCAATCTTAGTACTTCCAATCAAGTTAGTCAGACACAATCTTCCTTCAGCAAACAGGCTAACTATTCTTTATTAACTTGTGCTTTCCATACAGCGTTTATTCTGTCTCTTAGAATTGCTTCCAACAATTTACCCACTACTGAGGGTAGAATGATGGCATGTAATTATTTGTACTCCTTGTTCCCCCTATAAACAAAAGGTAGAATTATTGGCAGTCCTCCAATCCTTCAGCACCACTTCTGTAACCAGTGAGGATTGGAAAATAATGGTCAAACATTTGGCTGTTTTCTTCCAGGCTGCTTTCAACAATCTAGGGTATACATTAATATTCCTGGCAACCCATATACTTTCAAACCTGCTAAATTCATTAATACTCACTTCTTCAATGTCTATCTGATCTAATACTTCACACTCCTGCTCCTCAACAATATCATCTGCTTCATCCCTTCTTTTGAGAAGACAGACACAACATATTCACGAAAATTCATTCGAACTCTTCCTGACCTCTTCCCATAATTGGGTGAAAACTAAATTATGATCACTATCTCTTGCTCCAACTGCACAATTTCATTTCCAAAAGCTAAATCCAGATGTATGGCTTCTTTTGTTAACTTACTATGTACTAGCTAAAAACATTGTCCTAACTGCACCTCAAGAATCCTGCTTCCTCAATTTCTTTTACCATACAACTATCTCAATGAATATTTAGACAGTTAAAATCCCATACTATTAATGCCCTATTACTCTGCACCTCAGAGATTTGTCTACATGTTTGCTTACCATTGTTCTGACTGTATGGAAGTCTATTACATTCCCAGTACTGCAACTGCTTCTTTTTGTTCTTTAGTTCTCAATCCATGTGGCCTCATCTGATGATCTTTCTAATGTATTATCCTTCCTCACAGCTGTGTTTGTATCTTTGACCAAAATTGCCAGCATTATTTTTTAATACCCTTCTCTTTTTGTCTGAAAATCCTGTAACCAGTGTAAGCACAATGGGCCAAATGACCACTTCCTACATCATAACAATTCTCTGATTCTGTGAAAAGTAAACTATTGTAGCTAAAATTAATTGTGATAGTAAAACTATTTTATTTGTCCTTTCATATTCCTTGCAATGCACATTATCCTAGAAAAAGGTGATTGGGTTTAAGTCACAAATATTAATTAGATTACTTTGATAAATTTTGCACTGCTAAGGTTACTGTATTGCTGATAAATTGATAAGTCTTTTGTTTAAATTACAGATCCAGTGCATAGACTAATTGTTTGCAGAATGTGAGATTCATTAGTCAAAATACCTGGAACCATTGGAAAAAGTTTTATGGGTCTTTGAAAGTTTTAATTTTACTGCATTGCGAATATAGAAGTAGAAAGGCTGATTTGGTTTGGCTGTCTGTCTCCATGCCATAACACTATCAAAATGCATCACTTCACATTTCTCTGCATTGCGACTCATCTGTCACCTATCCGCCTACTCCACCAACTTGTCAACATCCTTCTCAAATTCTATACTGTCCTCCTCACACTTTACTGTTCTTCCAAGTTTTGTGTCATCTGCAAACTTTTAAATTGACCCCTATACACAGACATCTAAACTATTACCATATATCAGGAAAAGCAAAGGTACAAATACCACTCCCCCTCCACCAACCCCAGAAAGACCATAATAAATCCTCCTTTAGTTTAAACATTAACCTTTATTCCATCACCCATATCTTTATTCACAAGCCTATTTATGTAGCACTGCATCAAACACCTTCTGAAAGTACACGTACAATAAATCAACAGCATTACACTTGGAGATTCTCTTTTACCTCTTCAAAAATCTCCAGCTTTTGAAACTCATGTAGACTCTTCCTAATCAACCAAACATTTTCTATGTTACTATTAATTCTAGCCTGAAAAGTGTGTCCAGAAGCCTCCACACCCCTCAAGTAAAATCTGTAATTGCTAGGATTTTCCTTACAACCGTTCTTGAACAAGGCCGTAATGTTTATAGTTTTCAAGGCTTTTGCACCTTAGCCGCTAAGTAGCAACAGTGAGGGCTATGTGGCAAGAGCCATAAAGATGTACTAGGCAAGAGTGAGGACAGCAGATGCTGGAGATTAGAGTTGAGAGTGTGGCGCTGGAAAAGCACAGCAGGTCAGGCAGCATCCGAGGACCAGGAAAATCGACGTTTCGGGCAAAAGCCCTTCATCAGCAATGAGGCTGGGAACCAAGGGGGTGGAGAAATAAATGGGAGAGGGGTGGGGCTGGGAGGAAGGTAGCTGAGAGTACAATAGTTGGATGGAGGTGGGGATAAAGGTGATAGGTCACAGAGGAGGGTGGAGCAGATAGGTGGGAAGGAAGATGGACAGGTGGGGCGGTGAGGTCATGAGGGCGGTGCTGAGCTGGAAGGTTGGAATTGGAATGCAATGGGGGAGGGGAATGAAGAAACTGGTGAAATCCACATTGATGCCATGGGGTTGGAGCTATCTTCCCCCCAGCCCCACCTATTTATCCCTCCACCCCCGAGGCTCCTAGCCTCATTCCTGATGAAGGGCTTTTGCCCAAAATGTTGATTTTTCTGCTCCTCAGATGCTACCTGGCCTGCTGTGCTTTTCCAGCACCACACTCTTGACTCAGATGTACAGCAAGGGAACAGACCCTTCAGTCTAACTCAAGCAGGCCGACCAGATATCCTAAATAAATCTAGTCCCAATTGCCAGCATTTGGCCCAAATCTCTCTAAACCTTTCCTATTCATATAGCCAGCCAGGTGCCTTTTAAATGCTGTAGTTCGTCCATCACTTCCACTGGCAGCTCATTCCATACGCACCACTTTCTGTGTGAAAAATTTGCCCCTTAGGTCCCTTTTAAATCTTTCCCCTCTCACCTTGAATTTATGTCCTTAAGCTTTGGACTCTCCTATCCTTCACTATTCACCCTATCTATCCCCCTCATGATTTTATATACCTCTATAAGGTCACCCTTCAGTCTCCAACACTCGAGAAAAAAAATAGTCCGAGCCTATTAGGCCTCTCCCTGTAGCTCAAATCCTCCAACCCTGGCAACATCTTTGTAAATTTTTTCTGAACCATTTCTAGTTGTCCTGTACATTCACAGCATGACTTCCCAATTCATATACTCAATGTAGGATTGATAGTTACCTGCACCAGTATTTCAGGTAACTGCCTTATCCCTTAGATTAATTATATGAAATCTGGACCATAGTGGCCATGGACAGGGACTGGTTCAGGAGGGTGTGACTGTGAGGGTGTGACTGTGAGGGAGGCATATACTGGGATCAACAATTTAGTTTTTGAGGAGTTTCATCAGTACCCATATTGAATATTTATATGTGTCATGCTCCCAATGTGGACTAGGACATAAACTGCAGGGAAGATGACCAAATCACCTTGGTTGAGAACACTACAAAAGTGGAAGGAGAAGGAGAAATGTAGTAATAACACCGAGTATAGTTAAGGGAATGGACACTATTCTCTGCAACCAAGGTACAGTCCCAAAGGCTGTTGCCTACCTCTTTCCAAGATTATAGACACGTCTTCTGAGCTGAAGAGGAACTTAGAGTGGGAATGGAAACATTCAATTGTCATAGTCCACACAGCAACCAAACACACACTGGGAAAGAGGTCCAGCTGAGGGATTACATGCAGTCTGAGGCTAAATTGAAAAGCAGAAACACAAGATAATAATCTCAGGGTTACTACTTAAACCATGTGCAAATTGGCACAGGATAAATAAGATTAGAGAGGCAGTTGTGAAGCTCAAAGATTAGTGTGGGAACAATGTCTTTGATTCATGAGGTACTGCCAGTAATACTGGGAAAGAGAGCTGTTTTGTTGGGATGGCTTTTATTAGAACCATGCTGGGATTGTTGTCTTGGTGACTCATAACTCAGGTTACAGATAAGGCTTTAAAATAATTGGGGGTGGGATGGTGAGGATTCATTTGAAGGGAAGTTAAAAATCAAAACATAATGAGAAAGCAGAAGTGCAGGGCTGTGATGAGGCAAACAATCATCAAGGTGGTACAGGAAGAGGGAGAAAGCAGAAGAGTGCAGCAGAAATTAGAACCAGAGTAAGTAATAATGGCAAAAAGTTAAATCTTCCAGCTCAGCATCTGAATGTATGCAGTATGTGTAACAAGGTAGATGAATTGACAGCACAAATAGAAATAAAAGATGACTTGATGTCTATTACAGATTTGATGCTGCAGAGTGAGCAGGACTGGGAACTCAATATTCAAGAGTTTTTGGCATAATAGGAAGAAAGGAAAAGGAGATTTGGTTGTGTTGTTGATAAATGAAGTATCAATATGGTGGTGGGTAGTGAGTTAGATGCAATAGATCAACATATGAAATTAGTTTTTGATGGAAATAAGGATTGGGAAAAAAACATTGGGGAAAAAAAAAATCAAAGGTGGGGCTGTCCTCTGAAAAGTTGCCTCATTGAAGGACAAAGTAAAAACTGGACAATAATGGAGGCATGTTAGAAAGGAACTACAATTATCATAGATGAGTTTTAATCTGTATCATGACTGGACAAATCAGATGGGCAAGGGTAACATGGTCAAATTTGTCAAGTGCATCAGGAACTGTGTCTTTGAGCACTCATTGCACAGCCTACCCAGAAACATTTTGAAACAGAAGCATCAGTAGGCCATTCAGCCCTGAGAGCCTATTCCTCCATTCAATGAGATTGTGGTTGATCTGTGGCCTAACTCCAACTACCTGCCTTTGGAGGTTCCTTAATACCAGATACCTTAATACATTTGCTTAACAAAAATTTATCTTGGATTTAAAATTAAGAGTTGACTCTGCATCTACTGCCTGTGTGTGTAGAAGTGCTTCCCAACAACTCTCCTTAATGGTCTGGCCCTAATTCTAAGACTATTCCCCCTAGTTCTAGATCCCCTAGTCAATGGAAATAGTTTATCTTCACCTACCCTGTCTTTTCCTGTTCATATCTCGAAGACTTTGATCAGATCACACCTTAACCATCTAAATTCTTTAGAAACAAGCCCACTTTGTATAACCTTTCCTCATAACATAACCCCTGAAGTCCAGGTATCATTCTTGTAAACCCACATTGTATTCCCTCCAAGACCAATACATCCTTCCGAACGTGCGTTGCCCTGAGCTAATCTCAGTGCACCAACTGGAGTCTGACTAGGATTTTGGATAAATGCAACATAACTTCTGCATTCTTGTATTTCAGTCCTCTAGATATAAAGACAAGCATTCTAGTAGCTTTCTTGATTATCTTCTGCACTGGATCATGACATTTTGAGAAACTATGTACCTGAACCTCTAAGTCTCCTTGGACATCCTGACAAAATCAAGAAAGATTTGTCAGAGTTCTTGTAGTTAAGGATCCTGTAAGAAGTAGTGATCACAATGTGATAGAATTTCAAATTTAGTTTGAGGGACAGTAACTTAGGTGTCAAAGCAGTGTCCTCAACTTAACCAAGGGGTGCTGGTGTTGGACCAGGATGGACAAGGTCAGAAGTCACATAACACCAGGTCATAATCCAATGGGTTTATTTGAAATTACAAGCTTTCAGAGAGCAGCTTTTTGGTCAGGTGAAGTGAAGAAAAGCATATAGGCACAGAATGAATCGGCAGGGAGATCATTGAGCAGAGAGATCAAAAGATCATAAAAATGGTGTGAGTGGAAAATCTATAGACTGAATAATAAGTCTCTGCAAGTGATCAAAAATGTCAGATGGTGTGAGTAAAGTGTCAAAAGCTGAATATCCTATAATCCAATTAATTGAGGCAGAGTGATAATTGCAAAAAACGTAAAATTAAGCTCATGCTAGACAAACCAAATGACAGGTATAAGAGTTGCATGTCAACGGTCTAACCAAAGTAATGAGTGATCCAAAACTGTACAAACTAATTAAGGTAGGGAGATCATAACAATTTATCAAGTTGATGGCGTTAAGACAGGACAGTAAGGAAGATCTTATAGATACAGAACAGCATGATGGGGTTACATGTACCTCAATGTAAACCCAAGATTACGGTTGAGGCTGCCTTCATAGGTATGGAACTTGGCTATCAGTTTCTGCTTGGTGATTCTGCAATGTTGTGTATCTCGAAAGCCGCCTTGGAGAACCACTTACCCAAAGATTAGAGGCTGAATGTCTTTGACCACTGAAGTGTTCCCCAACTGGGAGGGAATGTCCCTGTCTGGTGTCGGCAATATACCACACCTCACGGCATCCTTGCCTACAGTGCATGAGAGAGACAACGTTGGCTGAGTCAAATGAGTATCTGCTGTGTTCGTGGTGGATGGTGTTCCAATGTGTGATGGTAGTATCCATGTCAATGATCTGACAGGTCTTGTACAGTTGCTGTGGAAGGGTTGAGTAGTGTTGTGGTCAATGTTGTCCTGAAGGCTGGGTAGTTTGCTATGAACGATAGCCCTTTAAAGTTTGGTGGTTATAGAGTCAGAGATGTACAGCATGGAAACAGACCTTTCGGTCCAACCCGTCCATGCCGACCAGATATCCCAACCCAATCTAGTCCCACCTGCCAGCACCTGGTCCATATCCCTCCAAACCCTTCCTATTCATATACCCATCCAAATGCCTCTTAAATGTTGCAATTGTACTAGCCTCCACCACATCCTCTGGCAGCTCATTCCATACACGTACCACCCTCTGCGTGAAAAAGTTGCCCCTTGGGTCTCTTTTATATCTTTCCCCTCTCACTCTAAACCTATGCCCTCTAGTTCTGGACTCCCCCAACGCCGGGGAAAAGACTTTCTCTATTTATCCTATCCATGCCCCTCATAATTTTGTAAACCTCTATAAGGCCACCCCTCAAGCCTCCGATGCTCCAGGTAAAACAGCTGTTCAGGCCTCTCACTGTAGCTCAGATCCTCCAACCCTGGCAACATCCTTGTAAATCTTTTCTGAACCCTTTCAGGTTTCACAACATCTTTCCGACATATTCCAACAGTGACCTAACCAATGTCCCATACAGCCGCAACATGACCTCCCAACTCCTGTACTCAATACTCTGACCAATAAAAGGAAAGCATACCAAATGCCTTCTTCACTACCCTATCTACATGCAATTCCACTTTCAAGGAGCTATGAACCTGCACTCCAAGGTCTCTTTATTCAGCAACACTCCCTAGGACCTTACCATTAAGTGTATAAGTCCTGCTAAGATTTGCTTTCCCAAAACGCAGCACCTCGCATTTATCTGAATTAAACTCAATCTGCCACTTCTCAGCCCATTGGCCCATCTGGTCCAGATCCTGTTGTAATCTGAGGTAACCCTCTTCGCTGTCCACTACACCTCCAATTTTGGTATCATCTGCAAACTTGCTAACTGTACCTTTTATGCTCACATCCAAATTATTTATGTAAATGACAAAAAGTAGAGGGCCCAGCACTGATCCTTGGGCACTCCACTGGTCACAGGCCTCCAGTCTGAAAAACAACCCTCCACCACCATCCTCTGTCTTGTACCCTTGAGCCAGTTCTGTATCCAAATGGCTAGTTCTCCCTGTATTCCATGAGATCTAACCAAGGTCTCCCATGGGGAACCTTGTCGAACGCCTTACTGAAGTCCATATAGATCACATCTACTGCTCTGCCCTCATCAATCTTCTTTGTTACTTCTTCAAAAAAATTCAATCAAGTTTGTCAGACATGATTTCCCACGCACAAAGCCATGTTGACTATCCTGAATCAGTCCTTGCCTTTCCAAATACATGTACATCCTGTCACTCAGGATTCCCTCCAACAACTTGCCCACCACCATCAGGCTCACTGGTCGATAGTTCCCTGGCTTGTCTTTACCGCCCTTCTTAAACAGTGGCACCACGTTTGCCAACCTCCAGTCTTCTGGCATCTCACCTGTGACTATTGGTGACACAAATATCTCAGCAAAAGGCTCAGCAATCACTTCTCTAGCTTCCCACAGAGTTCTCGGGTACACCTGATCAGGTCCTGGGGAGTTATCCACCTTTAACCGTTTCAAGACATCCAGCACTTCCTCCTCTGTAATCTGGACATTTTGCAAGATGTCTCCATCTATTTCCCTACATCCTATATCTTCCATATCCTTTTCCACAGTAAATACTGATGCAAAATATTCAGTTAGTATCTCCTCCATTTTCTGTGGCTCCACACAAAGGCCGCTTTGCTGATTTTTGAGAGGCCCTATTCTCTCCCTAGTTACCCTTTTGTCCTTAATATATTTGTAAAAGCCCTTTGGATTCTTCTTAATTCTATTTGCCAAAGCTATCTCATGTCTCCGTTTTGCCCTACTGATTTCCCTCTTAAGTATAGTCCTACTCTTCTAAGGATTCACTCGATCTATCCTGTCTCTACCTGACATATGCTTCCTTCTTTTTCTTAACCAAACTCTCAATTTCTTTAGTCATCCAGCATTCCCTATACCTACCAGCCTTCCCTTTTACCCTGACAGGAATATACTTTCTCTGGGTTCTTGTTATCTCATTTCTGAAGGCTTCCCATTTTCCAGCCGTCCCTTTACCTGCGAACATCTGCCTCCAATCAGCTTTCAAAAGTTCTTGCCTAATACCGTCAAAATTGGCCTTTCTCCAATTTAGAACTTCCACTTTTAGATCTGGTCTATTCTCTTCCATCACTATTTTAAAACGAGTAGAATTATAGTTGCTGGCTCCAAAGTGCTCCCCCATTGACATCTCTGTCACCTGCCCTGCCTTATTTCCCAAGAGTAGGTCAAGTTTTGCACCTTCTCTCGTAGGTACATCCACATACTGAATCAGAAAATTGTCTTGTATGCACTTAAGAAATTCCTCTCCATCTAAACCTTTAACACTATGGCAGTACCAGTCGATGCTTGGAAAGTTAAAATCCCCAACCATAACTACCCTATTAATCTTACAGATAGCTGAAATCGCCTTACAAGTTTGTTTCTCAATTTCCCTCTGACTACTGGGGGGGTCTATAATACAATCCCAATAAGGTAATCATCCCTTTCTTATTTCTCAGTTCCACCCAAATAACTTCCCTCGATGTATTTCCAGGAATATCCTCCCTTAGCACAGCTGTAATGCTATCCCTTATCAAAAATGCCACTCCCCCTCCTCTCTTGCCTCCCTTTCTATCCTTCCTGTAGCATTTGTATCCTGGAACATTAAGCTGCCAGTCCTGTCCATCCCTGAGCCATGTTTCTGTAATTGCTATGATATGCCAGTCCCATGTTCCTAACCATGCCCTGAGTTCATCTGCCTTCCCTGTTCGGCCCCTTGCATTGAAATAAATGCAGTTCAATTTATTAGTCCTACCTTGTCCCTGCCTGCCCTGACTGTTTGACTCACTTCTGTTCTCAACTGTACCTGTCTCAGACCGATCTCTTTCCTCTCTCCCTGGGTCCCACCCCTGCCCCACCTTACTAGTTTAAATCCTCCCAAGCAGTTCTAGCAAATTTCCCTGCCAGTATATTAGTTCCCTTCCAATTTAGGTGCAATCCGTCCTTCTTGTACAAGTCACTTCTACCCCAAAAGAGATTCCAATGATCCAAAAATGTGAATCCTTCTCCCATACACCAGCTCCTCAGCCATGCATTCATCTGCTCTATCTTCCTATTCCTGCCCTCACTAGCTCATAGCACTGGGAGTAATCCAGATATTACTACCCTTGACGACCTCCTTTTTAAATTTCTGCCTAACTCTCTGTAATCTCCCTTCAGAATCTCGACTTTTTTCCTTCCAATGTCGTTGGTTCCAATATGGACAATGACCTCCTGCTGACCCGTCTCCCCCATGAGAACATTCTGCACCCTCTCGGAGACATCCTTGATCGTGGCACCAGGGAAACAACACATCATTCTGCTTTTTTTCTGCTGGCCACAGAAACGTCTGTCTGTACCTCGGACTACAGAATCCCCTAACACAATTGATCTCTTGGAAGCCGACGTACCCCTCGTTGTATTAGAGCCAGTCTCAATACCAGAAACTTGGCTGTTCGTGCTACGTTCCCCTGAGAATCCATCACCCCCTACATTTTCCAAAACAGCATACCTGTTTGAAATGGGTATATCCACAAAAGACTCCTGCCCTAGGTGCCTACCTCTCTTACCCTTCCTGGAGTTAACCCATCTATTTGACTATATCCGAGACTTTCCCCCTTCCTATAACTGCCATCCATCACATACTGTTGCTGTTGCAAATTCCTCATCGCTTCTGTCTGTCTCTCCAACCGATCCTTGTTTGAAGGTGAGAGGTGGGAACATAGGGATGATCTTGGTGAGACTTTTGTCATCATCAATGAGACGTTGCAGACAGCTAAGAACATGGCATACTTTCTCTGCTCCAGGGAAGTACTGGATGACAAAGGGTAAAATTCGGTCGTGTCCTGTGTCTGTCTGCTGAGGAAGTGGTTACAATTTTTCACTGTAGCATGTCAGAACTGGTGATTGATGAGTTGAGCGTTATATCCCATTGTTACGAGCTGTCTTTCATCATCTTTAGGTGTGTGTTACATTCCTCCTCATCTGAGCAGATCCTGTGCACACACAGGACTTGTCCATAGGGGGACGGCTTCTTTAACATGTAGGGCAAAAGCTAGAGAAGTACAGCATTTTGAGCTTATCTGCGGGTTTGTGGTAGAGTGAGGTACTAAGGTTTCCATCCTTGATGAAGATGCTTGTGTCCAAGAATGAGACTGATTCTGAAAAGTAGTTGATGGTAAGTCAGATGGCGGGATGAAATTTGTTGATGTCATTGTGTAGTCATTTCAGTGTTTCCTCACCATGATTCCAGCGGAAGAAAATGTCAATTTATCTAATGTATAGCATTTGTTGGAGGTCCCGTGCAACAAAGTCTTGCTTGAATTTGTGTATGGAAATGTTGGCATAGTGGGGTGCAAATTTGGTCCCCATGGCTGTTCTATGATGAAGAACTGGTTGCTGAAGGTGAACACGTGTGGTCGAGGATGAAGCGAATGAGTTCTAGGATGGCATCTGGAAATTGGTAGTTGTTGGTGTTGAGTACTGAAGCTGTTGGTAACGATACCATTGTTGTAGGAGATGCTGGTGTGGAGGGCCAAAACATCCATGGTGAAGAATAAGACAATTACAGAGGCATGAAGAAAGAGTTGTCTGAAGCAGACTGGGAAAATGGACTAAGGAGAAAATCAGTGGATGAACAGTGATAGACATTTAATAACACTCAGCAAAAAAAACCTGAAAAGAAGGATGAGCCACTTGCAGTCAAAAAAAGCAAACAAGGAGTATATCCAGTCAAATATTAAGGCATACAAAACAGCAAAACGAATAGCAGGCCAGAGGTTTGAGAACTTTTCTTAGGGACCAGCAGATAACAAAAAGGGTAACAAAAAAGGGAGAAATTTGATTATGAAAGTAAAGTGGCAAATATAAACACAAACAGCAAGTGCTTCTACAAGTATATAAAATGACAGTACCTAAAATAAGGGTGGGACCCTTGGAGGATACAACTGAGGAATTGATAGCAGGGATCACAGAAATGGCAGATAATTTAAACAGTATTTTGCATTGGTCTTCACAGTAGTTCACTATAAACACCCCAAGATATCAGTAAGCAAGGTGCTAATGTGAGCTAAGGTCTTGTAACAGTCTCCATCAAGGACAAAGTATTTGACAAACTAATGGATCAAACAGCAGAAAAGTCACCACGACATCACAGCCTGCAACCAAGAGTGGCTGCAGAGATACTTGAGGCATTGGCTGAAATATTCCAAAGCTGACTGGATTCTAGGAGGGTTCCAGTGGTTTGGAAAACAACTAATGTGATGCACTTGGTCAAGAAGACAGGGAAACACAAAACAAGAAACTACAGGTCGGTTAGCCTAGCATCTGTCATTAGAAAAATGGTAGACTCTATTATTACGAAAGAAATAGCAGGACATTTATAAAAACCTAAAAAGTGATCAAACAGAGTCAACATGGTTTTTTGAAAGGGTCAAATTTGACAAATTTGCCAGAATTCTTTGGAGATATAACCAGCAGAGTTGATAAAGGGGAACTGGTAAATATAGTTTGTTTGTATTTCCAAAAGATATTTGATAAGATGCCACATAAAAGGTTACTGTGCATGGTAGGAACTCATGGTATTGGGATTAATGTATTAGTATGAACTGAAGATTGGTTAACATACAGAAGGCTGTGAGTCAGGATTAATGGGTCTTACAGATTAAAGAATTATCGATAACTGAGGCCCTAGGACAGATCCACTCTACTAGTTAAATCTTTACAATTTGGGAAAGACCTAGTAATGCTGACTCTCTGTCTTATGCATTAATCAATTCTCATTTAGAGTCATACAGCATGGAAACAATCCTTCGGACCAATTAATCCATGCTGACCAGATATCCCAATCTAACCTAGTCCCATTTGCTAGCATATGGCCCATATCCCTCTAAACCGGTTCTTATTCATATACCCATCAAGCCATGCCTTTGAAATGCTGCAATTATACCCACCTCCACCACTTCCTTTCGCAGCTTGTTGCATACACACACCATGATCTGGGTGAAAAAGCCAGCCCTCAGGTTCTTTTTATATCTTTCCCTGCTTACCTTAAACCTATGCACTCTAGTTTTGGACTCACTCACCCTGGGAAAAAGGCCATGACTATTCACCCTATCCATGCCCTTCGTGATTTTATAAACTTCCATAAGATCACCCCTCAACCTCCGAGGAAAATAGCCTTTTCAGCTTCTCACCATAGCTCAAACTCTCCAGCCATGGGAGGATCCTTTTCTGAACCCTTTCAAGTTTAACAAAACTTTCCTACAGAAGGGCAATTAGTATTGTATGCATTGTTCTAAAAATGGCCTCACCAATGTCGTCTACAGCTATTACATGACATCCCAACTCTTATACTCAATGCTCTGACAAATGAAGGCAAGAGTGCCAAACATCGTCTTCACCACCTTGTCTGCTTGTGACTCCGTTTTCAGGAAACTATGCAACTGCATCTCTAGGACTCTGTATTTGGCAACACTGTTCAGGGCCCGAGCATTAATTGTATAAATTCTTGCCCAGTTTGTCTTACCAAAATGCAACACCTCACATTTATCTAAGTTCAACTGCATTCCTCGGCCTATCAGACCATCTGATCAAGGTCCCATTGTATTCGGATATAATCTTCTTCACTGTCCACTAAGTTACATATTTTGTGGTCACCTGTAAACTTGTAACCATGCCTTTTATATTCAAGTCTAAATCACTTATATAAATGACAAAATGCAATGGACCCAGCACTGATTCTTGTGGAACACCACTGCTCACAGGCCGCCAGCCTGAAAACTCTCTACCACCTCCCTCTGTCTCCTAAATTTAAGCCAATTTTGTATCCAAATGGCTAGTTCCCCCTGGATCCCATGTGATCTAACCTTACTAACTAGTCTACCATGCAGCACTTTGTTGAACTCTGTCTTCATATTTCTTCATTGTAACCTCTTCAAAAAAACTCAATCAAGTTAGTGAGACACAATTTCCAATGCAAAAAAGCCATCTTGACTATTGCTAATCAGTCCTTGCCTTTCCAAATGCACGTAAAACCTGTCCCTTCGAATTCCCTTTAACAACTTGCCCACCACTGACGTAAGGCTCACCGGTCAATAGTTCCCTGGCTTTTCATGACAGTCTTTCTTAAATAATGGCAGCACATTAGCCAACTTCCAGTCTTCCAGCAGCTCACCCATGGCTGTCAATGATACAAATATCTCTGCAAGGGGGCCAACATTCTCTTCCCTAGCTTCCCACAACATTATAGGAAACACCTAATCAGGTCCCAGGGATTTATCTACCTTTATACATTTTAAGACCTCAGGCAACTCCTCTTCTGAAATATGAACAATTTAAAACTGACATGTGAAGAAATTTCTTCTTGCAGATAATAGTAAATGTCTGCAATTCTCTACCCCATACAGTTGAGGTAGCTAAATCACTGAAGTATTTAAAGAGGAGGTAGATAGGTTTTTGAAATATTGAAGAATTGTGGGCTACGGTGAGATAGCATAAAAGGGGCAGATCAGCCATAATCTTAAAGCTTGGCAAGGCAGGGTGAATCACTGAATAACCTACGCCTGCTCCTATTGCTGATTTTATGAAGGTCACATAAGACAGATTGCACAACTACAGTATTGGAATAAAAATGGGGAAGTGGTGAGCTAATCAAACTTCATAATATTTCCATTGTGCTTTCTAAGGATAAGAAACTCTTTTGACATATTGCTTAGTTACATTGTAAACATAAAGGTGGCATAAACAATGACATTACTTTAAAGAAGACAGCATATTCAACCATATTAGTAAAAGGCATCAAAATAGCTTTTTAACCAATAAAGTCTGCTTGTCATTTGCTCTCAATGTAAACTGTAAGCTTGTCATGAAATGTGGGGTACTGCAGTAAATAAACCTGGTACTTGCATATATGGTTATGCACAATATCTGTAAGCTAGATAGGCAGTTCCGGTGTTCGCATTAACGGTTAAGAGGGGAGCAGTCAAAGTACAACCAGTAAATTTTATTTAACTACAATGTTAATTAGTTAATTGGATAATCCATTATATTATTTGTTATAATGTTGATCAATGTCTGATAATAATTATTGCAGGAAACAGCAGACTGATACCTACCTGATTTATGTTTGGAGAAACGGAAAAATATGCACTCTCAAATCGGAATTAATGAGTCTCTGAAAGGGTAGCAGAGGAATATTTACAGTGTTGTTCAGTTTGTGATAATTCTGAATACTATGACCCAACTTTGGTAACTTTTTTGTTTCTAGAAGATATCACTATCAATTTAAAATATGTCTAATATCTATTGCATTTACTTACTTTTACCACATAGAAATGGTTTATCTAAATCAGAATCAGATCACAACCAGGAATTTAACTAAGCATAGAACCAAACTTCCTTGGAACTTTAACATTTGGCCATTTAACAACATTACCTGATTCCTGAAATACACTGTTGGTTTTAATTAACTTCAGATTCAATTTTCACATAACTTCACGTGAGGTAAATCAAAATTTGAACTCTACACATTTTTTAAATGTATTTTGACAAATTACCTTTGAATTCAATGAAAATATTGCCTATTTATCAGTCAGATAGACTGACCAGGAAACTAGCACAGTGGATGCAAATATTGTTCTCCAACAACAGAAATAATTTGCAAATTAAAAATATTCTATATAAAACTTTGTAAACATTCTTTCCCAACTGTTCAGTCCATAGTTAGACTCAGTAAATGCAGTAAAATAAAAAAAAACTATCCTAAAGGCCTGATTTTTTTTATTATTTATCTCCATAAAGCCATGATGGCAACACTAATGTACTCTAATTACTTTCTCAACATTAATTACTATATATGAAACAACAAATGTTTTGAAGTAACACACAATTTTTCCTGAAGTAATAAGACTCCTGAGCAAGTACTGAATGTGCAGGAGAATCAGTGTTTTTATTTCGGAAGGCAATTAAAATAAAAATGGAGGTAGTGTCATTCCATGAGACGTCCTCCAGCTGTGTTGATTGACTGAATTTATATAACCAGTGCTGTGATAAATGAAGTAAGATAAACCAATGGAATCAAACCTCACTCTGATACAATTTATCACAGTGTGATAATATCACAATTTAAGCTTCTACCTCTCTGGCTGCTATCATTATCAACAATTCTCAGGCTCTTTACAACAGTACCAACTGCAGCTCTGCAGAAATGAGGCACAACTGTGAGAGCTAGCTCCATACAGTGGCCAGTCAAAAATTTGACAATGCAGCAATGTGTATGCACGAGCTCATGGCTGAAGTATAAAGGAAGCAATTAGGAAAAAAATGTAATAAGTTAAACTTTTGGACATGCTGGGAATTTTTGTTTACACAGTGGTTAAATGCATATGGAGAGTCAACATTGCTCAAAACATTTTCTATTTATATTGGACCCCATTACACTGGGGAAGAAAGCTATCTGACGTTAGGAGATTACATGTGTTGAGGCATCTAAGTATTGCACCATTGGTATAAAGGAAGTGAACTTCTGCCATATAATAGTGTCTATGGTATAGCTTGCAGAGTTCAATAGTTACACAATGGAAGTCAGTGATTGCAGTAATAATATTTTAAGTTATGATTTACCCAAAATGTTCTTAATACGATTCTGCATGACATTTTAAATTAGCTCTCAATCATGGCACAATACCATTACTTTTGGCCAGTGTCAGGAAGTGATATGTTTAAAAAACACTCTTGAAACTTCATAACATAATCTAGGTTGACATTTCAATACAATACTGAAAGAATGCTGTATTGTCAGAAGTATATTTTAAATTAAGCTGCTCCATATGCTCACTTGTGGGCTCAAAGATCTTTTGGCAAAGTTCAATGAACACAAAAAATCTGTGTTGCAGCCAACAGTTATACTTCAAATAGCAGCACTAAAACAGATTACCTCATGATTTATCTCAATATTGTTAGTAGTGCCCTGCTTAGCAGCTTCATTTCTCAACATTGCAACAGTGAATAATATACATCCAAAGTATTTGACCTGCTATAAGACACACTGGTTCGTTCTGAAATATCATGTACAAACACAGGTTTCCACTTGGTTTCTTTAAGAAATTGCACATTTAATTGAATTGAATTTATTGTCACAATAAAAAGCTTTGTCTTGCAAGCAATACAAGCAGATCACAGAACTAAGTAGCATAGATAAGTAAATAATAGGTAAACAGTGGCAAAATCAAAAACCCAGGTATAATGAATGTTAAGAGCTTGTGGGTCCATTCAGTATTCTAACAACAGTAAGGTAGAAAGTGTTTTGAAACCAGCTGGTGCATGTTCGGGTTTCTGTACCTTCTCCCCGTTGGTAAAAGTTGCAGAAAAACATTGCCAGAGTGGGATGGATCTTTGGAAAATGCTGGTGGCCTTTCCTTGACAGCAGGCCAGGTAGATGGACTCTATAGATGGGAGGTTGGCCTTTGTGATTGTCTGGGCCTAATTCACCATTCTCTGTAACCATCTCTGATCTTAAATGATACAGTTGCCATACCAGATAGTGAATCATCCAGAAAGAATGATCTCGATGACGCACCTATAACAATTAGCAAGGGTATTCGCAGTCATGCCAAATTTCCTCAGCTCCCTGAGGAAGAAGAGATGTTGTTGGGCCTTTGTAACCAGTGCATCCACATGAAGAGTCCAAGAAAGCTTGTTGTGGATGACCACTCCCAGGAGCTTGACACTCTCCACTCGTTCCACCTCTGTGCTGTTAATGTGTAGAGGGCCATGAGTAACATCCTGCTGAAAGTCAATAATGAGTTCCTTGGTTTTGCCAGCATTAAGAGCTAGGTGGTTTGCAGTGCACCATTTTTCCCAGGTCTTCCACCTCCCATCTGTATTCTGTTTCGTCATCATCTGAGATTCGACCGACTATGGTGGTGTCATCAGCGAACTTGTAAATGGCATATGTTGATGCAGTCATGGGTATACAGTGAGTACAGCAAGGAGCTGAGTGCGCACCCCTGGGGGGGACTCCAGTGTTTAGTGTTAGTGACGATGAAATATTGTCCCCAGTCTTCACAGATTGTGGCTGGTGGTTCAGGAAACTGAGGATCCAGTTGCAGAGAGTGGGGCTTAGTCTGAGATCACTAAGTTTAGTAATCAGTCTCAAGGGGATAATAGTGTTGAAGGCTGAACTGTAGTCAATGAGTAGGATTCTTACATTGCTGTTCTTGGTGTCAAGATGTTCTAGGGAGGAGTGAAGTGCAAGTGATATGGCATCTGACGTGGATCTGTTGGTCGATAGGCAAATTGGAGTGGGTCAAGAGTAGTGGGGAGGCTGGAGTTGATTAATGCCATGACCAACCTTTCAAAGCACTTCACAACCAACGAAGTGGTCACATCACTAGATTACTGCATCCTAATAGTCTCCTCAACCAACACTCAAGTTACATTGGTCTCACAATTTAGCACCAAGTCCTGTGACAGTTTCTATAGATAATAGAAGCACAGATAATTAACTATCTATTACACATATGATCCATCTTCCAGACTGATGTCTCAAACTGAGCAAAATAAGTGACTTCAATCAGGTCAGCACAGAAGGTTTTCAGATTGGTCTCAGGCTCAACATATTCGCAGAGAAAGCTGAAGCGACCGTGAAAACAAGTTGGCCTTCTGGCTTTCAGCAACAAATATTGTAAATACGACATGACTGTCAGAATTTCACAATCATTGGAAACAAGATGATCACCAATAACACTACAAAAGAGCTAATTTCCATCTGTCATTGTAGGCTGGCAATTCCCTGATCCAACTTTTGCCTACATCACACCAATATTGCTCATAACACTTCGCTGAAATTTCCTGGAATCTGAGAGTATACCACAAAACACGAAATGAACAGGAGCAGTTGGGGCTCATAGAAAGCATGCACCAGTGCAACCTAGTAAGCATATAAAACCATAGGCATCTTGCTTTTTATTAAAGCTGATATCATAAAAAGCTTTCAAAGAAAGCAATGTGGGCAGCAGTAATTATCTTTTGTAAAAATGCTGCAAAACAATAGTAATAACAACTTCAGGGTGCATTATTCACACATAATGAAAGTGGACACCTATATATGCAGAGTGAACTGAAATCAATGACTAGAATGAATAAAATGATGAGGTCATCTGCTTTCAGAGTCAGTTGAATGATAGCTCGTGGTTTCCGGGAGTGCGTCCTGGCTTTGCTTTGAATATTGACATTGAAGTTATTGCATCCACTTGAGAGAATAAACAAGTTTTAGTAAAGGCAAAAGTGAGGACTGCAGGTGCTGGAGATCAGTCAAGATTAGGGTGGTGCTGGAAAAGGACAGCAGGTCAGGTAGCATCCGAGGAGCAGGAAAATCGACGTTTCGGGCAGGATCCCTTCATCAGGGATCAATCTCTGTATGAAATTTTAAATTAGCTCTCAATCGTGGCACCGTACCATTACTTTTGGCCAATGTCAGGAAGTGATATGTTTACAAACCACTCTTGAAACTTCATAACATAATCTAGGTTGACATTTCAATACAATTTCATCCCTTCATCAGGAATCAGGTTTCAGTAAAGTCTGATCACCTGTGAAGTGAGCCAATTTCCAGCTTACAAGTACTTCAAATCCAACTGCATCTGAGGGACTGTTGTGGTGCAGTGGTAGTGTCCCTATCCCTACACCAAGAGACCTGGATTCAAGTCCCACCTGTTGCAAGAGATCTATGATAACATCCCTGAACAGGTTGATTTGAAAAACAGTTCAAACTAAAAAAAATAAAAATTACAACTGCATCTTAAGTCCCACACAAGTGACTTCTGTTCACAGCTAACTGGAAGAACATCAATTGGAAGCTGATTTACTTGGCACTCTAATTTACATGAACTAATTTTGATATCTTCGATTTTAAATCATTTGTAACCATTCTTTTTTGGATGTATGCGTATGTGAATGTGTCAGGAACCATTTCCTAAGTTTTGAATGCAGTAATAAATCCTACTTTGTTCTAACGCTAAAATAATTTGCTGTGGGTCAACTTTAAATTGAACTTAACAAGAGTGTTTAAGGAAAAACACCACCATCTTTTTTTAAAAGAAAAAAACAAGAAAAGAAAGGTTCAAAGCCCATATTTTTGCTACAGACAGGAGGACAGTAAAATAATTCAGTTCACCTCCTCTTCAAAAATGAGAAGCAGAAGAACAATAAACACTAAGCCCCATGAAGGGAGACATTAGAATAAAAACAAGCAGAAAGATGGGCTTTGGCAAGAAGGTTGAAGAGATGTAGAGGGGCCTTTCAGAGACAGAAGTCAAAGTAACTGAAAGACCAAAAGATTTAAATGTACAGGTGGGATATCAGGCTACTGGTTTCAGAGTCAGGAGTGAGGCCATGAAGGGATCTAAATGTAAACATAATAAATTCAAAATATTGGTAAGACCATGCATCCACTAAAGGTCAGCAAGGTATGATAAGCAAGCAGAACTAAATCTTTGAGAAAACATTGAAGGATGCTGCATTAGATGTCAGTAAGAAAGATGTTGAAACGCTTGTGCCCAGAATTGACTAAAGAACAGATTATGGCTTCATTGGAAATTAGTACTCTTTGGTATTGACTAGAACACACAATTTAAAGTTCAGTTATGTATAACAGAATGCAAAACTTCAAGTTCAGGTTGAGACAGTAGCAAAGGAACCATGTTTACTTCAGACACTTTACATTAATGAAGTCGATTAACAAAAAAGAAATGATCAAATAGTTAAAATGGTGGGCAAGGGAAACGGCAAATTTACAAGTTCTTTCTATAGCCAGGAAAGTCACAAATAAAAGGAAATTAACGAACTTCAATATTGAAAGAAAATTCATTTGACTTCAAAAATTTACAATCTGTTTCTTTGATTCCTTGCCATTCTTTGGGGTAAGTTTGGGAATCTTCAAGCCAAGATGGCCTTCAGGTTTTGGAAGTATTTCTTAGTAAATCCATCTTTGAGAACTTATTTTGTTAGAGATTTCCAGCACTTTATGCCTGTTTTCATTTCAACCCAATCCTCTATTAATTAGAATTCAATCTCATTCATCTGAACGGAATTGGATCCAGCTGTTCCTTCCCAGATATTTTCAGCTACTTTTCAGATTACAGCTTTCAGCAGATAACTGTTAAGTGACTTAGTGACAATGGTATATCTTCTCAAAAAGTAATGTCCTGACACAAAATATAGGCTAGTACAAATTAATGACAGTGCTGCCCAAAATATTCACTTTGTGTGAAAGTTCTGTGGGAACACTGATGCATATTTTCAACAAGTACATTGCAGCAGGAATAATGAATCAACAGGAAACAGAACAGAGTAATTTAAAGAAAGTGAAAATGATTTGTATTTTATACTTTTTCATTCCAAGATTTTCACAACATTTGATAAGGTTGTGAAATTCTGAAAGACTATCATCAATCACAACTAATTACTACCACCTTGTTCTCAAGTTACATTGCCTGTGCTGGCATTATTCAAGGCTTCTTTGAGACTATTGAAAACACAGACCAAATATCACTTCTGATTGTTAAATTCTCCTCGATATTTACTTCTCTTATTATTAATCCTTAAATTTTATGAATTTGGCTTGCCAGGATTATCAAATCACTGCCTCTGATAACATGCCACATTAACCAAATAAGATCATAAGATATAGGAGCAGAAGTGTAGGCCATTTGAGTAAAGGAGTTGGAGTGTTATGTTGAGGTTGTACAATACATTAGTGAGGCCTCTTCTGGAATACTGTGTCCAGTTCTGATTATCCAGCTATAGGAAGGATATTATTAAGCTGGAGAGAATTCAGAAGAGATTTACCAGGATATTGCCAGATATGGAAAGTTTGAGTTATAAAGAAAGGCTGGATAGCCTCGGACTCTTTTAACTGGAGTGTAGGAGGTTGAAAGGTGACCTGTCAGAAGTTTATAAAATAATGAGGTCTAGATCAAGTTGATGGTGGTTGTCTTTTCCCTAAAATGGGAATTTCAAGACGAGGGGGCACATTTCAAAGGTGAGAGGAGAGAGATTTTAAAAAAAGACATAAGAGGCAATTTTTTTATCCAGAGGGTAATTCGAGTGTGGGATGAACTTTCTGGGGGAAGTGGTGAATGCGGGTACAATCACGACATTTAAAAGACAATTGGATGGATACATAAATAGGAAAGGTTTGGAGAGATACAGGCAGGTGGGACTAGTTTAGTTTGGGATTCTGCTCTGCATGGACTGGGATGGACCATAGAGTCTGTTTCTGTGCTGTATGACTCCATGATTGTATGACAATCAAGTTTGCTTTGATCATGGCTGACATGTTTCTCAATCCCATTTTCGCACCTTCTCCCCATAATCCTTGAGCCCCTTACCAATCAAGAACCTATCTATCTCGGTCTTAAATACACATCATGACTTAGCTTCTGTGGCAACGGCCCCCACAGATCAACCATCCTTTGGCTGAAGAAATTCCTCCTCATCTCAGTTCTAAAGGACCTGAAGCTGCATCCTTGGATGCTAGTCTCTCCTACTAGTGGAAACATTTGCACTGTGTCCACTATATCCATGCCCCTCAGTATTCAATTAGTTTAAATCAGATGCCCTCTCATCCTTCGAAACTCCACTCTGTACAGAGTTCTCAACCGCTCCTCATATGACAAGCACTTCATCTTGTAAATCTCTGCTGGATCCCCTCCAACCCTAACACATTTTTCCATAGATACTGGACTAACTGACCAAAGCCTTATTCAGCTTCAGAAGTACATCTCTGTTTTTGTATTTTGTCCATCTTGAAATGAATACTAACACTGCATTTGCCTTCCTAATTTCCACCTGAACCTGCAAGTTAACATGAAGAGAATCCTGAAATGGGACTACTAATTGCCTTTGTGCTTCAGATTTCCAAAGCCTTTCCCCATTCAGAAAATAGTCTACGCCTCTATTGTTCCTACCAAAGTGCATAATCTCACATTGTATAACATCGGCCACTTCTTTGCCCACTCTCCTAGACTGTCGAAGTCCTTCTGCAGCCTTCGCACATCCTCAATGCTACCTTTCCCTTTACCTATCTTTGTGTCATCTGAAAATGTAGGAAATTAGGGCATTATTGCTATGTCGAGGAGAAAGTGAGGTCTGCAGATGCTGGAGATCAAAGTTGAAACTTTATTGCTGGAACAGCACAGCAGGTCAGGCAGCATCCAGGGAACAGGAGACTCGACGTTTCGGGCACAGGCCCTTCTTCAGGATAGCATTATTGCTATGTCCATGTTGTTAATGCATAACATGAAGAGTTGTGGTTGCAACACGGAACACTGTAGAACTCCACTAGTCACTGGCTATCATACTGAAAATGACACCTTCATCACACACTCTGCCTTCTACCAGTCACCAAATCCTCTATCCATGCCAGTACCTTGCCCCAAACACCATGAGTTATAGAGTCATAGAGATGTACAGCACAGAAACAGTCCAACCCGTTCATGCCGACCAGATATCCTAACCTAATCTAGTCTCATTTGCCAGCACCTCGCCCATATCCCTCTAAATCCTTCCCATACATAGACCCACCCAGATGCCTTTTAAACTGTACAAACCTCCAACACTTCCTCTGGCAGCTCATTCCATACACACACCACCCTCTGCGTGAAAATCTTGTCCTTTAGGTCCCTTTTATATCTTTCCCCTCTCACCCTAAACCTATGCCCTCTAGTTTTGGACTCCCCCACCCCAAGGAAAAGACTTTGTCTGTTTATCTAATCCATGCCCTCATGATTTTATAAGCTTCTACGAGGTCATCCCTCAGCCTCTGATGCTCCAGGGAAAATAGCCACAGGCTCAAATCCTCCAACCTTGGCAACACCCTTCTACATCTTTTCTGAACCCTTTCAAGTTTCACAACATCCTTGTGATAGGAAGGAGACCAGAATTGCACACAATATTCCAAAAGTGGCCTAACCAACATGCTATACAGTCGCAACATGACCTCCCAACTCCTATACTCAATACCCTAACCAATAAAGGAAAGCATACCAAATGCCTTCTTCACTATCTTATCGACCTGCAACTCTACTTTCAAGGGACTATGAACCTGCACTCCAAGATCTCCTTGTTCAGCAACACTCCCCAGGACATTACCACTAAGTATATAAGTCGCGCTAAGATTTGCTTTTCCAAAATGCAGCACCTCATATTTATCTAAATTAAACTCCATCTGCCACTCCTCAGCCCATTGACCCATCTGATAAGATCCTGTTGTAATCTGAGGTAACCTTCTTTACTGTCCACTACACCTCCAATTTTGGTGTTATCTGCAAACTTATTAACTATACCTCTCTATGTTCATATTCAAATCATTTATATACATGACGAAAAGCAGTGGATCCAGCACCGATCCTTGTGGCATTCCACTAGTCACAGGCCTCTAGTCTGGAAAGCAACCCTCCACCATCACCCTCTGTCTTCTACTTTCAGTTAATTCTGTATCCAAATAGCTAGTTCTCCTTGTATTCCATGAGATCTAACCTTGCTAACCAGTCTCCTATGGGGAAACTTGTTGAATGCCTTACTGAAGTCCATATAGATCACATCGATCGCTCTGCCCTCTTCAATCCTCTTTGTTACTTCTTCAAAAAGCTCAAACAAGTTCATGAGACATGATTTCCCACACACAAAGCCATGCTGACGATCCCTAATCAGTCCTTCCCTTCCAAATACATGTAAATCCTGTCCCTCAGGATTCCCTCCAACTACCTGCGCACCACCGATGTCAGGCTCACAGGTCTATAGTTCCCTGGCTTGTCCTTACCAGCTTTCTTAAGTAGCGGTACCACGTTAGCCAACCTCCAGTCTTCCAGTACCGCACCTGTGACTAATGATGATACAAATATCTCAGCAAGAGACCCAGCAATCACTTCCCTAGCTTCCCACAGAGTTCTAGGGTACACCTGATCAGGTGCTGGGGATTTATCCACTTTTATGCATTTCAAGACATCCAGCACTTCCTCCTCTGTAATATGGACATTTTTCAAAGTGTCACCATCTATTTCCCGACATTCTATATCTTCCATGTCCTTTTCTACAGTAAACACTGATGCAAAATACTCGTTTAGTATCTCCCCCATTTCCCGCGTCTCGACACATGGGCTCCCTTGCTGAGTTTTGAGGGGCATTATTCTCTCACTAGTTACCTTTTTGTTCTTAATGTATTCATAAAATCCCTTTGGAGTCTGCTAACCCTATTTGCCAAAGCTATCTCAAGTCCCCTTCTTGCCCTCCTGATTTCCCTCTTAAGTATACTCCTACTGCCCTTATACACTTCTGAGGATTCATTCGATCTCTCCTGTCTATACCTAACACGCTTCTTTCTTTTTCTTAACGAAAACCTCAATTCTTCTAGTCATCCAGCATTCCCTAAGCCGACCAACATTTCCTTTCACCCGAATGGGAATATACTATCTCTGGACTCTTACTGTCATTTTTGAAGACTTCCCATTTTCCAGCCGTCCCTTTACTTGTGAACATCTGCCCCAATCAGTTTTTGAAAGATCTTGCATAATACCATAAAAATTAGCCTTCCTCTAACTTAGAACTTCAACTTTTAGATCTGGTCTATCCTTTCCCATCACTATTTTAAAACTAATAAAGTTAGTGGGGGAGCTGGCCCCAAAGTGCTCCCCCACTGACACCTCAGTCACCTGTCTTGCCTTATTTCCTAAGAGTAGGTCAAGTTTTGCACCTTCTCTAGTAGGTACATCCACATACTGAATCAGAAAATTTTCTTGTATAGGTTTACCAAATTCCTTTCCATCTAAACCTTAAAATTATGCCAGTCCCAGTCTATGTTTGGAAAGTTAAAATCCCCCCTACCATAACCTCCTTTCATTCTTACAGATAACTGAAATCTCCTTGCAAGTTTGTTTCTCAATTTCCTGCTGACAATTAGGGGATCTATAATACAATCCCAATAATGTGATCATTCCTTTCTTATTTCTGAGTTCCATCCAAATAACGTCCTTGGATGTATTCTCAGGAATATCCTCCCTAAGTATAGCAGTAATACCATCCCTTATCAAAAACACCACTCCCCCTCCTCTCTTGTCCCCCTTTCTATCCTTCCTGTAGCATTTGTATCCTGGAACGTTCAGCTGCCGGTCCTGTCCATCCCTGTTGCAGCCTCTTGTGCAGCACCTTGTCAAAGGGCCTTCTGAAAATCCAAATAGATCATGTCTATGGGATCTTCTTTGTCGAACTTGCTTGTTGCCTCCCCAAAGAATTCTAACTTTTTTTCAGGCATTATCTCCCTTTGATGAAGCTATGCTGACTGTGCCCTATTTTACCATGCACTTCCAATTATCCTGCAATCTCATCCTTAATCACGGACTATAATACCTTACCAATGACTAAGATCAGGCTATCTGGCCTGTAGTCTCCTGTCTTTTGCCTCCCCACTTATTAAACAGGGTCACATTAGCCATTTTCCAGTCCTCTAGGACCCTCTATGATTCCAACGATTCCAGAAAGATCACCACCAATGCCTCTACAATCACCTCCAGAACTCTGGGGTTTTGTCCATCTGGTCCAGGTTATTTATCCACCTTCAGACCTTTTAGCGTCCCCAGCACCTTCTCCTTAGTTATGGCGACTATAGTCACCTCCGCCCCCTAAATTTCGAAGTTCTGATGTGTTGCTGGTGTCTTTCACTGATACCTACAGACCATTCATTATGAGAACTCTACAAACATTTCAGTTGTTAAAGACTACAACAATTGCACTATTCAATGCTTGTTTGAGAAGACTCAAACATGTTTTGAGAAGCTTTTAACCAATACTTGGCTTGTCTTGCAGTGTTTTTCAAGCTTTCTAATTTTGCATTCAGATGCAAAGCATAATACATACTAACCAAAAAATAAGGCACAATATTTGTCATGGAAAAAGTAAAAATACAGTAGACTCCTGAAAAAAAAAAGTCACTGCCTGCATTTACAGTTTTGATGATTCAGCATTCCTTCAATATTTCTGTCAAGGTACAATATATTCCTTTGAGTATTTCTAAAATGTGTTTGTTGATTTAATGAACCATACTAAAATGAATTATGACAACCAAAAATAATTGCGATAAAAAATACAACTATGTGGTTCTACCTGTTAGAAAGTCTACGCCAAGAATACAATTGTATTTTACTGCAACTAGCTACTTTTGAGAGTTTGTTAATACAGTACAGCATTGACCCCTGGTGGCAGTTCATTGGCATTTCATCCGCAGGATAATACCCATATTTTCACAACAATGAAGAGCTCTCCTTTGTTACAATTATGGTTCCAGAGGCTGGAATCCAGGCAGCATATATTATTTTTATGTGGGGCTGGATTCCAGATTACTCATCCTGGTTCGTTGAGACAGTTGCCCAAGTAACACATCAGCTGCCTCCAGTAATGTCTGATTTTCATTGACAAAGTGAGAAAAATATGAGTGCAGATTAAACTTAGTGAGATCAGGGTCTAAATACTGCAACGCTATGGTCACATAAGACTTTTACAAGTTATGTATCATTTGGGAGAGGTAATCTGCCCTTTGAGATTGTTAAAAGTAGACATGAATATGGATTTAAGAGTGCATAAATTCAATGGAACTGCCAAGAGAACAATCAAAGGAAACTGTCAGTAGAGCTCTCAAAGATATTTGTCAGTCTGAACTGTTGACAGATCTTCCAAAGGAAACTACAAACCTGAACCACCAATGGAACTTTCAAAGAGAGTTGTCTCGTTGCATTTAATACACTTGCCCATTGAAATTTTGAAGAAGATTTCTGTTGTTTTAAAAACAAACGTGTTTATCCTTTCTGTTGACATATGCTTGAGGGTTCATTGCAAGATTAGGATTGCAACATTGATTTTACAACCTTCCCTTTGCACAGTTAGGTACCTTTCAGGTCACATTTTGATAACCCCAAGTGCTTATACACTCTTTGAACTGGTACTAGGTATTCCAATACTTGTTTTTGTAATTAATTAAAATAGGTTAAATGCAGTGAATGTTTTTTTCATTTTTTTTTGCATTTAACAGCAAACTCTCCAACAGACACAAGAATTTTATCTCATCATGGGTCTTAGAACTTTGCATGGTGAATACTGCATGTGTTGGTGAGGTTGGCATAAGGGCAAAGGATGTTGGTAGAAGCTTAGCTTAGAATGAATTACCATTAAGTTGGCATCAAATTTTTCGGGACCACAAGGCAGAGCAAGAAAGGTACTGGTTGACAATGAAAGGGCTATGAGAAGTTAGTACAGAAGTGGCATGAAAAGTCAGTGGAGAATGTAATAAATGTGATAAAAACAAAGGTTCTTATTGAGGGTATGATCAGACATGGGGTTAAGTGCAGGGCATGAAGTAGGAGTGAATGGCCTTCATGGTGTGTGGGGAACTGAGGAGTGAGGGTTATCCTTTGCTTTATCGCTTTTTAAAACTACCTTTGACAAACTACTGGTGCAGTCATGCAGGCCTCCTGCTTAGGCCGTCTCCCTAGTCTTTCCAGAGTCACTCCCACCATGGATTGCGCAGACTCTAAGCCCTCAGAATAAAAATCCAAAATTCTTTCAGGTCAGTTTTGTGGAGTGGAAAATTGTCCCAACTCTGGGCTCCAAGCCTCAGAACAAAACTTCACTTTGTCACTTCACCTGACAAAGGAGCAGCACTCTGAAAGCTTGTGATTCCAAATAAACCTGTTGGACTAAAACCTGGTGTTGCGTGATTTCTGACTTTGTTCACCCCTGTCCAACACAGCCATGTCCACATCAATGAACCTCAGAGACTTTGTTCATTTAATACCAAATAGCTGCTCTCAGGCTTATGAACAGACCTCTCATATCTTAGAGTTGATTTTTCTCTGCACATTCACTGTAGCTCCAACACTATATTCTGTATTCCGTTCCAATACCCTGGTAGACTTACATGAGGTATGATTTATCTGATTAGCATGCAAAACAATACTTTTCACAATAACTTGGTATGTGACAATAATAAATCAAATCAAATCATTTGTCTCTAAATATGGGGAAGCCTGCATGCTCTAAATGGATCAAAATATACAGCCATTGGCCCATAAGTAATGAATAACAGAAAGAAAGCTAGAAGAGAATAAAATTGTAAAATACAGAGGAAAAATTTAAAACTTTTTCCTGAATTACATGACTGCCCTCTACAGTTAAAGTTGTAAAGTTGCAATTACTTGTACAAACCTATTTAAAATTGCATTTTCCCCAAAAGGTTTATTTTCTCAAGTAACAGTGGTCCTCCCCAAGGGGAGGTTCTCCACTCATTTCAGCATATCTCAAGGCTTCACATTCTGTTGATCCCAAGAGCCAATTTTAAAACTAAGTTGTTAAACATCATCACTCTATTGGTCCATATCCACATTTTCCAGGGATGCTGTAGACTTGAAATGTTAACACTTTCTTTCTCCATCAATGTTATCAGTCTGGTTGCATTTCTTTAGCATTTTCTGCAATTGTCAGGTCTCCAGCATCTGTTGTACATGGCTTTTGTTTTAATATTTTAAAAATGCAACATTGACATCAATTTAGACTATGGCTTTGACCAAAACAGATGGAGGCAGATTAAGTGGGAAGGATCACATCATTCTGATATCCAACGATGACAGAACAAAGAGTAAAAAAAAAGCAGCAAAAGCCAGCTATGACCTAATGAATAATACTCAACTAGATATTGTATATGAGAACAAATGTCTTACATGGCACAAAATCTGCAGATCTCAAATTGACTTCTGCTATTTTGGACACATGGAAAACATTGTCTGTGAGGGATAACCAATAATATTATAATACTTCCTTACATTTTAATGAATTATCTTGTTACCCTTGAGTCCTTCTATCAATTTAACAGGAACTCCATCATCTCCTTCTGATTTTCCTGGCTTCAATAGTTCTAAATATTTCACAAGAAGCTCAGATTCAAATCATTCCAGGAAATGTTTTATACATTATCTGGTTCTAGTTCTTTTGGCTTTCTGATAAAAGTTTTTCTTTCCATTGATATACTGTTTCCTCAGGCTCTATGTGCAAAGCTCCTTCAACAGCACCTTCAGCATCAAAAACCTGTGACTTCCACCACCTTGTGGAAAAGGGCAGTAGATGCATGGGAACTTCTCCACTTGCAGGTTCCCCTGCAAACCACACACCATGGAACCATAATCACTGTTCCATCACTGTCCCTGGGTCAAAATCGTGGAATTCCCACACCAAGACCTCTGAAAATAGTTCATCACTATCTTTTAGATTAGATTAGATTACATTACATTACAGTGTGGAAACAGGCCCTTCGGCCCAACAAGTCCACACCGACCCGCCGAAGCGAAACCCACCCATACCCCTACATTTACCCCTTACCTAACACTACGGGCAATTTAGCATGGCCAATTCACCTGACCCTGCACATCTTTTGGACTGTGGGAGGAAACCGGAGCACCCGGAGGAAACCCATGCAGACACGGGGAGAACGTGCAAACTCCACACAGTCAGTCGCCTGAGGCGGGAATTGAACCCGGGTCTCAGGCGCTGTGAGGCAGCAGTGCTAACCACTGTGCCACCGTGCCGCCCTACTCAAGGGCAAGTAAAAATGTTCAATAAACTTACCTAGCAAGTAGCATTCACATTATGCAAACAATAAAAAAAACACCACCATTACTTCTTGGCCTTCTCATAGGCAAAGCAACCCTCGCAGTGAATGGCTAGTGGAGGCTACTGAAGAAAGGGGCAAAGGATAGGCCAGGAGACTACAAACATCAATAGTAGGAAAACTGATGGAAGCCATAAGGGATACTATAAATATACATTTAGAGAAAAATAAGTTAATACTAGACAGTCAACATGGCTTTGTCTAGGGCAGGTCATGTCTGACAAATTTAATTGAGTCCTTTGAAAAAGATGCCACAGGCAGTGGGTGACAGTGCCGTAAATGTTGTATATTTGGACTTTAAGGCAGCATTTGATATGGTGCCACACAGTGAGTTATTTAGAAAATTAGAAACGTTTGGGATTGATGGGTTCTTCGCAGCATGGAATAGAAGTTGGCTACAAGATAGGAAAGAGAGAGGGGGTAGATGGGCATTTCTCAGACTTGAGACGCATTCAAAGTGGTGTCCTCCAGGGATAGGTGTTGGGACTCATGCTTTTTCTGATTTTTATAAATGATTTGGAGATGGAAGTATAAGGCAAACTTTCTAAGTTTTCAGATGATAATTGGCAAGTTGATTAAATGGGCAGACACCTGGCAGTTGAATTTCAATACTGAGAAATGTGAAGTAATGCATTTTGGTAGAATAAACACCAAGAAATAATACAGACTCACTGGTATAACTTTGAAGAGAGTTCAGGAACAAAGGAACCGCGGAGTTCAACTGCATAATTCTCAGGTGGTCAGGCAAGTTGCAACAGTTGTTAAGAAGGCTTATAGGATCCTTGGGGTTATACATAGAGGTATAGAGTATAAAAGTAAGGAAGTGATGCTGCACCCTGACAAATCGTTGATTAGACCACGTTTAGAGTATTGTGTACAATTCTAGGCACCTTAATTCAGGAAGAATGTTAAAGCCTTGGAAACAGTGCTAAGGAGATTTACTGGGAATGATACCAGGAATAAGGGATTTTTGATAAAAGATTAGAGAAATCGGGCTTATTCTTCTTGGACCAGAGAAGATTAAGAGGTGATCTTTCTGAAGTGTTCAAACTTATGATCAGTTTTGACAGAGCAAAGGAGGATATTTGGTTTTCATTAGCTGGCACATCTAACTTGGGAGTCATAATTTCAGGATTGTCACCAAAAGTGCTAGAAACAAAATGAGGAGAAACTTCTTTATACAGAGCTGTTAGGATTTGGAATGTACTGCCTGGGACACAGATGTTCCATAGAACTTTTTAAAAGAGATTTGGAATATATTTGAAAGTGATGAATTTAAAAGGCTACAGAGTCAGGATTGGAGAAGGGACTAACTGCGTAGCTCTTTCGGGAGCCAAGATGGGCTGAAAGGTGTACATGTGAACTATGATTCTTTGATTCTATGAAGTTAGTGAACCCAGACAAAAAAACAAGCCTGGTTGTGGATGCAGTACTATAGGGTATGGCATGTATTACTATGTAGAGTTTTACTAATTATCACAATTACTTATTTTTTCTCATACCTGCAAACAAATTATTTTCTAAAATTAAAAAAACTATGGAAATTTTGGCAGATCTGTTCAATCTCTGAGGGTTTAACTTGTTGATAGAACTCAAGTTAATATTTGTTTTACTACATAATAAAAGAGAAACTCAAGATTACCAGCATCTTTCATTTTACTTGTTTTATTATACATGTACTCTTACATTAGAAATGCAGCAAAATAAATCGACAAAGAGCACAAAATGGTTTTCTAACTAGGTTTGTAACTTTGTTCTCATGTTTGACTCCAAGCTTTTGTCCAGATATCCATTCCTTCAAAGATTGCCTATTTCCACCTCATCATATTGCTTAGAACTGCCCCTGCTCACCTTATCTACTGTTAGAGCCCTCATTCATTTGGTATCTCTGGACTTTATTATTCTACGTCAGCTTTTATCCCAGTGACCACCCTTTTAAATCTGAGATAATCCAAAACTCCGTTGCTTGGATCTGGATTTGTACCACATTCTATTTATTTAATACTCATCCTCACAGACCTACACAGAATCCCAGTTATGTAAAGTCAGTTAAAAGTTAGAATCATGATCTCAAAACATGAGCTCATTTCTCTTGGAACAGATAAATTAAAAACTCAGCAGTTTTGGCAGTATGTTTTATTTCACATTTCTAGCAACTGTAGTATTTTCCCTTTATTAAAAGTGTACACTTATTTTCAAATTTCACAATATCAACTTCCCCATATCTGTGAACTTCTTATCCTACAATCCTGAAGGATGGCTGCACTTTTCCAATCCTGGCTTTTTAAACCATCTCCATGGTCAGCATGCCTTCAATTACCAAAGGCCGAAGCTTTGAAATCTCCTTCCGAATCCTTTCCACATTTCTGGCTGCCTACTTTAAGATGCTGCTTAAAATTTCTCAGTTTCACACCAATTACGTAAATATATCCTTACATGGGTCAGTCAATATTGCTTTATAATGCAATGAAGCAGTTTAGGACATTTATATTGTACTAGAGAACTAGAACCATGTTCCTTAAGCACATGCTGCTATTGTTATAGTATTCTTAACAGTATTCCATTACATGTACCAAAATAATATGAAAATACAACGTTAGGATAAAATAGTTGGCCTACCCATCAAACAGCAAAGAATTAATTTTAAAGTTTGAAACATAAAAGTGCCACTCTCTATAATCTTGGACTAACAGATGTGATGTAATTTTTCCTAGAAGTATGTTTAGAAGCGCATAATTACAGACATAAAAACAGAAATTGCTGGAAAAGCTCAGCAGGTCTGGTAGCATCTGTGGAGAGAAATCAGAGTTAACCGTTTCAGAGCCTGTGGCCCTTCCTCAGACCACTCTATAGGTGCTGCCAAACTGCTAAGCTTTTTCCAAAACTTTCTTTTTTTGTTTCTAACATCCGCGGTACTTTTCGGTTTTTATTTATGTAATATCTACAGCACAGATTATCCTGTCAACGTGGAATGTAGCAGGAAAAGTTTAAAGTATTTTTTTCAGTAAATGGAAGGGTACGCGTGCATTTCCAAACTTCCCCAGTTTTGATGAATGGCCACAGTTCTGAAATGGTAACCCATTTCTCTCTCCACTGCTGCTGTAACTGCTCAGTAGTTTTGTATGCATGTTCCATTTCATTTCAGGGTTCAAGAATTTGCCATATTTTGCTTTTGTGAAATGGTATTAACCTATGTAGCCTCAACATCATTAAGTAGTTTTTAAAACTTCCAAGGTCACGGACAAGAGAACGAACAACTGAACGTTTTTTTTCCCCACTTTGCTTAGCAAGCCCCACCATGAGGAGACCTGAAAATTTGAATTGAAAACATACCCAAGACCAGGATGGTTTCATCAGTCTGAATCTCCTCCTTCAGCAAATGCTCAAAGCGTGAAAACGCACCAAACCACTCATAGGTCTCCTCGTGGTGATAGCGTTCATCCCAGTAATTCCGATCCTTGTATCGCGAATTACTTATTGGCAAATTATCCATTTTCTAAACAATCTTCAGTGGTGTTAAAGGGATATTCAACATTAATCTCTTAGCACACAAGTCTGGACTCAGTTCAAATCCTTTCTGCACTAATGCCACCCTCTCCGAACTTAAATGAGATCGGGTCACTTTCTCCCACTTTCCTAGCCCAGATTACGTTGGTCTTTTTTCCCCTGACAGTGACATGTTTTCGCAAAGGTTTATCTAATTCTTGTTACCCTGCTCACCTTCACTTGAACTCAACGTGGCACTATCCTATCCTTCCAGACCAGATCCCTCTCCCTTTGGGCAATTATGAAAGACCCCAACCACCCCTGTTATTGCAAATCAGACTATATTAGATTTTTATCATCCTTGTGACTCTAAATTAAGTCCCCTCCTCCCATTCCAGATCAGATTGAATCAGACTCCTGTCGTTCCTGCCCTTCAGGCTGTATTGTCCCACTGGCTCTTCTGGGTCAAGGCTGTATTTCAGTCTCCTGCTATCCTAGAACACTAGGTCTGAAATGTGTTTGTTTTGTTATAGCAGGTTACTGCCTCACATTAGCACAGAGATAATTGTTCCCTCCCGCCCAGGGTTTCCTGTCTATTTCTAAAGCCCTGATTGAGTTACCCTCAGCCCCTACCTCTCTCCTGTCCGTGGCCCAGATCACACCCACATTGACTCTCCCTCTTCCTGTGTCCGTCTCCACAAAGGAGGGGACACCCCCTCTCTACAGAACCGGCTTTAGTTTATTTGTTCACTCCTAAACTTTATTGTGATTATACCGGGGGGGAAATAGGGCGCATTAAAAGGCGGTCGGAAAGTTCAAACGTGGTGCGCCCCCACCCGAAAATACGGTCCCCCCCGGAAACCGGCGGCGATCAACAAGCGTTCCGAGCTGAATCTCAGACTAAATTCACGGGGAAGCACTGATCCACCCGGAACGTCATCCTGCAGCACTTCAGTTTTATTTGTAAAAATCCACCTACCCCGCGGAAAAAAAAGAAACAAATCCTGAATGTAAAAAGACTCCGTCCGCGTTAAAGATGAGCGAGCGGGGAAATGTTAATACGACGAGGTGAGATTCTCCCGGCGCGTGCCTGGGAGACGGCGGTTTGTGTTTGAAATGGGGGCGGGGCGAGTGAGAGGTGAAAGGGTAAAGGCGCTGCCGCCGCCACCAGCCGGTGCGCGCGGACGGACGGAGGATGTTGAAAGCCAGGGCCCGCGCGGCCCCGCTGGGCCGAGCTCGCGGCCTCACCTACTTGGGGACGCTGTGGCAGGAGAAGCGCTGGCTCCTGTTCCGGCCGCAGTACACGCTGCCGGTGGCCGCCTGCCTCTGGCTGGCCGAGATCTGGGTCAACCTGTGGGTCATCCGGAAAGTGCCCTGTGAGTGCTGTACGTGGCGGCGGCGGGTGGGAGCGGGAGGAGGAGGAGGGACGCTGAGTGTTTCGGTCAGGGAGGCTGCCAACTAACTCCATCGATATCGCTCTGAGAGCTTCGTGAAATCTAAACAAAAAAAAAACCCAACACTTTTTAAAGAGAAGTCGCTGCAAAAGCCCTGGCAGCATGTGTGAAGAGAAATCCGAGTTAACGTTTGGGCTCCGGCGACCTTTCCTCAGAACTGGATGCTGCCGAAGTTTTGCAGCAGTTTCTGCTTTTATTTCTGATCTGCAGCCTCTCCGGTTCTTAATCAAAACAATTAAACAAGCCGGCCGACTATCTTGAAAGTTTTATTGCGATCCTTTTGGATTTATGTGTAGGACTTTTCGCAGCTACCATGCTGGGGAAAGTGAGGACTGCAGATGCTGGAGATCAGAGCTGAAAATGTGTTGCTGGAAAAGCGCAGCAGGTCAGGCAGCATCCAAGGAGCAGGAGAATCGATGTTTCAGGCATGAGTCCTTCTGCAGGAATGAGGAAAGTGTGTCCAGCAGGCTAAGATAAAAGGTAGGGAGGAGGGACTTGGGGGGAGGAGCGTTGGAAATGCAATAGGTGGAAGGAGGTCAAGGTGAGAGTGATAGGCCGGAGTAGGGGTGGGAACGGAGAGGTCAGGAAGAAGATTGCAGGTTAGGAAGGCGGTGCTGAGTTCGAGGGTTGGGACTGAGA
>NC_057722.1:54237716-54377426 GCF_004010195.1 Chiloscyllium plagiosum | reverse complement strand
CAACACCAGGTTATAGTCCAACAGGTTTAATTGGAAGCACTAGCTTTCGGAGCGCTGCTCCTTCATCAGGTGGTCCTGATGTGCAAAAGTGCTGAGTAAGAGAAAGTGAGTACTGGAGATCAGAGTCAAAAAGCCTGGCGCTGGGGAAAAAAGCACAGCGGGAATGCTAGTTTTTCAGGCATAAGCCCTTCATCAGGATTGTGGAGGGGAAAGGGAGCGGAGTGATAAATAGGACATATGGGGATGGGAGTAGGGGTAGGTGGGTTGGAAGGCAATTGGTGGATGCAGGTCAGAGGTGATTATGATAGGTCAGTGGGGAGAGTGGGAAAGAAGATGGACAGATAGAACAGGTCAAGAGGGTGGTGTGGAGTTGGGAGAGTTGGATCTGGGACGAAGTGGTGGGTGGGGAGATTTGGAAACTGGTGGTCAGTGTTGAAGCTGTGGTGGTTGTCAGGTCCCGAGGCAGAAGATGAGATGTTCTTCCTTCAGTTTGCAGGTGGCTTTGATTTGGCAGTGGATGAGGTCTAGGATTTACATGTCCTTGAGGGCATGTGAGGGGAGTGGGGAGTGGTTGGCCACTGAGTAGTGGGGTTGTTTGATGCAAGTGTCCCAGAGATGTTCCCTGAACTGCTCCGTGACTTGGTGCTCCCTCTGCCTGATGTAAAGGAGACCACATCGAGAGCAATGGATGCAGTAAATGAGGTGGGAGGATGTGCAGGAAAATCTCTGCACGATTTGAAATTACCCTTTAAGGCCTTGGACAGAGGTGAGGGAGGAGATGTGGGCACATGTTTTGCACCTTGTGCAAAGGCAGGAGAAAGTGCCGAGTGTAGAGGGTGGTTTGGTGAGGAATGTGGACCTAACGAGGGAGTCAGTGAGGGAATGGTCTCTGCAGAATAAAAATAGAGATGGGGAGGGAAATATTTTTGATGGTGGGATCTGACTGTAGGTGACGAAAATGCTGGAGTATAATGTGTAGACGAAGGGTTGGTGCCGAATTTCCAGATGCCATGCATTTTTGCTACCTACTGTCAGAACCCACCACTATTGGCTGACCTCTCTGCTGCAGCAATCTTTACAGTCTTGAATTGCCTCTTTCTAACTGAACCCTTAAATGCAAAATTATTCAGCAAGTTGCAGTCAGAGCAAATTTTTCTCCAAACTGAACTTGCATTCTTTTGTGTAATTTCTTCTGCAGTATTTACATCCTGCCTTCTGGCCTTGATCTTTCTGATTTTTATGTATAACAATGTTAATGCAATATCAATCAGCTTTTCTGACCCAAAAAAGAAACAACTTGAAGTGTGCAGTCTTTTAATCTTTTATGGGGAGACAATGGCCTAGGGATATTATTGCTAGCCTATTAATGCAGATACCTAGGTAATATTTTGGGGACCTAGGAAGATGGTGGCATTTGAATCCAATAAAAAATGGAATTACAGTCTAACGATGACCATGAAACCATTGTTTGTTTATTGTTGGAAAAACATCAAGGTCATCACATAGTCCTTTACTGGGTGCTTCTAGAAGAAGAAAGCATCATCTTATAATTAGATTTGAAGGAACCCAAAATGGGTTCACTGAGAAGATTATTGCAGCTTGAAGACATCTTCCATCATTTTACTGATGATAGAGAGTGGACGGATGAGGCAATAATTGGTTGGGTTGGATTTTTTCCTGCTTTTTATATGCAGAACAAAGCTGGACAATTTTCCACATTGTTGGGTAGATGCGATTGTTGTACCTTTATTGTCAATCTATAAAACATTAATCAATCTGATCTTGAAAGCAGTCTTCCCTCTAATTTTTTTTTTAAACCAGCTGCATGGGCCTCTAGCAGTGATTTCTAGAATCATAGCACAGCTTAGAGGGACATTGTTTGAAGGTGTAAACAGATGTTTTGAGCTGTTGGAACCTCTTCAAACTGTGCAAATAAATATTGAGCTACTGTCAAGAGATCATACATAATCTTATTGGAACAACATAAACATGTCAATCAACAAAGTTTTCACTTCTCTGCACTTGTGTCAGCAAGTGAGGCTTTTTACTAAAGTCTCAAATTGTCTCCAAACTTAAGTTACCCATCTTGTTTGCAAAAATCTGTTCCTAAGTATCTCCTGTATTTTCAGACACAGAAATTGATTGGAGAGCCTATATGGATGAAGTGGAAGGTGTAATTAATGGAACATATGACTACACGCAGTTGAAAGGTGACACTGGACCTCTTGTGTAAGTATTGAGCAAGGAATTCAATATAACAGTTAATTGTCTGCTCGAACAACGGTCCACATGTGCTGATTTCTGAATGGTGTGTATTGCAGGGCTGTTTTTTTTCAATATTAAATATAATGAATTTTTTCAGACATTCTGAATATCTTTTCTTCACACCCCACCTCACTGATAGATGCACTCTTGAAAACCCCTATCAGCCATATTCCATAACGAGTCACTTGACAATATATTTGAGTCAGAGTGATTGGGCATCTTACTTAGCCTGTGGGAAAATTGTCTTGCTGCTACTTGGCAACCTTTCACAGCTGGATAGAGGTTATGAGGAGCTCAGTCAGTGACTGATAAACCAAGGCCCAAGTCACACCAGTTAGTAATAGTGATACACTTGTGAGAGGGCTTGGCAAGAATGCTGACCTTGGGAAAGAGTTTTTTTTTAGTTAGGAAAATAATTGCAGGTGATAGAGCTGCTGCTGTCTACTTTTGGGTTGCAATGGATCACATTACCAGCGGTTGTTATTGCATGGAAACTTTAGTTTTTTGTCATTATTTCCTTGGAGAGTATATTCAGAATTTCAGCCTTTTGTTTTTGAAATTTTCAAGTGAGTGACTTTGCTTTTGGTTATATAAATAAAAGTTTCTTGTTAGCATGGAAATATATCTTTCCTAATGATGTTTCAGTACTGTATTTCTTTTGAGTCTTTCTATATTTCTAATATTTGTTAGAGTAACTTTGAGCTAGTTACTCCTCATCCCAAGGACAGTAACTCAGAATAAGGTATGGTCCTGTAAGCACCAATAGCCTATTGAGTAGCCATTTTTTTTAGTGTGACCACAAGCAGTCAGTATCTACTGGAAACATGGGTGCAGGTGTCATTAAAGCTGTAATTGCTAATTCTCTACATCTGTGTTTTACAGCAGTGATAATAGATTGGTAAGGAGAGGTAATTGCTGTTTCTCAGCTCCTGAAAGGTGATCAGCTTTGGTGACCTACTTCCCTGCTTGTGAGCACAGTGGGAGTATTTCCATCCAATTGTTAGAACAACATTTGAATGTGTTTTTTTGTTACATGGTACTGCTAAAGGTGTAGAACAATACATGTAATTGTAAAGACTCTCACATTATCTCATGGAATATTATAAATACACTTTGCTATCCTCTGCACAGATATCCTGCTGGATTTGTTTATATCTTTGCGGTGCTGTATTACATCACAGATCGTGGAGTAAACATCCACCTTGGACAGTATATTTTTGCCATCTTCTACCTCATTACCCTGCTGCTGGTCTTCAGGATTTATAATCATACAAAAAAGGTGAGCAGCATATTGGAAGTATATAATATAGAAGGAATCATTGCTCTTTAATACAAAGATTGGATCAATTTATTATCTATGGAAAGAAAACAAAGCCAATGTTTCAAATTCACTGACTCTTCTCCAATCTGAAGAAGTGTCAGTGGACTCAATGTTATCTTTGTTTTCTGTACACAAATACTGCCAGGCCTGTTGAGTTTCTACTGCATTTTCTGTTCTGGTTTTCAATTTCCAGCATACACAGTTCTCTTTTTTTATTTTGATCAACTTAACTCCTGCATTGTCATGTGCATACCATGCTGTGAAAGTACCCACTTTTTAAAAAAAATTGTTCCAGAAGTCTAATAAAATGATATTTGAATTTGAAATGTAGATTGGAATTGTGCGTCAGAACCAGCACAAGTCAGATACAGCTGACTCCACTGCAATTACCAGGGAAGTTGAAACATGTTATAAGCAATTAGCTGAAATCAGGAGCCCTCATACTTCTCATTCTAACTTATTTGTTCGCATGATTAAGAAAGTCCACAATGTGCATTAGAGTTGGAGAGTTCAGAGGGTTCCAACTTGTTTAACTTAATAATTAAGAAGGAAGTTTTAGAGGAATTAAATCCTGCTGTGACACCTGGCTAACTATAATGCTTATCACTTCCCTGCCTGACCCGCTACCACCGCATCAAACATCATTGGAACCTACTCCCACACCCCAACCTACCACTCCCTTGACTCAACTCCCACAATCCCATGATGTTCCAACTCCACCCCTGACCTACCCTAAGGCCCAACTGCCTGCCACTTGGCGCTTCTTCACCTACTTGCCACTCAGCCCTCTGTATTGTCTTACCTTGGGGCTTGTTGGACACTGGTTGTGCCTCTCAACCAGGTGGTCCAAGTTCAAATCCTGCTTGCTCTGCAGGTGTGTCAGAAAAATTTGTTCAGAAATAATTCAAATCTAATCTAGTCTGTAAATAGTAATAACTGGAAATGTTGAGTAAGTAGATTAAGTAGTTTTATGGAATGTCATTTAGGTCTGAGATGAAGAGAAATGTTTTACTCTGAGGATTGTGTACACCTAAACAGCTCAAATGCCAGCCTGTGTGACTGTGACAAAGGTAAATATTCCCTCCTCCTCCTTCTCGACGTGCTGTAGCCTTTGAAACAGTTAATTACGCCATGTTCTTCCAATGCCCCTCAACTACGCTCTGCCTGGGTGCCACAACTCCTAGTTCATTTAATTTTTATCAATCTAGCTGTACCAGAGAATCAGTTGCAATGACTTCTATTCCCACTCTCTCATCTGAAGGCACAGCTTTAATTTTCCCCGTGCTGATAGCACCCAGTTCAATTTCACAACCACCTGTCGAGTGTTACTAAATTATCGGACTTATTACCTTTTTATTCAGTATGGGATGAGCAGAAATTTCTTCCAATTAAATATAGGGAAATTCGAGCCATTGTTTTTGGTCCCCATTTCAAAATCTCACCGTTGTTTTTTTCTTGTAGCAGTCTTGATCAGGCCAGTCAGATCACACCATGGATATCTCATTTGATACCAAGATAAGCTTCATAGTCATGCCATCACTAAGTTGAAACTTTATTGCTGGAACAGCACAGCAGGTCAGGCAGCATCCAGGGAACAGGAGATTCGACGTTTCGGGCACAGGCCCTTCTTCAGGAATGAGCAGAGAGTGTTCAACAGGAGAAGATAAAAGGTAGGGAGGAGGGACTTGGAGGAGGGGCGTTGGAAATGTGATAGGTGGAAAGAGGTCAAGGTGAGGGTGATAGGTCGGAGTAGGATGGAGGCGGAGAGGTCAAGAAGAAGACTGCAGGTCAGGAAGGCGGTGCCGGGCTGAAGGGATTCGGCTGAGACAAGGAGGGGGGATGAAGAAACTGGTGAAGTCCAAGTTCATCCCCTGTGGTTGGAGGGTTCCCAGTCGGAAGATAAGACGCTCCTCCTCCGACCGTCGCGTTGTTGTGGTTTGGCGGTGGATGAGTCCAATGACCTGCATATCCTCGGTGGAGTGGGAGGGGGAGTTGAAATGCTGTGCTACAGGGTGGTTGGGTTGGTTCGTCCGGGTGGCCCAGAGGTGCTCTCTGAATCGCTCCGCAAGTAGGCGGCCTGTCTCCCCATCACTAAGACCACCTATTTTCATCTCAGTAAAATCGCCCAACTTCAACTTCGAGCCCTTGTCTTGTCTCACCTGCTGAAACTCTTCTTACCTTCATTTCATCTCGACTTGACTGTTACAGCACACTCTTGACTGGTCTCCTGCGTTTTACTTCCATAAATTTGAGGTCATATAAAGCCTTAATGTTCATGTCATACCTCGCTGTCCTGTTCCTCTATCACCACTCTGTGCCTTGATCTAAAGTTTCTCATGGTCAAACAACATGTTGATTTTAAAGTTCTTGCCCTTGTTTTCAAATCTCTCCATGGGCTTGTCCAGCCTTAGTTTTGTAATCTCCTCCAAACCACAAGTCTGCAATATATCTGCACTCCTCTAATTAAGGCCTCTTGTGCACTTCCTGTTATAATTGTTCCATCCTGGATCACTTTCAATTGCCAGGGTCCCAAGCTCTGGAATTTCCTCCCCCATTCACTTTTCCTCGTCAAAGCTACTTACATGACCATCTGACCTCATATCATCTTTTGTGGCTTTGTGGCCCATTTTGTTTTATATTGCTCCTATGAAGCACTTTGGGGCATTTCATTGCATTAGAAGTGGTATATAAATAGGAGCTATTGTTGTTTGTACCTTCAAAGCGCAGTGTCTCATTCAGTGGCATATATGTTGACCTTTTGAGTTCCAGGATGTAATGGTTACACTTTGTCAATGTTTATAGATTATTTTTGCCACTCACAGTCTTGACTTTTTTGAGGTGACGTAGAATCTGGTACTTTAGCCATTAGCCATCTCTTAGCTCGCTGATTCTTCTCATTGCGCATCTGCAAACTCTCCAGTTGTGGAGATTATGCTTAATCTTGACTTGCATTGCATCCATCCATGCATTATTTGATTTGTCTAACAAACACTGTTGTAAAAATGTTGGAATCGTTTATTAAGGAAGTAGTAGCAGCCTATTTGAAAATCATCCTAATCAAGCAGAGTCAGTATGGCTTCATGAAAGGGAAATTGTGTCTGACTAACTTATTAGAGTTTTTCAAGGAAGTCTGCGCTAGAGTGGATAAAGGGAAACCAACAGATGTGTTGTATTTGAACTTCCAGAACATATTCAATCATATATATATTTGCTAACCTTTTGCCCACTTACTTAACCTTTTTGCCCACTTACCTAACCTATCAATATCTCTGTGTAAACTGTTTGTATCCTTCTCACAACTATTTTTGTATCTGCTGATTAGGCTACAGCACTTACACTTCCTTTCTCCAAGATATATAAAAATATATATATATTTTTATATATCTTGGAGAAAGGAAGTGTAAGTGCTGTAGCCTAATCAGCAGATACAAAAATAGGCCCACTTACTTAACCTATCAATATCTCTGTGTAAACTGTTTGTATCCTTCTCAACTATTTTTGTATCTGCTGATTAGGCTACAGCACTTACACTTCCTAAGTGCTGTAGCCTAATCAGCAGATACAAAAATAGTTGAGAAGGATACAAACAGTTTACACAGAGATATTGATAGGTTAAGTGGGCAAAAGGTTAGCAAATCATCTGGGGAGGACAACAAAAGAACATTATTTAAATGGAGAAGAACTACAGAAAGCTGCAACACAAAGGGACTTGGGGGTACTTGTGTATGAAATGCAGAATGCTAGCACATGGGAGCAGCAGGTATTCAAGAAGGCTAATAGAATGTCTGCCTTTATTTCAAGGGGATTGATATGAGTAAGAAATCTTACTGCAGCTGTTCAAGGTGCTGGTGAGACCACATCTGTGAGTAGTTTTCAGTCCCTATTTAAGGAAGGATATCATTTAATTGGAGGTAGTTAGAGAAGGTTCACCAGAATAATCTCTGGTAAGGAGGGCTTGTCTTATGTGCAAAGGCTGAACAGGTTGGACTTCTAACTCACTGGAATTTAGAAAACTGAGAGGTGACCTCATTGAAATGTACAGAATTCTTAAGGGGCTTGGCAGGGCAAATGCTGAGAGGATATTTCCCCTCATGAGAAATTCTAGGACCAGAGCGCATTGTCTCAGAATAAATAGGTGTCAATTTAAGACTGAGATGAGGAGGAATTTCTTGAATTGCAGAGTTATACAGACCCTTCGATCTAACTTGTCTGCGCTGACCAGATATCTGAAACTGATCTAGTCCCATTTGCCAGTATTTGGTTCTTATCCCTCCATTCTTGCTATTCATGTACCCATCCAGATTGCTTTAAATATTGTAAATGTACCTGTCTCCCCCAACACCTCATGCAATGTGTTCCATACACGTACCAATGTGAAAAAGCTTTCTCCTCTCGCCTTACCCTATGCCCTCTAGGTTTGGATTCCCCTCTCCTGGGAAAAAGACCTTAGGTAATTGCCATATCTATGCCCCTCATGATTTTATAAACCTCTGAGGTCACTCCTCAGCCTCAAATGCTCTAGGTAAATAAGCTCCAGCCGAATCAGCCTCTCCCTATAGCTCAAATGCTCCAATACGGTAACATTCTTTAAGCCTTTTCTGAACCCTTTCTAGTTTAACAACATCTTTCCAATAACAAAGACCAGAATTTAGTGCAGTATTCTAAACATGTCCTGTACAGCTGCAACATGACATCCCAACTCCCTATATTCAGTGTTCTGACCAATGAAGACAAGCGAGCCAAACATCTTCCTCACAACCCTGTCTAGCTGCGACTCCACTTTCAAGGGACTATGCGCCTGAACTCTTGGGTCTCTTTGTTCGGCAACATTCCCCAGGGGCTGACCATTAATTGTATATAAGTCCTGCCCTGGGGTTTGCCCTGCCAAAATTCAATATCTTACATATATCTAAATTAAGCTTCATCTGCTATCCCTTGGCTCTTTAGCCCATCCGATCAAGGTCTCTTTGTACTCTGAGATAACCTTCTTCACTGTCCACCACACCACCAATTTTGGTATCACCTGTAGACTTACAAACCACGCCTCTTATGTTAACAATCGAATCATTTATGTAAGTGATGAGAAACAGTGAACCCAGCACTAATCTTTGCGGCACACGACTGGTCACAGGCCTCCAATCTGAAAAACAACTCTCTACCAACCCCTCTGTCTCCTACCTTCATGCCAATTTTGTATCCAATTGGCTAACTTCCCCTGGATTCCATGTGATCTCACCTTGCTAATCAGTCTATGATGTGGGACACTTGCCGAACGCCTTGCTGAAGTCTATATAGACAATATCTACTGTTCTGCGTTCATCAGTCTTTGTCACCTCTTCAAAAAAACTCAACCATGTTCGTGAGAGGGTTCAGAGTTTTTTGGACCTCCGTGCCCAGTGAGCTGTGGGGATGGAGCCTTATTCAAGTGAGTTAGAGGTGTTGGAGAGGTGTGTGGTGGCTGTATTAGCAACCAAAATTGAAAGATCTTGGTGTAATACACAATTGTTGCAACCATTTCATGTTCCCCACACCAGTTTTGATATGGCCATGCACATACTTCTGAGCCATTGACTTACAATTTGTGAGGTTGGAGGGACAGAGTGAAAGAATAAGCCATTCCTGGGTTTGTGCTGTACACCAACAATGATATTGATAAAGAATGTCCATAGGTTACCTCTTTTCTCAGTTAGTCAATAGTAAGTGGTATTTTATGGGTCAATTTTGATGATATCTGTTTCCATTGTTTATTGAAGCTTTTCCTCCCATTGTTGGGGGTGATGGGGCATGACAAGGTTTGAATTCCATTGGGTGAATCTATTATAATGGGGTGCCATAAAATATTTTATGTGTAATGGATAACATTATTTTTCATGATTTATTGAAATCCACAATTTCTAATCTATCACTTCTTTTTCAGGTTCCACCATTTGTATTTTTCTTCATGTGCTGTGCCTCCTATCGGATCCATTCTATCTTCATCCTTCGACTTTTTAACGACCCTGTTGCCATGATGATCCTCTATGTAGCTGTGAACCTCTTTTTGAGCAATCACTGGTCACTAGGCTGCTGTTTCTTTAGGCAAGTACTGGAAGAAGCAAGACCTTGGTCAGTCGTGTTCTAGTGTGATAGTAGTGAAAACATAGAGGCTTATGAAGAAAGACCGATTATCAGACAAGTTTTTTTTCACTCTGCCAAACACATTGTTTTTCTTTCCATGCTTTGCAGTCACACACTGAAAATTTATGAGGCCAATTTAGAAGAAAAAAAATTCCTGAACGTTCCAGAGACAATCATCCAGATATATTCACAAAAGGAAACATTCTGCATACACTGCAAGGTGTTCTAACCATTCGCGACTTTCTGTGAAAACAAAAAGGCACTTCTTGTTTACTTTTAACTTTAGGGCTTGGAATGATGCCCTTAATCCTCCTGCATCTATCCAGTTCAAATCACCTACCACCTGAACTAAATTTAATAGTCTATCATTCTGCAAAGTGCAAAGCTCTACTTCTCTTTGCCTGTTCAAATAACTTCAGCTAGATGTCTTTGGCTGCCTTCTGTTTATTTTCCAGGCCTCAATATCCCTCAATATGTACAAAGCAAAGTCCCATAAAATTGTTGAAAAGCAAGTTGTTTTGGGTTGTAAGTTTGCTCACTGAGCTGAGACTTGTTCTCAGGCGTTTTGGCACTCTGCTAGGTAATATCATCAGTGAGCCTCCAATGAAGCGCTGGTGTCTGTCCCACTTTCTATTTATGTGCCTTGGTCTGTTGCGGTGGGTGATATCACTTCCAGTTTTTTTTTCTGAGAGGTTTGTAAATGGGGTCCAAATCAATGTGTTTGTTACTGGAGTTCTGGTTTGAATGCCAGGCCTCTTGGAATTCCTGTGCATGTCTTTGTTTAGCCAGTCCCAGGACGGATGTATTATCCCAGTCGAACGGTGTCCCTCTGTTACCTAGTATGGTGACGAAACGTCTGAAAATGATGCTTCCAGCTTAGCGAGCAAACTTGCTTCCTGGACAACAGTAAACATATGTGAGATTCCACACTCAAAACTAACAGGGAGAAGACCAGCCACAAAACTAGAAATTGCTGGAGAAACTCAGCAGGTCTGGCAGCATCTTTGGTTCTGAAGAAGGATCACTGGACTCAAAATGTTGACTCTGCTTTCTCTATACAGATGTTGCTAGACTTGCAGGGTTTCTCTAGCAATTTTGTTTTTGTTTTAGATTTCCATATCCACAGTTCTTTGTTTTATTAAAGACCGCTGTGACTAGCAATTAGGTTGTGCAGTTTGTGTTACAACACTGCCCTGACATCCCTATTCATAAAGGTTGCAGGCTATTCTTTACTATGATGTGTCTTATTCTGGAAGCAGAATTAATCAAAATTAGGCATAACTGTCAAAAATGTCTTATTTGACAGTTGTTTAGACTTGGAGAATTAGAATCTACTTGCAGTAGTTATCTAGAGCACAAAACCAGCAGGAATTTGACAAATGGTGAGACCTAGTAATTTCATTCAGCCATTATAAGAAAGTATGCAAAAAAATAAATACAAAGAACATATTAATACGCTAGGAAGGCAGCTGTTGAAATTTAGGGTGACCTCATTATTGCAATGCTCTGCATTACATTAAACTAAAGTTTTGTTTTAATTCTTCCATGGAACGTGAGCATCATTGACAAGGGCTGCCCATCTGTAACTACCTTTGAATTGAGTGGCTTGCTAGACATTACAAAAGGCAACTAAGAGTCTGTAGGTCTGGGATCACATAGGCCAGAACCAAGAAATGACTGAAAAAAAAACAACTCATTGTTACACTGCACAGAAAGAAAGCTTGTTTGTTTTCCACTGTCAGTAAGTAAACCCAAGTGATAAAAATCAGATGGATTCTGTAGCAGGCAGTCAATCGACTCCACTTATGTAGTGAGGCTAAAAATTAGTCTTTGTTGACATATACTTTTTATTTTACACAGATTTTAGTTAGCATTCTACTACACCAAAAATATAAATCTTATCCTGTTTGTTCCCTGGGCAGTTTAGCTGTTTCGGTAAAGATGAACATTTTGCTCTTCGCTCCAGGACTGCTATTTCTTCTCATCTCTGAGTTTGGAATGTTAAAGGCCATCCCAAAGCTTGGCATCTGTGCTGTGTTGCAGGTATGCTAAAACTAAGATCCGTAGTTCTCTCTGAATTAGAATAGCTGTACAATGTAAAAGTGCATTTGAGTGTAAATTATCAGATATCAAAGTTAATGTGGTTTCTGTCGATCACCAGATAAATATTTGAGGAAAGCCACTCAGCCTGTTTTAGTTCATCCTGTCAGAATACTTAACACCTTTTCCACCAAGCTTAGCTTCCACCAAGCTCATGTTACATGATTATAGATTTTTTTTCCATTTATTGACTTGATGTTAGTATTGCTGGCAAGAACTGTGATATATACCCAAGTCAGAATGGTATGTGGCCTGGAGGGGATCTTGCAAATGGTGGGGATCCTTGGCGATTGATTGTCTCCAACAGAATTCACAGTCATTCACCTGGTCTTGTCGCCACAGCATTTATGTGGCTAGTCCACTTAAATGCCTGGTCAGTGGCAACCCTCCACAATATTGCTGGTGGGAATTCAATGATAGTAATGCTGTTGAATGTTGGGGAGATGAGATGTGAATTTACAGCATTGGTACTGTCCATTCATTGTATATACAAATCTTTGTCGTTTGCTGTTTCAAATCTGTGATAAATGTTCTATAATAACTGATCAGTTTACAGTGATTTTTCTTGATTTATTTTTGATATTTCATAATTGTATATATCTTACCTAGAAGTTACAAGTTCACCTAGAAAGGCTTTTCAGCGGTGTCTCTTCATTATTCTCCTCTTGTGCTGGGGATATTTGCTGACACCTGATTGTCTTTGGATTCTAAATATCTGTTTTGAGTGTTATTCACAACAACTGGGCATTGTTCTCTGACTAGAAAGCTACATGGTTTGAATATGACTTTCGACTGAGTGAATTCTGAGGTAATCTTAATTTGCATTAAATAACCCGTCCTTTTTCATACGTCCCATTTTTTAAATTCACTCATTAGTAGGGTATGGGTGTCGCTGGCTGGCCAGCATTTATTGCCCATCCCTTGAGAAGGTGGTAGTGAGCTGCCGTCTTGAACTGCAGCAGTCATCATGTAGTAGATTTATTCAATGCCATTAAGGAGGGAACCTCAGGATTTTGACTGAGAATCAGCGAAGGAATGATGATTATATTTCCAAGTCAGGTTGGTGAGTGGCTTTTTTTTTTTGGGCGGAGGGCGGAGGTGTGGAAGGAGTTGCAATTGGTTGTTGTAGGGATTGGAGCTAGCTAGAACTTGTTAACTGAGATCCTTGATTGGGGTTGTTAAGCTTGGTCAATCAGGAAAGTGGTGACTGACCAATCTAAACGGAATCTTAGATGTGAAGGGCAGTGCTTGTCACTGGCCACCCGGGTGTTTTCCTATCTTCCTGGTGGTGGAAATTGAATAAAGATTGGTGCACTTTGTGTCTTTCACTGTGTCTCACACCTGCGCACACACACACCATGGGTGCTGGGGAAAAAAAAATGTATAATAAGCACTACCGCACTTAGGTGGTAGTGTGGGGGTTAAAAAGAAAAAAAAAGGAAAAAATATATAAAGAAAAAAATGTAAACGGAATCTTCAGGGAGAGGTTGGCACCGCGGGGTGTGGAGTACTTTGTTTTCCCCATTAACTCTATTTTGATATAACCCATACCTTCCCCTTCACCTTTTTCACATAAGCATTGCTCACTCTGGGCTTCGCTTCTCACTGGTTCATTGGCTGCATTGCTGTCTTTTCTAGTGGTGGAATGTTAATAAAGTTATTTTCACTTGGTGTTTTTTTCTTTGTATCTTGCACCTGCAAGCACACATGAACATGGGTGCTGAGGAATTTGAGTACTACCGCTGTATGGTAGTATTGTGTGTGTAGGGAGTGAAGGCGAGCGGAAACAATTATAATCAGGGGATTTAGAATCTCCTCAGTTCGGGAGACTGACTCACAGCTGGCTGGTGACAGCCAGTGTACTGTGCACAAGTAAACAAAGGGTGACTTGGTTGAAAAAAAATTGTATAAACAGAGGACGGTCAGGGAATGGTGAGCACTGTGGGGCTTGGGATGCTTTGTTTCCCCCACCAACTCTATTTTGATATAACCCCTGCCCTCACCTTCACTTTTTCAATCGTGCAATCATTGATTGAAGGAACAGAGCACTGATTCTCACTGGCCAATCCAGTATTTGTTTTACATGGTGGAAAAATGCGCATAAAGTTTTCTACACTGTGTCTTCACTATATTCCTACACCTACACCGCAAAGAAAAACCAGGACATTACAATCTCCTCAGTTGAGAACTAACTCGGGTTGGCTGACTGCAGTCAGTGTTACTAAAAACACAAATTTTCAAAACTCTTTAAAAATTAAAAATGTATACACTGGATTCTGAAACTCCTCAGGGGACTGACTCTGAGCTGGCTAGCCATAGCCAGTGTACAGTGCGCAAATAAATAAAGAGTGACTTGGTGGCGGAATATCAGCATCTTTGCAGTTATTTCAAGTGTTCCCATATATCTGCTGCCCTTGTTCTTCGAGATGGAAGTGGTTGTGGGTTTGGAAGGTGCTATCTGAGGATCTTTTGGTGAATTTCTGCAGTTCATTATTGAAGGTAGTACACACTGCTGTTACTGAGTGTCGGTGATAGAGGGATGTGGATGTTGTGCCAATCAAGTGAACTGCTTGTTCTGGATGATGGCAACCTCCTGGTATGCTGCTCCTGGTATGTCCTCTTGCCAGGTTAATCTGCCATATGTAATTGCAATGCTTAAGTGAGAGATATGCCAGACTATGTGATTGTTTTGGATTTCAGTTCTGCTGTTGCTGATGGCCCAAAGCCCAGTCTTGAGTTCTTAAATCTGTTTGAGGTTTGTCCATTTTAGCACCATGCAGTACAACACGATGGTGTTGTGAAGGTGGGACTTTGTTTCCACAAGGACTGGTCACTCCTAACAATATTGTCAGGTGCATTTGCACCTTGCAGATTGGTAAGGATTAGGTCAATTATGTTTTTCTGTCCTTATTGGTTCCCTCATCACCTCCTGCAGGCTGAGTCCAGCAGCTGTTGGGATCCAGTCAGTTCCAGGAGAGTAGTGCTGCTGCCAAACCACTCTTAGTGGTGAACATTGAAATCCCCCGCCGACAATAATTTTGCACTCTTGCTGTCCTCCATGTGCCATTCAAAATGGGGGAGTACTGATTCATCAGCTGAGGGACAGAGTATGTGATAATCAGCAGGAAGTTTAACCTGTTGCAATGAGACTTTAAAGAATCTGGTGTTAATGTTGAGGCTTCTAGGCCAACCCCTCCCCAAAATGTATCCAACACTGCCACCATCTCTGCTGACTCTATCCTGGCGATGGGACAAGATGTACCTAGGATGGTGACAGTGGTGTCTGGGATATAATTGTACTCTCAGAATCATGCCTAACAGATATTGTAAGTCAGTTACTGGTCTCGACTGTGAGAACCTCTCCCAATTTTGGCATTAGCCCCCAGATGTTGTAGGAGGACTTCTTTCGGGTCAGCACGTGTTCTTTCCATTTGTCTTTTTTAGTTCCTAGGTCGGTGCCAGGTGGTCCAACAGGTTTCATCTTTGTTGACACTTTGTAGCGATAGTTATATCTGAGTGGCTTGCTGGGTCATTTCAGAGGGCTGTGGGTCTGGCGTCACATATAGGCCAGACCAGGTGAGGATGGCAGATTTCCTTCCTGAAGGACATTGATGAACCAGATGGGATTTTCCAGTAATTAATAATGGTTTTATGGTCATCAGTAAATTCTTAATTTCAGATATTTTTATTCCCCATTTGCTGTGGCAGGATTTGAACCCTTATCTATCGAACATTAGCTGAGTTTCTGGATTGATAGCCTAGTGATAATAGGCTATTGCCTCCCCTCTTATTAAATCAAACCCATTTATTTCTATACTTTTTCATATTGTGTCTGCGTGTTCTGCATCGTATTCCTAATGGTAGTTTTATTGTCACCATGCATATTCATTTTATGCATCACTCCTAATCAGTAATTTTGTGGTATATCTTGCCAGTGACTAATGCAAACCTCACTTGAAAGAAACTGCAAATAAACAGAGCCTATTATTGATTTTTTTTTTTTAGCCATATTCACATGGAAGCTGGTTTTCTGTGAACAAATATCTCAATCTGCGTTATTCAAGACTGGAAGTATATATTGCAGGGATTAAATGAGATTAAGTACAATGCTTCTGCTAAATTACCAAGCTTTCAAGTCAAAATGTCTATATTTTCTACCCTTTTCAAATGTCTGCATTTGCCTCATACTCTGAGATGGATTGTCAGCTTGCCACTTGATGTTACAGGACAGGTGTCTGTAAGAGCAACTGTCCAGTTGTTATTTCTGTTTAAATTGCCCAATGCATTTTCCTTTTGTTTTTGCTGCGATGGCAAGTTGAAAATCTTTGTTTCTGTGCTCTTATTACATTGTTTGAGATTACAAGGGATGAAGCTATTGGATCTATATAAGACTGATTTCTCTGTATCTTTTCATTATTTAAATAGCACCTGTTATTTGATAGTGCAGCCAGAGACCACCTGTACATGAATGCTTTGAGTAATTGTTTTAATATGTCCAATATTTAATTTGTGTGAATATTTTATTACATCAAGTAAGAGCACAGTGAAGTTTTGTGGATGTCTCCTAGTTTTTTTAAATAAAAAAAGTCAATTTATGTTTTAAATATAATTAATCTTATGTTTCCTGAAAATCACTTGATTAACCAAGCTCATTAGTCTTCAAAAACTGTCAACAATGTATACTTTATTAGTGCCATTCAGCAATAGTCTAGGACATGCTTCGAAATAGAATTGCAAATATCCTTGACTAAAAGACATTAGTGAACATGATGAATTTTTACAACATTCAATGATTCATCATCACAAAGCTAAATTTAACAGCATATACAAGTGAAAAAAGACACATTTTTCAAAGTCTTTTGAGTTGCATGCATCACAACCATTCACAAGAATACCAATTCAAGGGGAAAATTAACATGAGATAGCCAAGGAGTTGCTTATGTAACCTGATTTACACATAGCATGTTAAATGTCAAGAAAATGCCAAGATGGCGGAGTAGGCAGCATCCAGGCTTGTCCTCTTTGTCTGCTTTTTTTTCTTTTTCTTTTACCCTTTTTTTTTCTCAAACTTACCTGATGAAGAGAGCTCTTCAGTGGAGAAGGTGGCATCAGTGAGCTCCAGAGCGGCAGCAGTGTCTTCAGAGGCAGTGTGGTTAAAGTTAGTTGGTCAGCCTGTGAAATGTGGAGTGGGACACTTGCTTCCACGTGGAGTGGGCCCCTGTTGGTGGCATGGTGTGGGCTAGAAAGCCTGAAGCAGGGCTCTGGTGGCGGCATGGTTTGCGCTGGGAAGCCCAGAGCAGAATTGCAGCAGTGGAGAAGGAAAAGTTGGGCTCTCATTAATTTTAGAATAAAATAAAGAAAAGAGAACAATTGAATGGCGACGGTACATTTTTCACTGTATTTTGAATACATGTAACAATAAATGATTCAGTAAAAGCATTCACGGTAAAGCAGTAAATGTATGAAACATGTCTTTATTCAATTTGTTCACAGCTTGCATTAGCCTGACTTTGTAAAATTAATTGAAAATTGTTGAAAATTACCTCAAAAACAAATCTCACCATGGCTAGAATTTACAGACAGTTAATTATCCCAAATTTTCATTGCCATGCATGTTCTCTTGGATCAAATGACCATAAAGAAAATGCATTTTCCTGCCTTGAGCCAATGAGTTAGTTATTGGTCAAAGCTGATCAAACTTCAGTCCTTACTCGGCAAACAGTAGAGACCAGAAACTTGGAAACACTGTCTTGAACTGCTCAGCTACCAATACATTGCCTCTACTGCAGTAGTATCCACCGTTTCTCTCAAAACGCTATTTCATTGTTTGGGACCTCGTGATAGGCAATTCTCTTCAGCTGATCTGAAGCTATAAGCTCAAACTAAATCAAAAAAGGGTGTACGGTCTTCTAACGTTTTGCTTTTGTGAGGCTGTGTGAATGTGGGAACTGTCCTATACCATGTAGAATTTCAATGGATTATTAATTTAAGATGTTAAAGCAAGTTTATTATAATCCCAGTAATATATGTTCATAACAAAATACAGCCATACATATTCGGAGCAGTAACGAACCATTCAGTCCATTGAACCTGCAGCAACATTCGCTTGGAGTATGGCTGATCAGTTTGAGTTCTAATTCCGCATTCCGATTTATTCTCGATTTAACCTTTTGGCTCCCTTGCTTAAAAGAATATATTTGCCTCAAAATTAAAAATATTCAGTGACTTCCATCTCCATGCCTTCTGAAGCAGACTTCCAAAGTCACAAAATCCTTGGGTGAACAAATTTCTCTTCTTTTCTGTCCTGACAGGATAAGCCTTAATTTTAAAATCATGCTTCTCCTAAGGAAACATCATTCCTCATCCATATTGTCAAGATCATTCAGGACCTTTATATCCTTTAATCACCCCTCACTCTTACAAACTCCAGTGGAAACAATCCCAGCTTGTTCAACCTATCCTTATAAGACAACCTGTTCATTCCAGGTATCAATCTAGTAAACCTCCTTCAATGCCTATACACCCTTTCTTAAGTAAGAAAACTAAAACTGCGCAATATGTGGTCCCACCAGTGCCCTATATAACTGAAGCGTAATGTCCTTACTTTTATGTTCAGTTCCTCTCGTAATAGTGTAGTATCCCATTAGCCCCTTGATTACAAGGTACAAGCAAATATTTGTTTACTTAATCTGCCATGTCCTTTATAATCTACTACTAATTCCCATTCTCTCTCATTAGACGACCAACACTTACTTTACTATTTTTTTAGTAGAAACTCCTGTTATCCATTTTCAAATTTCGAGCGAACTTCCTTTCATACGCTAATTGCTTTGTATTGATTAATTTGTTAGTTCTCTGCCATTTTGTGTATTTTATCATCTGATCTGTCACTCATCTTGTATAATTATATGTATGGCAATAATATTGAAACATGCTTGGATAGTTAGACAAAAAGAAAATACTGCAGGTGCTGGATATCTGAAATAAAAACTGAGTGTGCTAGATAAACTTTGACAGGACTGGCGACATCTACAGAAAAAGAAGAGTTAATATTTCAAATCCAATATGGCTTCAGAACTAAAGAAGAGTGGAAATGTGATGAGTTTTATGCTGTTGACAATACTTGGAAAAATAAGTGGAACAGAAAGAAAGGTCAGGGAAAGATTAGAGGGTGAGAAAGGTTAGAGGGCAAAGGTGCCAGATAACAAAAGGAAAAAAGAATGTTAATGGATAGGGGAATAAAGAAAGCACACATCCAGAGTTGGTCTTAATAGTAGTATGCAGGTTGACCCTGACTGAAAAGCACAAGTGTTAAAACAAGGCAGATAAGGTGGGAGAATGGTGAATATCAAAATTGACTGCAGTTCTTGGCATGAAGCTGTTGAAGTCTGTGTTGAGCCCAGAAGGCTGTAAAGTGCCTAAGCAGAAAATGAAGTGCATTTCTTCAAGATGATATGGGCTTTACTGGACCATTGTAGCAGGTCAAGGACAGAAAAATATATATGAGCAAAACGGTCTGTTGAAATGACAAGCTATCAGAAGTTTGGTCTCCCTGTTTTAGAGGCTACCATAATGTGAGCAATGAAAGCGAGGACTAGATTGAAAGAAGTAGAAGTAAATTTCTCTTTCACTCTGCGGGAGTATTGGTCTTGAACAGTGAGGAGCAAGCCACTTTAAGTACAAGTGTTTTAGCTGCAATTGCTTGGGAAGGTGTCATGACATGTTGCTGGTGGTAGAGCAGTGGGCCAGGGTGCCATGGAGAGAGCAGTCCCTTCAAAATGCTGACAGGAAAGGGAAAGGAATAGTATATTTATGGTGGAATCACATTTGAGGTGGCAGGAATGGCTGAGGATGATCTTTTGAATGTGGAGGCTAGTGGGATGGAAAGCACAGAAACGAGCAGCTTCATCATGTTTATGGGAGGTAGGGGAAGGGATGAGGGCAGAAGTGCAAGAAATAGATCATAGTTAAGGACCCTTTTAAAATATCGTGGAGAGGAATCCTTGACCAAGAAATAATCTGCACCAACTATGGACAATTCTCTATCTCAATATTTATAAGCTGCTAAATAAACTTTTCGATCACTGTTGAGCAATGACTTTATGCCTAGCTGATCTTTGAGAGCAAACAATTCATTGTTACGTAAATCCTTTTATCTAGAGAAAAAAAGATGGACAGATGTTAGTGTGGTTTAGTTTTTATGGGGATACTGAAACTGCTTGATTATGAAGTTATTTCTTCCACTGGGGATTAGCACTTTTCATTTGAGCTATTTCATTGTGTCTCAAGTTTGTAGAAATCTACTTTTGCACTACTTCCTGACTGCTGCAAAGCTACTTTAATATTTGGGTGTATTTGTAAATACCAAATGGAGATGAAGCTTGCTGTTTTATCTGCAGTGAATGACTAATTGATTGCATTTCTACATTGCCAGGTTTCTGCAGAATATTAGAGACCGAGAATGTAAACAATGTGGCACGTGAGACACTTCCTTGCAAAAACAGATGGGTGCAGCCATCAGTACAATAACATAAAGTAGCTTACTATTAAATAAAGAGTTAGTCATGTCCATTGTACAATGCAGACCAACAAAACCATGGTGCCAACAGGAAATTTCTTAGGCACTGGGTTTTGAGTATTTAATTTTTTTTACCTATATCAGTGAACTAATCCAGTTGGATTAGTCATTCTCATTGACTTTCTTTTTTGATGGAAACTATTAAACTGTACATTGATCCTGAAGGCCCATATGACCACATAAGCTACCGTATAATTTTCATGTGCAACTGCTTCTTCCCATTAATGGTTAACAGGATCACGGTCAGTTTGTCTTCAAGTATTTTATGACTTCTTACCTCCTTCATTCCATACCAACCATTACATCTATATAGTTCTATGCCAAAGGCAGTTTGCTCAGTTTAGCAGATGATATTTCATTTGGACATGGACAGTATTATAACCAGGAATTTATACTGGCAATGCTAGTGAATGTATCTGACCTGTGTGACAACTTTGGCTGTTCTAATCCATGTTTCACTGGTGTACATTGCATATGATTCTACAATAAATATGTAGATTTGCAGCTCTGTATTTATGTTGGTGATGCTGGATCCTCACACTGGGTGGAGCTACTAGAAAACTCAGTTTTGCCAATTCTGAGACAGAGGTTTAAGATCTCTATGTTGCACTCCTTGGAGATGTTGCTCCCCAGGTTAGGGAAGTGGTTATGTTGATGTTCTATTGCCCTGTATTGATGTGGGTGATCCTATTTGTGTCATAAAGGCCTACAGCACAGAAAAAGGCCTTTTGTCCCATTGAGTCTGCACTAGTCAGAAACAATCCGAGAAAACTGTAGAAGCCTTTTGACGCACCATCCCCGATCACTATTCTAATTTTCCCTGTTCAGTCTCCTCTTCCCTGAGATATTTTCTGCTGCCAAACTTCATTTCAGCATTGTGCCTTTTCTGTGCATCTGCGCAGTGCACACTTTGTGCATGCCACATTGATGTAGAGTGTTGCAAACTGTGGGCATGCGTGTTACCAAGTTATCATGCGATTTCAGTGTTAGCAAACTACTGTTACAAAATAGAGCTGCGGTCACAATCCGATAAGCCATAATCTTGTAGAATGACAGCAGATTCAAGATGCCAATGGCTTATATACCCCTGCTCCCTGCTCTCAATAAACTACAGAAATTCCATGATACAATTTTAATCATCCTGTTCAGATGTGTTATAGACCATCTCTGTTGCAAGTGGGGCTTGAAACTTGCATTTGTTTTATGTTAATGTTTTCTGTTCCTAAACAGAATGGAAATGATTAGTCATGTTTGTTTAATGGAACTTGTTTTGTGTGCCATCCATGTGTTTGTCAAGTTGAGAAAAGTTTCTAGTTGATTTTAGGTTCATATGCCAGATGTTAGTTTCAGCTTATGCAACCCTATCATACACATTCAGTATCTCTTCCATTTAATATTCAGTTTGTATTCAGCTTAAAATTGTGCACTTAAGGAATATTTTTATACACTCAGCAATATTCCTTCAAGCACATAGTAATTCATATGTTTCCATGCAGACTGCTAATGGATCTTTGTCTTTATTTATGTTAACACCACTCTGTGGTTGTATAAAAGAAACCAAGCAATTACACAAATTGGGTATGCTCAAAAGTTCACAGTATTTCTTGATCAGGCAAAACGTGATCAACTCTGGTGAAAACACAGAAAGGAATATGCAAGTAACTGAAGTACTGCAGGTTTGTAAGAAAAAAAAACAGGAGTTGGACTAATTGAAAAAGCCAATACGGACATAATATGTCAGATGGCGGCCTTCTGTGCTGTTTAATTCATTGTAATGCTTTAGTGGATATTAGACTAAAATATAATTTTTCTCCTTCATGTATTATTTAGGTAATTTTGGGTTTGCCTTTCCTGATGAAGAATCCAGTTGGGTATGTGGCAAGAGCGTTTGACCTTGGCCGCCAGTTTCTATTTAAGTGGACAGTGAATTGGCGATTCCTGCCCGAAGAGATCTTCCTGAATCGTTATTTCCACCTTACACTGTTGGTGGCACACTTGAGCATCTTGATTCTCTTTGCTATTTACAGGTGGAACAAGTAGGTTTACCTAGATCTGTGTGTTGCTGGAAATGCCTTCAGTCTCTGCTTGCAGTTCAGATGTAGTGTGTATGTCACAGAATGGAAATGATTAGACATGGTTGTTTAATGGTAACTTGTTTGTGTGCCATCCATGTGTTTGTCAAATTGAGAAAAGTTTCTAGTCGATAATATGCAGCATTATCACCAGACTTCCAAATAATAGAGATAGCACAACCAGAAACAACATAAAACTCCTCTTTTCTGTCCAAATGATTGTGTACCCTTTATTTTTATTTAGCTAAGCATCTGAATGCAACCATTGAAGAAAGTTTCTCCCCCTTGTCCATGTTTTTAATTGTTTGCTTTTCTCACACTTACAAAACCACAGCTAGTCGCTGAAATTGTTACATTGCGAGTGATAGCAATTGTGGCAATTCTACCACTTTTGTGGGTATAGAATCAGATTTGTCATGTTGTTAATCCACAAACTATTGAACTATGTTGAATATCTATCAGTAAGCTACATTACTAAATCTAAATCATTTCCAAATTGTTTTAACCTTTTTTAGAAATTAATTTTTAATTTTATGGGAGCTGTCAGTGTCATTTGTGGAAAATGCCTTTTGTAAGATTCCAGTGTTTATGTGCTTATGAGCATGTGATGCCCTTTCTGGCAGATGGAGAAACCTTGCCTAGTCAGTCTTTGATTTAACCAATGAGTGTTTAAAGGTGCACTGGTGTTGTGAACTTTAATGCGAGCACAAAACAAACATTTTGCTCTGATACTACAGCTGTATCGTAATTGCACCCTAACTTGTTCCCTCTTCATTTTTATCTTGTCTGTCTTTAGAAGTCAGTGTCTTCAATTTCATTCTCTCACTTTGTCACTGGCATCTCTTTTGTGTCTTTCTACCTGCACTTTAATAACATTATTTCTTATTTTTCTATGTTAATGTTCCTATTTTCTATTTATATTCTATTTATTTTCTATTTATTCTATTACTTTTCCTGTTTTTCCGTTTCCTTTCTCTCGCTGTAACAGTGTGAGAGATACACATTTTGAGAACTTACAACTTAGACTTTGAGACTTGGTCTTTGCTCCAAAATTGGTCTCTTTCTATAGTCACACCATAGATGAGTTGATATGTTATGAAACATTTTCACCTCTGGAAAAATGCTCTGGTAGAAATAGGTTGTGTGAGCAGGTGTATTCTGGACTGGGATATGAAATCATATCTAAGGATTGCACATTATAGGAAGAAATAACTGAAGAAGAGCAGTGTTATTGGGATTAGGTGCTGTGTGATTAAGTTACAATGTTAGTAGAGCCTATAACTTTGATATCTTTTAAAATTCCCTCAACCCAGTAATAGTTTATTTTCCACCAGTGGCAAGAATTCAAATGTGGAGCACCACTTGATTATGAAACAGTCTGGAAAGGTTGGATATTGCTATTCTGTCCACATTGAGCATGTTCTATAGTTTAGAACAGCAGTGAGAAACTTCCAATAGCCCACAGAAAACATTATTCATTTCAGTTTACCACAATCCTTATTTTATTGCTACTGAACTGCTTGCAGTTACACTAATTTCTGTTCTTGGTTTATGTGCCCCAGGTCTGAAGAACAAATATTTTCACTTCTGAAGTCCCCAGAAGCGAGAAAAACCCAGCACCAAACTGTGACAGCAGATCATATCCTTCCAAAATTCATTGCATCATTTGTATATTTGTGAGAGTAAATGGTAGGCCAAATCAAAAACTCAGGTGCAGCAGAGCTGAGGTAGTAAGACACTCTCATGGACAGGAATATTGTAAGTTCTCATACCAAAGCTCCAAATGAATGGTTTTCAAATTATTCCGTGAATGCTACGTAATGTATAAGATCGTCATCTCCCTGTCAAGTCAATTTATTACTGTATATGTACAAATGGCTTCAGCAACTACATTGTTTTCTTTTGCATTCCTAAAACTGACATTCCGTGCATGGGCCTTTCTGATAATGAACGCATACTTTTATTGTCCCCAGGAATACATTATTATTTCTAGGATGTTCTAATAGAATCATAGAAACTTAGTGTGGAAGCAGGCCATTCAGCCATTCAAGTCACACTGACCCTCCAAAGGCAGCCCCCACCCCACCCCACTTAACCTACATATCCCTGCACATTACAGACAATTTAACATGGCCAATCCACTTGATCTGCACATCATTGGACTTTGGGAGGAAACTGGAGCACCCAGAGGAAACCCAAGCAGACATGGGGAGAATGTGCAAATTCCACATAGACAGTCATCCAAGGGTGGAATTGAACCCAGGTCCCTGGCGCTGTAAGGCAGTAGTGCCAACCACTAAGCCACTGTGCTGCCCCACGGTTGGAAATCATGTTAACCTTTGTTGGAAATCACATTAATCAGTTATTTTGATATTTTAATTAAATTCTAGTCAGTTTGAGCAGGGTGCAAAGAACATAACTATGCCAAATAAATGGTAGAAGTTGCAAATTCTTTGTGTGTTTTGTCTAATTAGCACAAGAAATAAAAATGCTAGGCACAGGAAAGATGGGTGGAGTATGGACATGTTAGTTACCAACTAACTTTTAATTCCTAAATCAAGATATTTGAAAATGTGCTATATTTCTTGAACTCTTGTACTACTAATCAAAATGAACTTAGGTTTTGCTGGTTCATTAGTTGCAGACGTACTGTAAAATGGTGTAAGCTACTCCAAAATATTAAAATGAGTTAAAATGATTTGTTTCTTCAACATACAGTGCTCCTTGAATTAATTCTGCAACTTAAATCAGTTTTACTGATTAGTGACTCAATGCCTAGTTTTTTCCTTTACTAATAAACACAAATTATATTTGTTCTCTTTACCTCAAATTTCATTGGAATATGTTTCAGTCGATCACTACACTATCAGTTCTATGTCTGGTACTTCCATACTCTGCCATACCTCTTATGGAGCACACATGTGAAAAAACTTGCTCATCTTCTCAAGTAAGTCTTATCATTCTCCTGTATAACAACATCTAAGTCACAGGTAATTGTATTATTTGTGATGGTGCACTTTTTAAATGTGTTTGCACTTGCATTTTTCTTTTAACTTCTACTTTATTATGATAGGTTTTAATCAGTGAAAATTACAAATCTAAATTAAGGAGAGCAATTTCTGTATGCCCGCATACTCTGAGTTTACAAAGTGAAGCATTCAGGAAGATTTATGAAATCACAAAATTGTTATGGTACAGAATGAGACCATCTTTATTTCTCTATGATTTTAAGACCAATTTTTATCCCTAATTTTATTGCATTTAAAAAACAGGCATGTCTTGTGAATCAAAATAACAAGCTGCATGTATGTTTAGAAGTTTGGATGAAGAGTAAAAAAATAGCTTTACATGGCTAACAGAGTAGCTTAACTCAATGTAACGAGAAAACTGTTAGAGCAATATCGTTATGAAAGCTTTAAAAAGCTGAAAATAGCATGTTTAACTGTGTCCATGTGGAGAAAAAAAAATGTTTCAGGTCTGCAAACGGTCACAGACCTGAGGCTTAACATTTTTTTTTGATCTCCATAGGTGCTGCCAGACCCACTCAATATTTCCAGCATTTTCTGAGCTGCTTTCACTCCCAGTATCTATTATTTTGCATTAGTATCCAGTTGTAAATTTCTTTTAAATGTAACCCTTTCAGCTGGCATGTGGGCGCCAACAGAGATTTATAACGATCTACAACACTGAATAAGAGCTTTGACCCATCCAGTCTGCACTGGTTGAAAACAACCACCTAACTATTCTAATGCCATTTTCCAGCACTTGGCTCATAGCCTTACATTGCTCCTTTCAACATTAAGACTAAATTACATAAAATGGATTCTGTTTTTTAGACTAGATTCCATACAGTATGGAAACAGGCCCTTCAGCCCAACAAGTCCACACTGACCCTCTGAAGAGTAACCCACCCAGACCTATTCCCCTACCATATATTTACCCCTGACTAATTCACCTAACACTGTGGTCAGTTTAGCATGGCCAATTCACCTGGCCTGCACATCTTTTGGATTGTGGGAGAAAACCAGAGCACCCAGAGGAAACCCACGCAGACACTGGGAGAATGTGCAAACTCCACACAGACACTCGCCCAAGGCGGGAATCGAACCCAGGTCCCTGGCACTGTGAGGCAGCAGTGCTAACCACTCAGCCACCATACTGCCCCAATTAGATTTTACTGCATTGCTTGATTAGTATTCTCCGTGTTCTACTGAGTCATGCCAGAGAATATATAACACAGAGGTGACCACAAGGACTAATCATCATCTGAATCATAAGAATCATAAATTATAGGAGCAGAATTAGACCATTCAGCCCATCGAGTCAGCACTGGCATTCAGTCATGGCAAATGTTTCCCAACCCCATTCTCCTGCCTTCTCCCTGGAACCTTTGATCTGCTTACTAATTAAGAACTGTCTGTCTCTGTCTTAGATATACTCAATGACTTGGCTTCCACACCAATGAGTTGCAATGCGTGACACAGATTCATCATGATCTGGCTGAAGAAATTCCTCCTTGCCTCAGTTCTAAAAGGTTGTCCCTTCACTCTGAGGCTGTGCCCTGAGTCCTAGTTTCTCCATGTCCATTCGTTTAGACCTTTTAATGTTATGTAAATTTCAGTGAGATCCCCTCTCATTCTTCTAAACTCCAAGTGCAGAGTCCTCAACTGCTCCTCATATGTCAAGTGCCCAAAACTACACACTATATTCCAAATGTAGTCTGGCTTAGTCATAGGAGACAGAGGGTAGCAGTGGAAGGATGCTTTTCAGAATATAGGGCTGTGACTAGTGACATTCCACAAGGATCAGTGCTGGGACCTCTGCTGTTTATTGTCTACATAAATCATTTAAAGGAAATGTAGCAGATCTAATTAATAAGTTTGCAAACGTTACAAAGATTGGCAGAGTTGTGGATGGTGAGGTGGATTGTCAGAGGATACAGCAGGATGTAGATCAGTTGGAGGCATGGACAGAAAAATAGCAGATGGAGTTTAAATCTGACAAGTGTGAGCTGATGCATTTTGTAAGGTCAAGTAGAGGTGGAAATCATACAGTGAGTGGCAGCATCCTTAAGATTATTGATGTGCAGAGGAATCTGGGTGTGGGTGCAGGTGCACTGATTAGTGAAGGTGTAGCCCTGGTAGATAAGGTAGTTTTAAAAAAGCTTACGGAATTCTTGCCTTCATTGGAAGGAGAATTGAATATAAAGATAGAGATGTTATGCTGCAGCTTTATAGAACTTTAGTTAGGCCACGCTTAGAATATTGTGTACAGTTCTGGTCACTACACTACCAGAAGTATGTGGATGCTTCAGAGAGAGTATAGAAAAGGATATTACCTGGTATAAGAGAATTTAGGTATGAAAAAAGGTTGGATAGACTGAGTTTGTTTTTGTTGGAATGCAGAAGGTTGAGGGGTGACCTAATAGAAGTTTATAAGATTATGAACAGCATGGATAGAGTGGGAAGTATGATCTTTTTTCTCAGGGTGGAGGGGTCAATTACTAGCGGATGCAGGTTTCCAGGTGTGAGGAAGGATAAAAGAAATGTGGAAGGCAAGTTTTTCACAGAGTGGTGAGTGCCTGGAACACCTTGCTAGAGGAGTTGGTCGAAAAAGATATAGTAGTAGCATTCAAGAAGCACCTGGACGAATACATGAATCGGAAGGCAATAGAGGGATACAGATCCTGTAAGTAAAGACCGTTTTAGTATGGAAGGGCAAAATGTGGCGGCGCAGGCTTGGAGGGCCAAACGGCCTATTCCTATGCTATATTGTTCTTTGATCTTGACCCTTGTACATCCTTGCTCTTGCCTTATAGCCCTCTCACAATGAGTGCCAATATTTGTATTTGCTTTTCTAACAGCAAACTGAACCTGAATGTTAACCAAGTTCAGGATTCTCTTAAGTCCCTTGATTTCCAAAGCTTTTCCCCATTTAGAAAACAGTCTATGCCTCTATCCTTCCTCCCACAGTGCACAACCTAACACCTTCTCAACATTGTAATCCATCAACCACTTCTTTGCCTACTCTCCTGGTCTGGTCCAAGTCTTTCTGCAGCCTCGATGCTTCCTCAATATTACCTACCCCTCCATTTATTTTCGTGTCATGTGAAAACCTAGCAACAGTGCCCTCAGTTTCTTTGTACATGTTGATAACATATAATTGAATAATTGTAAACCCAACACAGAACACAAATAATGCTGATCTTGCTAATGATGATCTTGTCTCTTATATGCCTATGCAACATAACCTGTATGCCTCTAAGTTTTGTTTTCACTTTATGATGTATATGTCCTTGCTTACAATGTTCTGCCCGTACTGCTTAGAAACAAAGTTTTTCACTGTGCTTGGGTGACAATGAATAAATCAGATTGCTGCAGAACTCCGCTAGTCACCGGCTGCCATGCTGAATAAAAACCCTTTATATCCACAGTAGCTTTGACCAGTCAGCCAGAGCTCTATCCATGCCAGTATTTGGCTATCTCACGAGATGGAACGGTGCCAAAGTCAAATTCTGAGTTCAAAATCTAGAATGTTAATTATTTTCTATATCCATCATGGTTTCTCAAGGGTACTTGAATCAGAAAGTTCAGAAGCTATAGTAATTTTCTAGGTTGCAGATTTTTAATTATTGAATAACTAGTTTCAAGTAAGTGCTTTTTCGGAGAATAGTAAAGGGTTTGTTTGCCATAATACTGAAAGAGATGCTGTATTAATGTGTTTTGTTGTATTTGTTGTACTACGTCCCTATATCTTTTGAATTAAAGCAGCTGGTCAGGTGCAGATTAGAGAAAAATATTTATCAAATTTTCTGTTTCTTCTCATGCCCTTCCCAAACACCACTCCCCCAAATGGCTATGTGTATACAAGGTAATTATGTTCCTGTTACATAGTAAACATGGCAAAGCTCAAAGTATTTTCATGCTGCTGAAACAGATTCAATGAATTGCATTAGCAGAAATGGTTATATCTTTATGCATTGCATTAGAACTTGCTACTCACTTATCACTCCATATATGTGGGTGTCCTTAATATCTGATAGTGACAGACAGATTACAGCAATTACTAAAGGCAAGTTTATATAGATTTAAAAGGTGTTAGAGATAGGTCATTTCAGAATTGTATTGATGTCATCTTTTATTATTCTTTCAGAGTACTTATTCTGGGATTAATTGAGCTTTCCTGGAACACCTATCCATCAACTGTGTACAGCTCAATTTCACTCCATGTCTGCCACCTGATTATTTTGCTATCACTTTGGTTTGGTCATGCTGACCTTGAGAAGAGTGCACCAACTGATGACTCCGATGTGGCAAAAAAGAAAAACTGATTCTTTTGGACTTGAAAATTACTAAAGGCAACAGTGATTTCAGAATTTAATATAGCTAGGGGAAAAATTAAGGAAATGAAACTCTCATATGACCAGATGGTATGTTACAAATTTAAGATCTTAAGTTCGTTATTGATGCCAAAATAATTTGTGAGAGTTGGAAACTTGCAGCTTTGGTTTTCTTTGGATGTCACTTTGCACTGGCGAGCTGCATCCTTTCTCTTTCCTCACCATCCATCAGGTTTTGGTTTACCATTTTTGCTGAGAAGTAGGCCAACTTATTGTCCTTTGAGAACGAACATGGAATAAAACACTGATACTGTATGGAATCTATCAATGCTAGTCAATAGTAGTAGCTTTTGACTAGTCAACGCCATGTAACTTCCTCATATTATTTGTCTTTAACTTTTACTTCCTCAGCAAACATCTTTCTAGGCTAAACAGGAAGTTCTTACACGATTTCACTTATAAAATAAGTATCTTTAATTTTAAGAGTTTTTAGCTTTTAAAGATCAAAGTCTTTAATTATATAGCAGCTTAATTCTTGATGTGTAATTTTTAAAAACATTTTTATATGTGTTTATAGAATGCTTTAGAATCAGTCTTTAATTAAATTGTGGGCATAAATGGGAAAGTATCAAACATTCAATTACATCAGTATGGGGATTGTAGCAGCATAAAGAGAGCCACAAGCTGAGTTTGTAAATGCTTTGTTATCTGCATTAGATTTCCATATGCTGCCTCTTGAGTTAAAGGGCAAGTGTTGTTCCTATGTTTTTGCTATATGATTTAGGAGTCCTAAAGTGAGCTACAACCTGGGCAAATTCCATAATTTTTTCAAGATATTGAGAGTAGGTCAAGTGTGTTAGTGTTCATTTTTTCAAGCATACATTATGAGAATAGCACTGTATAACTGGCAAACATTTCTTTCAGAAATAACGTATGGCTTCCATATGATGAGGCTTGTCTTTACATAGTGGGTGCTCAAATTTTGCTGAATAGTCATTACGTTTATAAGTTAGGGGAAATAATTTTATGAAGAAACCTTCAATAATAATTTCAGAGGAGACTTACTGGTTTGTCTCATGAGGAAAGATTGGACAGGCTGGCTTATAATAACTGGAGTCTCAAAGTGAAGAATGACTCGATTGAAGTTTATAAAATTCTGAATCTTGATAAAGCGAACCTGGAAATTAAAACAAAGAACTGTAGATGCTGTCGATCTGAAGCAAAAAAAGAAATTGCTGGAGGAACACAGCAAGGCTAACAAGAAGAAAGCAGAGTTAATGTTTCGAGTACAGTAACTCTTCATCAGAAAATCTGATGAATTTCTGTTTTTGTGAATCTGGAAATAATGTTTCATCTTGTGGATGAGTTAATGAGAGGACATTGTTTTAAAAATAGAAATCATCCGTTTAGGACAGATATGACTGGATCCTTTTACAGATGATTACTTGATTTTGGAACTCTGAAGGCAGAGTTATGAAGTATTTTTACTGTGGAGGCAAATAGATTCATGTTAGATATTGGAATCGAAGCTTATTGTGAGTAGATAGGAATGTGGAATTCGTAAACAAATGGATCAGCCATGATCATTTTGAATGGTGTAGCAGACTTGAAGGGATGTATGACCTACTTGTATATATTTTTGTATGAACAAGCCTCCAGTGCTTTCTGGGGAAGATAATTCCACACATTAACAATGTGGTGGGAGAAAAAGATTATCCTCATCGCCATCTCACAAGGAAGATCTCTTGTTCTTAAACTTGGGTAGGATTTTATCTTTTGTGACAAAGCAAAGCTTATTGTTGTTGACTGTGAAGTGAGGCTTACTGGAATCTAGCAGTCTCTCTTGTGAGGATTTCATCTCCCATCTCTCTGCAGTGTTACTGAAACTTCTTCCAGAAATTCCCTGTGTAAAGCTGGAATTATGTCATCAAACTTTTCAACCACCAATCATATCGAAGGATATTAGTAGACATAAACAGGAAATAAAAAGCATTAAAATAAAATAACCTGTAAATAATTTTGCACAGAGCAGATTTAAGATAAAACATACAAATATTTTGAGAAAATTCTAAGATATTTAAAATATTTAGTTTAAACATCTGCTAATTAATCATTTAACAACACCATGTAATATTTTAGAGCTAATTCTTTGTTCACCAAATGTTATTATTCACCCAAGAATACCTAATTGAACAAAGAACCTTTTTTTAAGATGTTACAGACTGTATTATGGATGCAGAAAGTCAATGATTGCTGGTTCTAGGGATGTGGCCACAGCAACTTCAGCATTTCTGTGCATGTCATAGTTTTAAAGGGGTAATCAATGCAGAAGGAGGGAATTCAGCTTCGGCTTGTTAAATGAGCACTGTTACTTTGTGCTAACCTTTTTTTTTCCCCCATATCCTTGTATGTTTATTTTTATCCTCATCATCCAATGCCTTTTTGAATGTCTCAATTGAGCAATGTAATGCAGCAAACATTCTTCCTCTGTCGCTCGACCCAATTCCTGGAACTCTGGGTCTATTTCCATGCTGTACATCTCTTTGACTCTACGACTGTAACTCCTTTCCTAACGCTATTGAGGGTGTCCCTCTGTCCCCAAGACTGCATCAGTTCAAGAAGGCAGCTCAGCACCACCTTCATAAAGATAGTTAGTGACAGGCAGAAAATTAGCAATACCCACATCCCATAAAAAGCTGACAGTTTAGCATTAATACTGTGCTCAGTCAATAATTTAGTGTCAAAAAGAAATATTCAACATCTTCCATAACTGTAAAAGATGTTAATCATTTAGAGCAACTCTCATAAGATGAAATGTCTTCATTTACGTTACTTAAATTCACCTGTTTTCTGGAGTGGACAGAACTTTCAATGCACTCTTAATAAACCTTTTCCTAAAATTGATACCAATTTTAAAGAGAAAAACAAATGTCTTCATTTCCTTATAAATTTCAGTACATTTCTGACAGTGCACAAAACCACCAAATGAAATGTAATTATCTTTGGACAAGTGTATTGTGTTTTGTAAGCATCACTGTACAAATCAATGGTATCATTGATCTATCATTTTCATTTACTTTCTTCTTGAGCTTTGAAACATCTCCATTTGAGTCTTAATTATTCAGTCGATGTAGTGTTTGTCAAAATATGATCATGCAAGCAGGGATTTTTATTTCTTATTATCTGAAAAGAATGTCTAATTTATTCATATTCTACGTCGGCAAAAATTAGGATCTTAACTTTTCAAAAGAATTTGTTTTCTGTTGCTTGTCTCTTTACTGCACCAAAGCTGAAAGCAAGAAAATAAACTTTTAGGAAATAGCTGCTTAACTGATTCTTGGTGACACTTCTGATTTAATTTGAAATGTGAACTGTGCTGTTAGATGCATTGGCTTTCAAATGAAACTTTAAGCTTGAGACCCTATCCAATCCATCAGGTGTGTATAAAATATTCCATGGCATTATTTGGGGAGAAGTGAAGTTCTTCCTGATGCTCAGGTCAACATTTATCTGTAGCTATCATTACTAAAAACATATTATTTGGCCATGATCACCTTGTTTGCCATATGAAAGTTAACTGTTGTGTTTCCCACATTTTCACAGTGACTCCTTCAAAAGTGGATGTAAAGCACTTTTAGGTTGTCCTAAATAAGAAGAGCACAATGTAAATGCAATATTTTTATTTTCAAATTTAATGCTGGAAAGATTTATCCCAAGGACTTGTATCAATACTTTCCAACAGCATTTCATACAGCCCATTAATCTCGACACACAAGACGTTTTTATTTTGAATTAAAAGTAATTAAATGATAGTGTGCCATGAAATTGTCAAAACTTGAGCAATAACATGTTACAAGGTTTATGTAGGAAATCTCTTTTTTTGGGCGACATTTGATGTAGGATCCTCTGATGTATAAGGAACGGTTTCAAAGTGAGACACACTGGGAACTTAATGTGACCATGTTAAAAGAATTTAGAAACCTAGATCAATATCAAAAATAAAAATTCAATGAAGGACAGTATTTGATTAATGTCATGTCAAGTGTGGGACCATTCAGCACAGAAGGAAGCCATTTGGCCCTCATGCGTTTATGAGCTTTTTGGAGAAGCTACAATTAGTAGCACAGCAAGCTTGTTTCCGTAGTGTGATGCGTTTTTAAACAGCAATCCATGCCTTTTGTTTTAATTCTGAATGATTCTGCTGCATTCACCCTATCAGGCCGTGCATCCCAGATTATCATAATTCACTGGGTCTTCTTATCTCCATACTGAGATTTTTGCTAATTATTTTAAATATATTATCCAATCCTGTGCCAGTAGAAACAATTTCTCTCCATCTAACATTATCAAAACCCTTCATAATTTTAAGCACAACTATTAAATATCTCATTATCCTTTCCTACTTTATGGAAAATAATCCCAGCTTCTGCAGTCTTTTCATGTAAATGACATCCATCACACTTGATGTTATTCTGGTAAATTTTCTCTGTATCAATAACCTGGCCTTTCTAAAGTGTGATACCCAAAGTTGGTCACAATACTCTAGGTACGAGCTAATCAATTTTTTTTCAACATTTAGTGCATCTTTCTTTATTCTGTACTTCTAACTAATAAGCTCAAAACCTATCCACTTTTTAAAAATGAAATTTTCAAAGATTTATATGCGTTTGCCTCCAGGTCTCTTTGATCCTGTGCCCCTTTTAAAGTGGTTCCATTTTATTTATTATGTGCTATCAAATTTCTCATCCAAAATATATCACCCCACACTCCATACAATTCATTTCATTTGCAATGCATCTACCCATTTCACAATGTGCATAGGTCTTTTTGTAGTTTGCTGCTCTGCTCTTCATATATGACTATATTCCTCTGTAATGTAATGTTTAAAATTATGTATTGTGTCCCCAAGTCTAAACATTAATATACAAATGACACCGAAATTGGTGGCATTGTGGACTGTAAAGAATGTTTTCTAAGATTATGAAGGGATCTTGATGAAATGGGTCAGTGGGCTGAAAAAATGCCTGATGGTATTCAGTCTGCATAAATGTGAGGTACTGCATTTTGGTACAACAAACAAGGGTAGGGCTTGTACAATTACTGGTAAGGACTTGGTTAGTATTGTAGAACAGAGGGACCTAGGAGTGATAGTACATAATTGTTTGAAGTTTGCATCACGTATAGATGGGGTGGTTAAAAAGGGGTTTGCCACGCTTGCCTTCATTGATCAGTCCTTTGAGTATAGGAGTTGGGGTGTTATGTTGAGGTTATACAGGACATTTGTGAGGCCTCTTCTGGAACATTATGGCCAATTCTGATTGCCCAGTTATAGGAAAGGTATTATTAGACTGGAATGGGTTCAGAAGAGATTTACCAGGATGTTGCCAAGTATGGAAGATTTGAGTTATAAGGAGAGGCTGAATAGACTGGGACTTTTTCCACTGGAGCGTGGGAGTTTGAGAGGTGACCTGATAGAAGTTTATAAAAAAAGAGAGGTATTGATAGAGTTAGTGGTAGTTGTCTTTTCCCTTGGATGGGCGATTTCAAGACCAAGGACATATTTTTAAGGTAAGACAAGAGAGATTTAAAAAAGACATGGGCAAATATTTTACATAGAGTGATTCACATGTGGAATGAATTTCCGGGGGAAGTGGTGGATGTGGGTACGGTTACAATGTTTGTTTGAAAGACATTTGGATAAGTACATGAATAGGAAAGGTTTGGAGGGATATAGGCCAAGAGAAGGCAGGTGGGACTAGTTTATGTTTAACATGGACTGGTGGACCGAAGGGTCTGTTTCTATGATGTATGCCCATGACTCTAGGTGTACAGGTGTGCAAGCTATCTCTCACTGGTCTTGGATTTGTTTGTACATTCCTACCATGTTCATAAATAAATACTGAAACACAAGACCAATCCCAAACTGTCCATTATTTTGCATCAAATGTATATGAACAAAAGTCAAAATCTAATGCTATAGTAATATCCAACAGAAAACAATAGTTAACATAAGTGAAGGTACGAGACAAAAGGCTGAATTTTCTGTGGTGGCAAGACTGGTGAGGGGCAGCAAAGGGAGCAGTGAGGAAAAATCTGTCAGACTGAAACCAATGCTGTCCTCCTGCCTCCATGAAATTAAATGTTTTAGAGGCATTTAGCTGACCTGATTTTTCAATCTGGCAGGAGAGCAGACAACAGTGCTAATCTATTTAGAAGCTTCAAGTGAAAATCACACTGACAGTGTGCCTGTGAGAGGCTTTTTTCTGAACCCTGAAGAACCTAACCCATCTGGCACTCCTACTTGCAGTCATCAACACCATAGAATGATGGCATCTGTCTCTAACAGTGTGGCAGTGAATCTTTGCTGGAAGGTCTCTTGGAGGTACTTCAGACTCAAAAGGCCTGTGGCAGCTACTTAATTGGTCACACTCTAAATTGTGCACATCATGTCCAGCTACCGACAAGTGTAGGTTCCTGATGAGCAATTCATGGCGGGATTGTAATCCCAGAATGAAATTCAGCCTAAAGTCAGCTCTTTGAGATAAAATAAAGCTTCTAGTCCTCTGTGAGTCAGAAGATGTGAACACTTAAACTGTCAAATGTGAGCTGCTGTAGTTTGTAACATTGCAGAAAAGCGCACCTTGCATTGTTCTCAGTACGTGGTGTCAAACCCTATTGAACCTGCAGGTGAAATAAAAAAGATATGCAGAAGTTATTTTGGTTTTTCTGAATAGATTATTCGAAATGAACAGAACTGAAGAATATTTATTCATATGCACTATACTTGGAATAAATTTAAAGCTGTTTATTTTTTTAAAAAAAATTTGTCAAGTGTTAATGCAGAATGTCTCAAAAGCGCCAATGCTGAGATTTTCAAATCAATGCCTTAATCTTAATTATATTTGTTTTAGTTTCAGTGCCAGTGCTGGCTGGTTCTTTATCAACAGCAACATGGATGGGAGACACGTTCTGTGACTTAAAGACTGATATATGTTTAAGTGCATTCATTCTAATGAAGGATCTCTGACCTAAAAGCTTAACTCTGTCATTCCACAAATGCTGTGATTTGTTGAGTATTTCAGCGTTTATTGCAGTATATTTCATAGATTGTTGAAACAATGTTTTGAAAGCAAGAATAAATCACATTTGTCACAAGGTACAGTATGGAAGTAATATTTCGTAATTCAAGGTTTTACTGGAATTAGCAAATTAATTCCTATTAGAATTTGTTCATTGTAGACAGTAGAAATTCATTTTCAAAAGTTATGATGCACAGTGTGAACCAAAACCAATTATTCCACACAGAAGGTGAAAGACTTTCAAAAGCAAATAATGTCCATCTCAACTTGACTTTCCAGAATCATTCTTGCTGACTTCAAAAACATCTTGGGAAACTGGTCCCAAATTGTATTATTCAGCAAATCATCTTAATTACCTGTAAGATATCTTTTATGAATTGCACTCTTATTGTAGCATAAGAAGCAAGAATATATATATTAAAACCTTTCAGGTTCTTTTAATTAGGTAAGAAATTGATGTCACCCATGTAGTTAATAAATGATTCTAAGACATTTTTTAGTTATTTACAATTTTAGGTGATGTAACACAACTAAATAATGCTTAAATATATTTTCAGCTATACCAATAAAACTTAACCAGGTTACCAGCTTTAAGTATATCAAAATATTACTTATGAAAGCATTTGATTTTTTAAATTTATATTCAATAAATAAGTGCTGTTGAGAAAGTTATAAGAATATACAAATAAGTTTGAGCAGGAACTGCTGAGCAAAAGAAATGAACTAGCACAACTTTAAATTGCAGAATTTTCTATTTTAAAACATTGAATATGTATTTCCCAAAAAAATTATTAAATTTCTGATCATTTAAGAACACACATGTAACTACAATTGTAGCTATACAGGGAAAACATTTTAATAATAATTATATTTAATACTGACATCTTTACAATATTGTTTGCTGGAGACACTATTTGTGTTTTCCAAAGCAGATTGGAGTTCAGCTTAACACACTGCACTGCAAGGAACAGGTTGGTTAGGAAATACTGGTAAACCCCCAAGTTAATGTTCCTGTACACACTGCTAATTGAACTACAGCATACCATTGATCAGTTCTGTGCCCACAGAATCAGCCAGTTTGGCAGTTAAGACCTCAACTGGTGGAAAGTTGATGGGCAAATTCCAATAATGGAGACTCCCTTGATGTGAGGATTTTTATTTCCTGCCTCTACCAACTCATCGCCTTGATAAAAATTGAAATTTCCACACCTTCAGGAAACAGCCAATAGCAGATAAAAATGAAAGCTCTATGGTAATAAGGTTTGCAAGTTTATAATGGCCTAAATATTTGCCATAATGGACATCCTCTCTGTCATGGTAAAAATGCTGGCAAGCCTGAAAATCCTACCCACCAAATAGCATGTCTTTTGCAATGCAAGCCAGAATATGCATGTTTGTGATTCCCATAGGCAGCTGGATATTAATGTGATCAGCTGCCTCCATCAAATTGAATCTTGCCATCCTAGTTGTATGTAATATGACACATACAAAACAGTGAAGATGTGTTGTTTGTGAATTTTCTTGCATATCATTAGAGAAGTTGGGTACTTATCTGGATTGGTACCAGGACCCCTATGGAGAGAGAAACTGCCCTTTTGTGGAGGTAAGGTAACACTTTGGAAGACAACTGGTTCTTTGGATTGGCAAAAATAGACATGCTTGTGCAGAGAAAATACATAAATACATTGGATTGGCCAGGCTGTCAAACCATTGAGATGGGATGGACTTGTTGCTAATGCCCTCATGCTATGGAAGAATAAAAAAAACTGTCAAATCTGTTGAGCATTATAACTCTTATATTTTAAAATGTACTATTGTTGAAAAATAGATTTTTTTAATATTACAACAAATACAAAATGGTACAATTCAAATAATATAAAGAGCACCAAAAAAGTAAGAAACCCAAACCACCCTAATGTACAAATGTATAAATATGTATAGAAAAATATATATCAAAATCCAACTAACTACTTAACTAAATAGATAATAACTCAGCCAAACCAAACACTCACCCTCGAATATCGAGAGCATTAGTTTTCACATATTCATACGTTTGCAGTTTCCCCCTCTTTGGATATTGGGCTCGTAAAGCACAATCATTACAGTTATATAAAAGCCCTTGTTCGTGTGGCAGACAAATCTGTCAAAGTATTCCAAAATGGGCCACCCTGTCTTATAGAAATTCTCAGTTTTGTGGTGTACCATACTTGTGAGAAAATCCCAGTGGATATGCTCCATAACAATTTTCCGCCAACCCGACAGGTCCAGGGAATTTTCGGATACCCAACCTAACAAGAAATTCTTGCACAGAAAGTGAGGATGTTGACAAGTTTTTTTTCTTATGCGCATCAACAGGGAACACACTGGGTAGGCCAAGAAGAGGAGAGATTGGGTCCTTCTGCACTCTTACACCCAAAATCCCCTCTATTGCACCCGCCGCAGTGCTCCAGTATGTTTGAAGCCTACCACAGGACCAGAGAGTGCCCATACTAACCTTGTACTTGGGACAGTTTGAAGATACCCCTGGTTTAAATTTTGACAAACGATCCAGAGCCTATGGAGAATCTGGAACTGTAAAGCATGGATCCTATTGCCAATTGATATCCATAATATCTTCCTATGCATCTGAGAAGACCTCAACACCTAGCTCTGAGAAAATTAAAATGCCACAGAAGGGTCAGTTCGATGTTTTGGTTCTCTTTGAGTCCCCAGTGTGTCCTGAAAGGTTAAACATTCTACTACCAAAGAACTTACTGCAGTGTCAACTGAAAGCATGTACTCTTACAACACAGACAGAACATCTCAGTCAGGGGGAGGCTGACTGTATCTCAGAAACAGAGCCTAGTAGAGCCACACATGTGGATTCCCTTGTAGCCCCAGACAGACAGAGGGATTTGCCCTTTCCAGACAAGACTGATAGCCTTGGCCGCAAACCTGTTAAACTGCCTCCTGCTCCTGTTGTCTTACTCCCCCTCCATATTAACATAGGTATTCGAATCCCCCATTTACTTCTCCTCCATATTAGCATAGGTATGTGAATTCCCCCATTTACAGCAGGCAAACCCTTCTGCCTTAATCTGTTCCCATCAATGCATCATGAAGAATACGATAATGAGTAATTATTATCTATTTTAAACTATGTGATAACAATTGGCCATGTGACTGATAAACCTTTTGTTTAATTCCTATAAAATATACTGTCTGTGTGTAGGGCAGAGATTCATGGAGAAGTGTTACCACAAGTCGACAACACAGCCACTTTGGAGACATTTTTGAATCTCTTGCCAATTGTCCGATAATGATGCAACCACCATTGTACAGAAACTTGTATTGTTTGGAGTTGTGGAACAAAATATACATCAAATTTGTTGCTGTGACTTGGACCTCAACATAGGGAATTTCTCACTAGGCTGAGTAAGTGACACAGACGTCTGATTTGAACAGAACAGAGTGGTAAGGGCATCCCAGGGTATTTAACCCCAGACTGCTCCTTGTGCTCAACCAGATAATCTGTCCCTCACCCAGTGGAACTGGTACCTTGAAGAGGTCGAACGAACCACCTGGACCCAGATTGTAAGGTAGGAAAATTTTGTTAGCTTGCTCTGAATTGCTGCGGGGTGGTAATGGCTACTCTTTATTGTTCCTGTAGGAGAAAAGTCGGGACTAGGGACTCCGGTCATGGAAGTGTTCATCATTACCTGACAGATTTGATTTAGGGAGCTGCACTTTCAGATATGGACAGTGGCGATTAATATATAATAAGGAAAGAGGGCAGGCTCGGTAAATTTCTCATCCCTCAGTATTGATATGACTGGTGGAAATTGTTTACAGCAGAACAAGGAGTCAAAAGGTAAAATGAGACAGTCCCTCTATGTAATGGGGAAGGGGGACAATCTGTGAGAAAATATCTGATCAGGTAAATGGTTATAGGGGTTATAGGCCCCTCTGAGAGATTGGGCAAAAGTGAGGACTGCAGATGCTGGAGATCAGAGTCTAGATTAAAGTGGTGCTGGAAAAGCACAGCAGGTCAGGCAGCATCCGAGGGGCAGGAATATCGACATTTCGGGCAAAAGCCCTCCAGTTTGAATTTTTGAGTGATTGTGATGGTATATGTGGAGAAAGCTTTCATTTGAATGGTGAATTGATTCCAAAACTATGACTTAGAACTTTTAATTGTGATTGCATTAAAGCAATTAACCAGGATGCCAATGTTTAGTTGTGTCTGTGTGGGTTTTGTGTTTGTTTTTTTTTGTTTCTTGTTTGTTTGCTTACAGAACGCTGCGCTGAACTCTTAAAATGCCAGAGAAAGGTTGCTCCCAAGGACAAGTAAGTCTTGTCTCACTGAGAAGTGTGGCCAAGTGTCAGTCTGTCATCTTGCAGAGGACTTAGAAGTGCCCCATTGCGAGACCTGCACAGTTACCGTCCAGCCTAGCGATGATCAAATGCTCAGCTCACACTGGTGCCACTGACAGAATCTCCAAGGGCAACGCGCAAGTAGATGCTGCTGCCAACCAGGCAGCCTTACACCCCGCTTTCCTGGTTCCATTGGGCTCACAGCAACACCTCATTACAAAAAGTATGAGGGCGGGTACGCTAGGGTTGCGCCAAGTGACGATCTGCCTGAGGGAGACTACCCCGCTGCCGAGCCAGGAGACTTTGTCCTGATAAAGGGCTGGAAACGAAGGAAGCTGGGATTGAGATGGAAAGGACCGTTCCAGGTGATGCTGACCATTCTCATGGCTGTGAAGGTACAAGGGCATCCCTGGTGGATACATAGAACCGACTGCAAAAGAGTCAGTGTGGAAGCAGACAACTAAGGACAAGGACCTTTTCCATACTTGTGACTTTGGGAGAGGAGGCCTTGAGAATAGATGGATCCCAAACTGACCACCCTCAGCATAGCAACTTTTTGCACCGAGCCTATCAGACAGCCCACATAACGGGGAGACCTTTTAACCTTACTGCGAATCCTCTTGCAAGAATGCCTAACTTAAAGAAGTTCTCCTCCTCTCTCCACAAGAATCTGAGAGTCTCTCTCTCTCACTGCAACCCCCAGGTCATCTCCTCTGCCCTAAAGGTCTTCAATCATATACTGAAACAGACTCGCTACATCAGACACATTTGCTTCCTCAGTGCCTGCCTCCGTAACCAACTGATCCCACATAGACTCCAGACTTCATTCAAACCAGCACAGTTTGGATCCGAACAGGACAACCAGTACAGACTACAGATTCAAAATCACCAGCAATGGTACTCCTTCAGGATCCTCCGCTCCACACTCGCAGCAATGTGCTGGCACCTAACCACTCTACAGTCAGCCCTTCCTCAGCTGAGGGCCACACTCTCTCAGAACTGCAAAGGACACCTGATTTTATTCCTGATGAAGGGCTTTTGCCCGAAACGTCGATTTTGCTGCTCCTCGGATGCTGCCTGAACAGCTGTGCTCTTCCAGCACCACTAATCCAAAATCTGGTTTCCAGCATCTGCAGTCATTGTTTTTACCTTCTGTACTATATTCTAAGAAGAATTCATACTCGCAACAAACAGTATTTCAACACCATCTCAAACATCAAAAACTGTAAGCATAACAAACTTTTATACACCCACCTTCATAACCAGCACTCTTCAAACATTCCAGAAAATTCCCCTGGCCTCTTGAACTGCTCGGATGCCATTAGCCGTGCGGCTGGTACAGCTACCATCCCCATGGTGATCAATGCTATCACTTCCGCCCCCATCATGGCCACTTCCGCAGCCACTTCTGCCCCTCACGATTCCTCATGCACCATGTGACATCACTTCCGCCCCCACGTCATTGCTGACGTCACACACTCAGCGACTTCCGCCCCTCCCACTGCCGTGCTCGCCACCACTTCCGTCCCCACCAATGCCACTCACCTGCATTCTGCCGACACGCCCCACACCCACCACCACAGGTTCCACTGTCAGCATCCCCACCCTCTAGAACCCTGAGGGGAACATCACCCCCTCTGTCCACGCATCAATGAATTCAATATGCGTCGTGACGTCAAACACTTCTTACACCGCCTCCACCTCCGAGCTTACTCTTTCAATCAGGATTCCTGCCCACCAGAGGACCCCTTCGCCCGCCTCCCAACACACTCCATCCACCTGTACATCCCACGCTGTCCTATTAGCTGCCCTCGATCTCTTCATTTCCAACTGCGCCAGGGGCATTAACCGCCTCAGCCTGCCCAACCCCTCCCCCACTCCAACCTCTCACCTTCACAACGCGCAGCCCTCCACTCCTTCTGCTCCAATCCCAACCTCACCATCAAACCAGCGGATAAAGGGGGCACAGTGGTAGTTTGGCGAACTGACCTCTACACCGCTGAAGCCAGATGCCAGCTCGAAGATACCTCCTCCAACCGCCCCCATGTCCATGACCCCACCCTCCCATCACCAAACCATCGTCTCCCAGACCGTACAGAACCTCATCACCTCAGGAGATCTCCCGCCCACAGCTTCCAACCTCGTAGTCCGGGAACCCCGCACCACCCGATTCTACCTCCTTTCCAAGATCCACAAGCCTGACCAGCCCGGCCGAGCCATTGTCTCAGCATGCTCCTGCCCCACCAAACTCATCTCCACCTACCTTGATACTGTCCTATCCCCCCAGTCCAGGAACTCCCCATGTATGTTCGAGACACCACCCATGCCCTCCACCTCCTCCAAGACTTCCGTTTCCCCGGCCCTATACACCTCATCTTCACCATGGACATCCAATCCCTCTACACCTCCATCTGCCATGACCAAGGCCTCCAAGCCCTCAGTTTCTTCCTCTCCCGATGTCCCCAACAGTACCCTTCCACCGACACACTCATTCGTTTAGCTGAACTGGTCCTCACCCTTAACAATTTCTCCTTCGAATCCTCCCACTTCCTCCAGACCAAACGGATAGACATGGGCATCCATATGGGCCCCAGCTATGCCTGTCTCTTTGTTGGCTATGTAGAACAGTCCATCTTCCGAAGTTACACCGGCACCACTCCCCACTTCTTCCTCCGCTACATTGATGACTGCATCGGCGCCACCACGTAGTCCTGCGAGGAGGTTGAGCAGTTCATCAACTTCACCAACACATTCCTGACCTTAAATTCACCAGGACCATCTCCGATACCTCCCTCCCCTTCCTGGACCTCTCCATCTCCATCAATGACGACCGACTTGACACTGACATTTTTTACAAACCCACCATCTCCCACAGCTACCTGGATTACACTTCTTCTCACCCTACCTCTGCAAAAATGCTATCCCGTATTCCCAATTCCTTAGCCTCCGCCGTATCTGCTCCCAGGAGGACCAGTTCCACCACAGAACACACCAGATGGCCTCCTTCTTTAGAGACAGCATTTTCCCTTCCCACGTGGTTTAAGAACCCCTCCAATGCATGTCATCCATATCCCGCACGTCCGCCCTCAAACCCTATCCCTCCAATCGTAACAAGGACCGGACCTCCCTGGTCCTCACCTTCCACCCTACCAACCTTTGCGTAAACCGCATCATCTGCCGACATTTCTGCCACCTCCAAACGGACACCATCACCAGGGATATATTTCCCTCCCCTTCCCTTTCCGCAAAGATCGTTCCCTCCGTGACTACCTGGTCAGGTCCATGCTCCCCAACAACCCACCCTCCTGTCCTGGCACCTTCCCCTGCCACCGCAGGAATTGCTAAACCTGTGCCCAGATCTCCTCCATCACCTCCATCCAAGGCCTCAAAGGAGTCTTCTATATCCATCAAAGTTTCACCTGCACATCCACCAATGTCATTTATGGTTGCTCCCGATGCAGTCTCCTTTACATTGGGGAGACTGGACGCCTCCTCGCAGAGCGCTTTAGGAAACATCTTCAGGACACCTACACCAATCAATCCCACTGCCCCATGGCCGAACATATCAACTTCCCCTCCCACTCTCTGCTGAGGACATGCAGGTCCAGGGCCTCCTCTACTGCCGCTCCCTCACCACCTGACGCCTGGAGGAAGAACGCCTCATCTTTCGCCTCAGAACACTTCAACCCCAGGGCGTCGATATGGACTTCACCAGTTTCCTCATTTCCCCTCCCCCCCATCTTACCCGAGTTCCAAACTTCCAGCTCAGCACTGTCCTCATGACTTGTCCTACCTGCCAATCTCCCTTCCACCTAATCCGCTCCATCCTCCCCCTGACCTATCACCTTCATCCCTACCTCCATCCACCCATTGTATTCTTTACTACCTTCCACCACCCTCCTCTCTGACCTATCACTTCCATCCCCACCCCCATTCACCTATTGTACTCTTTGCTACCTTCTCCCCAGTCCCACCTCTTCCCCCCCTCCCCATTTATCTCTTCACCCTGGAGGCTCCCTGCCTCCATTCCTGATGAAGGGCTTTTGCCCAAAGCGTCAATTTTCCTGCTCCTCGGATGCTGCCTGACCTGTTTGTGCTTTTCCAGCACCACTCTAATCTAGACTCTGGTTTCCAGCATCTGCAGTCCTCACTTTTGCCTAACAGGGAGAGACACCCACTGCTGGGTATGTGCCCACATGCCACCCCCCTCGGTGGGAGGAATCCCTTCGTGCCCGTACCTTTTCGCTGGCACAAACTAGCCAAATGGCTACTGCGTCGAAGCCTTTCCGGTGACCTTGCTAACACCAATGACGCATAAGAGTGGCAGTTGACAGGGTATAACCTGACCTCATTCAGGGGCTGGTACCCCCCTAATTACAGCCAATCACATAGACCCCTCTCCCTTGTAGTTCTCAACAGCACCATCAACTACCCCATTTATTTCAGGTGGGAAGGGAGGCCCACTAAAGGCACTTATATGGGAATGAGTGAATGCTCCTTTACCATCCCCTGGGTCAAACCTATTCAGAACTTAACAAAATACTTTATATTTGATTGGTCCACCGTCCCCATAAGAACCTGAGGCCACATCTGGAATAATTCTGCTCCCGGCAGTGGGAGAGCGATGTTTCCACCCTGACAGCTTACAATAGCACATACTTCATTTGCGGTTTGAAACCCTACCACAAGCTTCCGTCAAATTGGGAGGGGTGGTACTACATGGGGTATGTTTTACCCTGGATTCAGGTTCTGAGCAATCTGTCCTCACTCCCGAGATCCAGAAGGTCCCTTAACCAGTCCCTCACCTGGATAGGAATGTTCTCTTCCCCGACAGGAATCTATTTGCATTCCCAAGAACTTAGTCAGCTCAGGACTGTATGGGAAAGGGTCGCCAATGATACAGCTAGTGCCCTAACTAAAATTAACGCAGAATTACTTGCAGTTAGAACTGTGGCCCTCCAGAATTGTTTGGCACTGGACTTCCTGCTAGCCAAGGAGGGTGGTACTTATGCCATTGTTGGGGCAGAGTGTTGCACCTACATCCCTGACGAGTCCACTAACAATACTGACCTCCCTAAGCACATCACGTGAGAAATCCAGACTCTCCAAACTATGGGAGGTTGATCACTAGTGGGTATTCTTGGAGGATTGGGAGACCTGCTGGCTCATATTGGAATTACAATACTAATTGTGATCTCCTGCGTTCTAGTGTTCCGGTGCTTGTGGCCACTGTTGTCCGAATGTTTTCATAATAATAGGCTCTGAGGGCACCTGGTTGATCATCAAATGACCAAAAGGAGGGATTGAGGAAGTTAAAATGCAACAGAGCAGTCAGTCCCATGCTTTGCTTCTCTTTCAAGACACATTGGGGACTCAAAGGTTAAACATTCAACTACCAAAGAACTTACTGCAATGTTAACTGAAAGCCTGTACTTTTACAATACAGACAGAACATCTCAGTCGGGTGGAGGATAACTGTATCTCAGAAATGGAGCCTAATGGAGCCACACATGTGGATTCTCCTGGAACCTCAGACAGAGGGATTTGCCCTTTCCAGACAAGACTGATAGCATTGGCCACAAACCTGTTAAACTGCCTCCCACTCCCATTGTCTTTCTTCTCCTCCATATTAGCATAGGTATGTGAATCCCCCATTTACTTCCCCTCCATATTAGTATTGGTATGTGACTTCCCCATTTACAGCAGGCAAACCCTTCTGCCTTAATCTCTTCCCATCAACACATAATCATGAAGAATACGATAATCAGTTTCTGGAATCCATTCACAAGCTATCACAAACATTGACATTCATCGGGCTTTGTAAATTCATAATTACCTACTTTAAACTATGTGATGACAATTGCCCATGTGACTGATAAACCTTTTGTTTAATTCCTATAAAATATACTGTCTCTGTGTGTAGGGCAGAGATTCATGGAGAAGTGTCACCACAAGTCGACAACACGGCTACTTTGGAGACATTTTGGAATCTCGCTGGCTGTCTGATAATAAAGCATCTACCATTGTACAGAAACTTGTGTTGTCTGGATTTGTGGAACAAAATATACATCAACAGCTCTCTCTCCTACACCCTGCAGAGTTGTTCGAACTCGCCCCCCAATTGATGATATAAAGTGCTGACAGAAAGTGTACTCTGCGCACTGAGCATCCTCCTCTCTATGTCAGATTTGTAGGAATCCGTCTTCTTTTGAATAAAATCCCAAACTTGAAAAAAACGAAAGCGGTCGCTGTTAGATAGCTTGTATTTGTGTGCTAATTGATCAAAGGACATCATTGTGTCTCCCTCAAATAAATCACCCAAGCAAGACACGCCCCGAGCTGCCCAACGTTTCAATTCTGAATCTATCATTCCTGGTTGAAAACCCGGCATACCCACTATTGGTATAAGAGATGTTTTGCCAACAATGCCCTCCATGCTTTAACAGTATTGATAACTAATGGGTTATGGCAATATTCCCTAACTGTCCTCATTTTGTCCAAAAACAGCAAGCTACTAAGCGGGCACCCTGCCTGAGAGGTTAGCTAATTTAATAAGAGGCCGCTTACGATGCCAAATAAAAGAGCTGAACCAGCTGTTCAGTGTCCTGAACATTTGCTTATTGAACATTGGGGGAGCATCCGTATAGGGTACAACAAACGGGGGAGAATATTCATCTTAATAAGTGCTATCTGACCTAACCATGAGACCAGAAGCACCTCCCATCTTTGAAGGTCTTGTTTGATTTTGTTGAATAACTGAACAAAATTAGCTTTGAACAACCGATCAAGAACTGAAGTGATGAATATGCCCAAATACACAAAACCCCCTGTGACCACTTAACTGGGAATCGATATTCACCCTCAAGACCTAGCACCTTCATAAAACCACCCATAGGCATAGCCTGTGATTTTGCAAAATTAATCTTGTACCTCGAAAAGGTGCCAAATGTGCTGATGCATTTTATTAGGTGAGGCACCGAAACAGCTGGATTTAACAAAGAAAAGGACATTGTCTGTGTACAATGAAATCTTATGTGATTTTGATCCCACTTCTGGACCCAATATATTAGGATCCCTATAAATGGCCTCCACCAATGCCTCAATCAGCCAATGTAAAAAGCAATGGCAAAAGGGGACAACCCTGCCAGCTGTCCCTGAAAATGTTAACATTGCTTGATAGTACCCCACTGGGGATAATTGCAGCGAGAGGGACGCTGTAGAGAAACTTTACACATCTTATAAAGGCTTCGCCCAAGCCAAACTGCTCCAGAGTAGAAAAAAGGTATGGCCACTCAACTCAGTCAAATGTCTTCTCTGCATCTAGAGAAATCACTAATTCCTGTATTGATTTGTTGACATGCTTGAATTATATTAAGCAGCCTCCTAACAATTTTGGTGGTTCTGCGGCCCTTTATGAAGCCCATCTGGTCCTCTTTAACAATAGAAGGTAACACAGTCTCCAGCCTTAATGCAAGAGCCTTAGAAAGGATTTTGAAGTCTACATTTAAGAGTACAATGGGCCTGTACGAAGCACAGTCCTCCAGGACCTTACCTTTTTTTAAGAATAAGCAAAATATTGGCCTGTTAGATGGCAAGAGACAAACATGGCTGTATGAGTCATTGAACATGTTTGAGCATCGGACCTGACAATATGTTTATAAATTCCTTATAGAATTCGCTGTGAAGTCCATCAGGACAGGGTACCTTTCCACTCTCAAGATGCTTCACAATTGCCTGCATCTCTTGCTCTGATAAGGGACATTGAGAAAAGACTCTTGTTCAGGGGTCATGCCCGGGAGCACCAACTCCTTGAAAAATGATTTCATTTTGGCTCACCCCTCCTCGCAGCCCTTAGATTGATATAATTTAGAGTAAAATCTCTGGAACACCACATTAATCTTTTTGGAATCACATGTTAGGTTCACAGACCCTTCTCTAATTGCCGTAATGGCTTGAGGGGCACTTCTTTTCCTGGTGAGATATGGTAGGTACTTGCCTGGCCAGTCACCATGTTTTGTGAAAGTAAACTCCTTCTTTGCTGTCTGTGTGAGCACGGAATTCAATGCAGACTGCAGCGCCATAATTTTCTGAAGCTTGATCAACGAGGGCCTGTCAAAGTAAGCCTCGGCTGCCTTCAACTGTGCTCCGAGGAGACGTTACTGTTCACTCTTCTGCTTCCTCCTGGCAGAGTAGGAAATAACTAACCCCCTGGGATAGACTTTGGCAGTTTCCCAAAGGACAGATGGGCTCCTAACTGAGCCTGAGCTAATGTCTAGGAATGCCTGAAGTTCCCTGGAAAAGTACTCCACAAGCTTATTATCCTTGAGGATAAAGAGATCCATTCACCAGTGCCTCGGGCCCACTGTTAAGTCCTTAATCTTAACAAACAGGTACACTGGGGCGTGATCAGAGATGGTACTGTTACCAATCGTACAAGATGCCACCAAGTCCAGGGTTGCCACGGGGGTCAGAAAAAAATCAATCCTAGTGTGACATCTGTATGGACTGGAATAAAATGTAAAATCCCTGCCTTGAGGGTGGAGACGCCTCCAGACATTCACCAATCCTAACTCTACACACAGATTATTATTGTACTAATTGTTTAGTTTGTACAGAGGGTATCGAGGGACCTTTGGGCAACCTGTCTACTGTGTGATCCATGAGACAATTAAAATCTTCCCCTATAATATGTCGGGACTCGAGACTGATCAGTTTAGCAAACGCATCTACCAGAAATTTGAGGGTTGGGCCAGAGAGCAATAAAGATTTAAACACCATATTCTTCCCCTTTTATCAGGGGTTTGGGTATTACAAAACTCCCGTGTGTGTCTTTAACATGCATTAGTAACTTAAATGGGTGATTCCTCCTAACCAATATCACCACTCCCCTACTTCTTCTGGTATTATAAGATGATGAGTAAACCCGATCAAAGCCATTCTGCTGTAGTTTCAAATGCTCCCTATCATCCAAATGTGTCTCCTGTAACAAAGCAATATCTTTCTAAGACTCGAAAATACCTTCTTCCTCTTAATTGGTGAGTGACTCCCCTTGATGTTCCAGGTACACCATTTAAGCAAGATCCATCGAACATAAAAACTACATAAATTAAAACCACTCCATTTAACAAACCTACAAAGCTATCAAAGATTATATACAACAAAAAAAACCCGACATTGATAGCGCCAACAGCGTGAATAGGGGAACTCACCCCCCTCCTAAAGGGGGCAACCACCCATCCCAAAACCCAATTTCCCATCCCGCTGCCAATACAGCAGCCTGAACATTTAAATACCTGAACCAGGTATAAACTGCCTTTAAGTAGGCATCTCGCCATCTCAACCATTTTCCCTTCATTCTAGCTCGCACTGCAAACACAGGTAGAAAAGAAAGAAAATACATGATGGAATAGCAACGTGAACGAAGAAAGTTTGAAGAAGAAAGGTAGGTACCCCACCCATCCTTTGGTATAACTTAGCTTAGAAATTGAAAGCACACATCTCAACTGCCACCAAACATAGTTTAAACCAGATTATTACCAATAAAAAAGATAGAAAAAGAAAGCCCCAACCAGACTTCCTCTGAACAAAAAACAAAGACATACCCAAACAACACTACTATTTGTACATACTAAATGGTTCAGATTAAGTTAATTTGTCCACAAAGTCCTTTGCCTTCTCTGATGTGTCAAAGAGATGTACAGATCCATCTAAGGTGATCCAAAGCACTGCCAGATACATCAGAGAGTACTGGATCCCAACTCCTTCAGCCTCCTCTTGTTGCTGTCATAGGAATTTCTTTTCCAGATCACCACCATTGAGAAGTTCTGGAAGAACATGATCTTATAGCCCTCGTAAACTAGGGCCTTTGGATCCTTCGCCTGGATTCGGGAAGCTTCCATGATTCTCTCATCTCTATAATGATGAAACAGCACCAAGATAGGGCGAGGATGTTGATCTAAACCTGACCTCCACATCATGAACCAGTAAGCCCTCTCGATCTTCAAGCCTCTCATTCCAGCCTCCAAGTTAAGGAAGTCCTCAATAAATTTCGCCGGCCGCCCACCTTCCTTACCCTCCGGCATACCAATGATCCAAATATTTTTTCTCCTGCCCTGTTCTTGAGGTCATCAATTTGGTCAAACAAATTATGGACCTGCATCTCTGGGGCTTGGATCCTATCCTTGGAGGAACCGGTATCAGCTTCCAAAACTGTGACTCTGTTTTCCACCTCATCCGTCCCTTTTTCCAGGTCTCCCAGCTACTGTTCAGGCTTCTGTAGCATGACAGAGATCGGGGCCAGCTTCTCCTCTATCTGCTTACCCAACTTCTCATGAGATTTTGCAAGCTCCTTCACCAGGGCCTGGTAAGAAATCGAATCTGAGGATCCTGCAGGCTGGTCCGCGGGCCCGGCCTCAGATGCTCCTCCTCCCTTCTTCAGCATCCCTGGACTGCGAAAACCAAGGTAAATTGATTTTTAACAGTTTCCTGGGACTTCACCACCTTTCCAGAATCCTAGGATATCGTGGTGGTCCGAGCAGAGCGGGTTAAAAATTTATCCTGCTTGCACTGCGTGGTGGTGCAGAGATCTGAAATGCGATCTTCCTAGATCGCCATCATCTTGGATCCCCCATTTTGACTCTTGATCTTAAAATTAAAATGTATGGAGCTTTTCAAAATAAAAAGTGCTAGGTACTTCAGTGATTCTGTTTGCATGAAGGAGAGATGGGAGCTTATAGGAATTGTGCTGCATGACTATTTCCCAATCTATCATTTTCACAGTGGGGTGTCAATGAGCCACTTGATTGTAATTGATTGTTTTCATAAGAGATTAGTTGAAGGTATTGCAATGACTTGATTTTTTAAAAAATGTATTATTTTAAGTAATGCTATTGTCACTAGACACAGCTTTTTTTTTCAGCATGGCACTTGAGGTCTTCCCATGGTAGGTACCTGGTAAATTGACATTGAGAACAGCAAGAGATGATGACTTGCACCAAGTTGGTATTGGAGCTATAAAGGACCACAGCGATGACTGGGGGAAATAGCTTGGAATAAGAGTTGTTTTGAGGGATGGAAAGAGGGACATATGGATGATAAATTACCATTGGGCTGTGGAGGTATAGGGTAGTATTATAATCCCAGCTGATTTTATTATGGACAAGTTAGATCTGAAACTGGAATCTCATTTGATAGATCATGTTTTGGATTAGTTTTAATAATAAACAAATTTTAAATGGAAGAATAAGCTAATCTAATTAATATATGATGCAAGTTTAAAGATTTTGCAATGGTTAAATATAATCCCATTAATCCCAAAAGTCACTTCCTGTCTGACCTGTTGATGACCATTTGGGGAAGTGTGTTGATTCACAAAGACTCACTAATCCCAGGATCGCCACAAAGGTTAACATTTTATCAGAGTACCTTTTTACCTATCTGATGAAATCTGGTAAGCAGTAAGTACTAATCAAGTTTCTGTACTGAGCAAAAACTACCATTTGTTACACATATGTTCCAGGGTGTTCCAGGGTTGAGAGCATTTAAAAAAAATAGGGAGGGGGGATAAAGAAGAGGGGGTGTAGCACTACTAATCAAAGAGGGTATCACAGCTACAGAAGCTTCCATTGTAGAGGAAGATCTGCCTACCGAGTCAGTATGGGTGGAAATTAGGAACAGCAAGGGAGCAGTCACCTCGTTAGGGGTTTACTACGGGCCCCCCCAATAGCAGCAGGGAGATTGAAGAAAGCATAGGCCGGCAGATTTTGGAAAAGTGTGGACATAGTAGGGTTGTTGTAATGGGTGACTTTAGCTTTCCCAATATTGATTGGAACCTCCTTCGAGCAGAAGATTTGAATGGAGCTGTTTTTGTAAGGTGTGTTCAGGAGGGTTTCCTAACTCAGTATGTAGACAGGCCGATGAGGGGAGAGGCCATTCTAGACTTGGTGCTCAGAAACGAGCTAGGGCAGGTATCAGATCTTGTGGTGCAAGAGCATTTTGGTGATAGTGACCACAACTGCCTCACATTCTACATTGCTATGGAGGAGAGGATTAGGCAAAATGGGAGGATATTTAATTGGGGAAGAGGAAACTATGAGGCAATTAGACATGAGTTAGGAAGCATGGATTGGGAGCAATTGTTCCATGGTAAAGGCACTATAGACATGTGGAGACTGTTTAAGGAACAGTTGTTGCAAGTGATGAATAAATATGTCCCTCTGAGACAGGCAAGGAGTGGTAAGATAAAGGAACCTTGGATGACGAGAGCAGTGGAGCTTCTCGTCAAAAGGAAAAAGGTAGCTTACATAAGGTGGAGAAAGCTAGGGTCAAGTTCAGCTCTACAGGATTACTGGCGGGCGAGGAAGGAGCTCAAAAATAGTCTGAGGAGAGCCAGGAGGGGGCACGAGAAAGGCTTGGCAGAACGGATTAGGGAGAACACAAAGGCATTTTACACTTAGGTGAGGAATAAGAGAATGGTCAAAGAAAGAGTAAGGCTGATCAGGGATAGCATAGGGAATTTGTGTGTGGAGTCTGAGGAGGTAGGGGAAGCCCTAAATGAGTTTTTTGTTTCTGTCTTTACGAAAGAAACAAACTTTGTAGTGAATGAAACCTTTGAAGAGCAGGTGTGCATGCTGGAATGGATAGAGAGGAAGCTGATGTGCTGAAAATTTTGTCACACATTAAAATCGACAAGTCGCCTGGCCCGGACCAGATTTGTCCTCGGCTGCTTTGGGAAACGAGAAATGCAATTGCTTCGCCATTTGCGAAGATCTTTTCATCCTTGCTCTCCACTGGAGTTGTACCTGAGGACCGGAGAGAGGCAAATGTAATTCCTCTCTTCAAGAAAAGAAATAGGGAAATCCTCGGCAATTACAGACCAGTAAGTCTCACGTCTGTCGTCTGCAAGGTGTTAGAAAGGATTCTGAGGGATAGGATTTATGACCATCTGGAAGAGCATGGCTTGATTAAATGCAGTGTCAACATGGCTTTGTGAGGGGCAGGTCATGCCTCACAAACCTTATCGAGTTCTTTGAGGATGTGACTAGAAAAGTTGATGAGGGTTGAGCTGTGGATGTGGTATATATGGACTTCAGCAAGGCATTTGATAAGGTTCCCCATGGTAGGCTCATTCAAAAGGTCAGGAGGAATGGGATACAGGGGAACTTAGCTGTCTGGATACAGAATTCTGTCTGGCCAACAGAAGACACCGAGTGATAGTAGAAGGAAAATATTCTGCCTGGAAGTCAGTGGTGAGTGGTGTTCCACAGGGCTCTGTTTACTGTTTGTAATTTTTATTAATGACTTGGAAGAGGGGATTGAAGGATGGATCAGCAAGTTTGCAGACGACACAAAGGTTGGAGGTGTCGTTGACAGTATAGAGGGCTGTTGTAGGCTGCAGCGGGACATTGACAGGATACAGAGATGGGCTGAGAGGTGGCAGATGGAGTTCAACCTGGATAAATGCGAGGTGATGCATTTTGGAAGGTCGAATTTGAAAGCTGAGTACAGGATTAAGGATAGGATTCTCGGCAGTGTGGAGGAACAGAGAGATCTTGGCGTGCAGGTACATAGATCCCTTAAAATGGCCACCCAAGTGGACAGGGTTGTTAAGAAAGCATATGGTGTTTTGGCTTTCATTAACAGGGGGATTGAGTTTAAGAGTCGTGGGATCTTGTTGCAGCTCTATAAAACTTTGGTTCGACCACACTTGGAATACTGCGTCCAGTTCTGGTCGCCCTATTATAGGAAAGATGTGGATGCTATGGAGAGGGTTCAGAGGAGGTTTACCAGGATGCTGCCTGGACTGGAGGGCTTATCTTATGAAGAAAGGTTGACTGAGCTTGGACTTTTCTCATTGGAGAAAAGGAGGAGGAGAGGGGACCTAATTGAGGTATACAAGATAATGAGAGGCATAGATAGAGTCAATAGCCAGAGACTATTTCCCAGGGCAGAAATAACTAACATGAGGGGTCATAGTTTTAAGCTGGTTGGAGGAAAGTATAGAGGGGATGTCAGAGGCGGGTTCTTTATTCAGAGAGTTATGAGAGCATGGAATGCGTTGCCAGCAGCAGTTGTGGAAGTAAGGTCATTGGGGACTTTTAAGAGACTATGGACATGCATATGGTCACAGAGATTTGAGGGTGCATACATGAGGATCAGTGGTGGGCTCAACATCGTGGGCTGAAGGGCCTATTCTGTGCTGTACTGTTCTATGTTCTATAAATAAGTTCTCACCACAAGGAAAACCATGACCTGTCAACTTATAGCTCTACTATCTGAAACTCCAACCTCCTTTAAAACCACTACATGAACATTCAGACAGACACAAGTAAGCAAAAAAAGTGAAAAATATTGGGGTAACACAGTTCATTAACGTTAGTTCAATGAGATGTTTCTTTTGCTTATCAAGACATTCTGTTCAATTCTTTTTCTCCACATTCCTTCACTTCACAGGAGGCAAAGGTTATTTTATGCTAATTACAAAGCCTCTCAGTTACTAGTTAAAGATAACAGCTTATAGCAGCTGGTGAGAGAAGATAACAGGCTTTCTTCAGGTACTTTTCCAGCAGAGTGATTGAAATGAAGCACTTCTTTACCTGCACTCTGGAGGCTTCTACTCTCCTTTTTGTTAACTGACAAGCCGTTCATCTGCTCAGGAGTCAGTTGGACACCTGTTGTCAGGCTGATGACTTCTGACATTCACAAATGGTCATGTTTGAACAAAACAGTCAGCTACCAGTTGTAGTTCAAATCTCTCACTCTGCATAAGCACCCTGGTGCTGTGCCACCTTATGTCACTTCCCCCATTGCTTGAATTACTATGGGAGCAAGGAATAAACTAACCACTGCCTCCACTACAAAGCCACTGACTCCCATAGCTAAGTTCACTACAGCTTGTCATACCCCACGTCCTACAAGGATTGCAACCGATTCGCTCAGTTCACATCTGTTCAGATGATGCCACCTTCCAAAACAGCACTGCTGACATGGCTGGCTTCTTCCATAACTGTGGTTTCCCCTCCCACTGTAGTTGACAGGGTCCTCAACCACATTCAACCTGTGCATCTGCCTGTGACCCTTCCCATCACACACAACAGCATGATCAGATTCCCCTTGTTCTAATTTTTCATCCTACCAGCCTCCACATTCAAAGGATCATTCCCTGCCATTTCAGACAACTCCAACAGAATGCCACCACCAAACGTATTGTCCCCTCACACCCCCATTCGCTTTTTGTAGAGTTTGTTCACTCTGGGACATCCTAGTCCATCCCACAACCACTAACACCACCCCCACTTTCCATGGCACCTTCCCACGTAAACACAGAAGGTGCAACACCTGCCCATTCACCATCTAGGGGGCCTAAAGTTTTTCCAGGTGAAGCAGCATTTCACCTGTACTTCCTCCAATCTTGTGTCTTGTATTTGCTCCACCCAATTTTGGCCTGCAACCAAACGCAGACTGGATGACTGCTTTGCAAACACTTCCAGTCTGTGCGCAAGAAGGACCCTGACCTTCCCATAGCTCGTCATTTTAACAGAGCGTCCTGCTCACATGCCCACATGTCTGTCCTCATCATGCTGCAGTGTTCCAGTGAATCACAGCACAAACTGGAGGAACAACATCTCATCTTCAGACTAGGCACTTTACAGCCTTCTGGACTTAATATTGAGTTCAACACTTACAAATTGTGAACCATTTCTTTCCTTTCTTTTAGCCTGTTACCATGTCCTCTCACCCCTCCTGCCATCCCAGTATCTGTCCTTTCATGTCTGGCAGGAGACGCACCATTGTTCTGTCTTTCTCTCATTGGATTAGATTCCCTACAGTGTGGAAACAGGCCCTTCAGCCCAATAAGTCCACACCGACACTCTGAAGAGTAACCCACCCATTTCCCCCTGAATTGATGCACCTAACACTATGCACAATTTAGCATGGCCAATTCACCTGCACATCTTTGGAACGTGGGAGGAAATCCACTCAGTTGCCCGAGGCAGGAATTGAACCTGGGACCCTGGGGGTGTGAGGCAGCAGTGCTAACCACTGAGCCACCGTGCCGCCCTTCAATCCAATCACTTTATCTGAAATATCAACATCTTTTTTCCACCGGCACCCTACATCCAGTACCCTCATTCCCGCCTCCCCGCACCAAACTATAGCATAAATGTTAGCTTGCTCTCTTTTCGTGGATGCTGTCTAACTTGCTGTGATCTCCAGTATTTGTTGTTTTCAGCAAGGTAGTAATGTTGGAGTGTACAAAGTGTTGGTTATTACATAGCTGAAGTACTGTGTGCAGTTCTCATCATCTCTCTACAGGAAGCATACAATAGCACGAGAGGGGATATAGAGGAAATTCATCAGGATGTTGCCTGAGATGGAGGAATTGCACCAAAGAGAGACTACATGAGCCTGGATTGTTTTCTTTAGAGCAGAGAAGGCTGATAAGGGAAAATGATTATGGTGTACAAGATTATGAGGGGTATGGATAGGGTGAGTAGGAAGCAGCCGTTATGAGGCAGGGGGAGGGGGGCATAGTGAGGGACAAGAGATTCAAAAGGAATTTGAGAAAAAACTTTTTCACTCAAAGGGTGGTGAAAATCTGGAATGCACTGCTTGGGAAAGTAGTGGAGGCCAAAAATTTTACAACCTTTGAAAAATATTTGGATGAATATTTGTCCTATATTCTTGAATGTTATGATATTTCAAGTGCAGGAAATTGTGATTAGAATGCCTTTAGTGGTAGCTATTCTTGGTGTTGACTCAGTGGGTCAAAGGGCCTTTTCTGCACTATGTGCCTCTATGACTCTATAACTCTGACTCTATAACACAACTCACAATGTGATTTAGTAACCTGTTTTCAAAAGCGCAGCAGTTCTTTCCCCAGTCCTTGCTTTTAAGAAGTCCTTTTCCATTTTAGTCTACAAGCAAAAATTCTAAAAATGCTATTTTTAACACCTCCTTGTAGAGTACTCAAACCAGAGAAAAAAACAATTATTTGTCAAGCACCTCAAAAGGTTTAACCTCAATTTCCAATCTGGACATCTGATGGTGTCTTCTTGGAGCTGTTATTCACCTCAGCACAAACATTCTCAGCTTCAAACAACATCTTCAGGGTTGTATCTGGGACTATTACTCACATCCTTGATCTAAGATAATCTACCTTTATTATCTTTTCTCTTTCTTGGAAATGCAGCCATACACATTCAACTTCATCTAAGACTTCTGCAGAACTGCCCAAACTGCAGCTAAAAAAAAAACTTCTTTGTGAGTTATTGGCATTTTCCTGAGGTTAAAAAAGTTCAGAAGCTCCTAACCAAAACGTCAATGCACAATGCTAACCTTGCTCATTTGTAATTTTTCCTAATATAAACAAAAAGCCATTAGCTCAGGAGCTTTCAACTCTATCAGTTTGTTTTAAACAAATTCACCCTAGCTACAGCAATACTTCCAAGTTAATCATTAAACCTTTCAGACACACAAAAAATCCATATGTCGCTAAATCAAAATTCGGATATCCAAACTTGGAAATAAATGATGTGAGGTATATGTGTATATATTATATAGTTAAAGACACCCTACATCATAGTAGGCATAGGGATATATGAGGCCATGTGGATGGATAGAGCAGTAGAGACTGGCATAGGAGCTAAATAGGGATTATGGAAATGAAGGAGGGGCATTTGGGAATAGGGGACTTTGGTGGTAGGTAGAGGCACAAGCTAACATGCAAAGTATGGAAGTCGATAAGGGCATACTGATGGCATGGATGAAGCTCATGGAATATGTGTGAGGGAGTGGTGATTGCTGAGTATCTATTTTTAATTTTATTCCTTATTAAAAATACACTGCCAGAGCACTGGTTCTGCAACCAATAGTCTACACGTGCATTGCAGTGTAATCTGGCACAATACCCGGGGAGCCCCTTTAGGCCAGAATGAAAATCCTAAGTTCCAAACATCTTTTTCCTCTGGTTAGGTTTGGAGTACTGTGAAGCGTACAGTCTCTATGGTCCCACCCTAGCAACTAAAATCTAGTCCTACTTTGCAGGATGGAGGTGGTTTTGGATGGGGCAAGCAGAATTTTTAAACTTTAATTTCCCACCCAATCCTTCCAATTCCAAATCCTAACGGGCCTTATTTAAGGTTAAAATGAAAACATTTGAATATAGAAGAAACAGTTCATTGAACCTCTCAACCTTGTCCCACTAGCCATAAGATCATGGCTGATCTGTTTATAACCTCAAATCTACTTTTCTGAGTACCTCTTACAACCTTTCAACCCCTTGTTCAGCAAGAATCTACCTACCTCTGCCTTAAAAATATTCAAAGACTCTGCTTCCACCTGCTTTTCAGGAAGAAAGATCCATACACTCATAACCCTCTGAGAGAAAAAATATATTTTGCCTAATTTCTGTTTTAAACAGGCGCCCTCTGACCTTTAAACAGTGGATCTGAGTTCCAGGTTCTCCGCATCTCCCCTTTCAAGATCTCTCAGGATAACTGAAACAATGTGGTGCGGAAACCCTGTCTTGTTTATTAGCAATACAACCACAAACACAGCTTAATGGGGCAGTCTGGGTTAGGAGCAGTCAATCTGAGCCCATACACCAGGACAACAGAGATTCCGGTAAAAAGTATTCTGCTCAGTATGCAGGCATCTCAGAACTGATTGTTTCAGGATGCTACCTACAGGATGAAAGGAAGGCGGTTACCTGGCAAATTGAACATCAGTGTCCAGAATAAGCTGGCCATGAGGACAGCCAGATAATTACATTAATTGAATAGAGTGCGTTTGTCTGGATCAAGGAAGGGCCTGAAAGACACTGGAGCATTGACATAGAGGAGATTATCCCAAAGATCAAGGAGTGGATGGTCTGGTCAACTAGAAGACCTAAAGAGATGGGACAGCAGTGGAGTGATGAACTGATGGAGTTCATTCCTATGCAAAGGCAAGCACAAAAGGCTTGGGTAAGAAAGTTGCTGTATTGCTCATACACATGGTAATCAGAAAATGTGGCTCATCTGTTTCATTGTCACCCAGAGTAAAGGTACGAATCCCAGCTTACAATCTCTGAGATCATCACATGTTTTCCTTTTAGAATTATAGGACCTCACTGAAAATCCCCTTCAGCTTGAGTTAAAATTAGTTTATAATGTCTGACATTACTGTTATGAAATATACCTCTGTTGGTCAATATGAAAACTGAAGCCTCAAAAGGTGAAGCTAGTAAATTATCAAAGTCAATCCTGAAAAATGAGAAGTGTTGATAACATTAAACTGACAAATGTCTCTAAACATTTTACAGTCACATCAAAATATTTCCAACAAAAGCAGTGTAAAATCAGTGTTGTCATTTATTTCAAGAATATTATATAAATCAAGGCCTGTTATGATATTTATAATTCAACAATCAGTATCAGAATCTTTTTCATATGTATGGTAGAAAGGAAGTATTTATTTTGAAATCTGCACCACATTTTTTTTAATTAATAGAATGCTACAGTCACAATGATCACTTAAATAGCAGAAAGCAATAATTCATCCAAAGTCACAACAGTTGTTTTTATGTATTTGCTTTTCAAGTCAGGCATTATAATTTAAATTTCTGTGCTACAATTTAAATTTTTTATAAAGTACACATTTTCTGTGCTACAATTTAAATTTTTTATAAAGTACACATTTTCATTGAAGATGTATATTTACATATTATTGGGGTTATAACACAACATATTAAGCTTAATATTCTCATCCCAGTGACGAAGCAGGAGGAAAAGTTGTCGAGTTGCTCCCTTCAAACCATTGACAGTTTGATGTTCAGGAAGCTGCTGTGAGTGCAACCATGTGTCTGCCTTGGCAGCAATGAGCTCCCATTCCAGAAAGTAACCGGCACACTGATGTTCGAGCCATCCCAGTGCCACAGCAGTTGCCCAGCTCATCCCTTCCACATCATAGCACTGCGTATTCAGATCACTTACCGACTCGTAAAAGGCACCACTGGTTTCTGAAGTGACAGGTGAGTTTTCATATGGATCTGTTTCAGAGCCCCTGCCACTGTCATCTTGCTGAAGGCTGGTGCTCAGACCTTCAGTACTAGCACTGAATGAATTGTCAAGGCTTGCTGGAGAATTAGTAACATCCAAAACACCTTCAAGATGTGACCATGTAATTTTCTTTGAAATTTCTCTATTTCTTTCATTACTTCCTTGATCATTTTCAGACACTAACTGAAAGTTCTTACGAGCATTAGATTCAGTCTCATTTTGACTGTGGATAGAGGTCTCCATTTTGAGGGAAGTTTCAGTTTTGCTACTCGATGTATGTGATGATGTACATCGTGAAGTTGGGCTGAGACTTGCTCGGTGACATGGAAATGGTGAAGCTCTTCTCAGTCGATCCAGGGGAATCTGAACAGCTTCAGAAAAGGCTTCATTAAGAAGAAATGCTCCAGATGCCAATTGTAATTGCACCTGAAATACGAAAATCAAAATTAACTCTAGTCTTCTGCATAAGTATTGTTTTTCGAAGCAGCCCACTTGACCACACTTGTAGCAAGCAAGCAAAAAAGATTGTACGTAATTGGACCTTTGAAATGTTCATCTTTGAGAGATGAAACAATAAAAACAAATTACACAAAATTTAAATTCTTTCAGACAAAAGGAGAGCCATTTATCAGACACTCTTAAGAAAACCATGAATTTGGTCCAAATCCTAAATTCTATCACAGAAATTTCCTGAAGAAGGGTCACTGCAGCAATACTTCCAGCAATATTTGTTTTTATTTCTGATTTCCAGCATCCGCAGTTCTTTGTTTTATCCTATCTTCCATCCGTAAGTGTTGCAAAGGGATTTATTTGGTGAGATGTTACTCCTGTCTTTAAATTCCCTTAATCAATCTGTCTCAAGTCTATTCACAAGCAGTGTTCTAAGAAGAAACAAATATAAAGCACTTCATGCATTACATAGCGTTTTCTGTAAATACATCATGTGCATTTCCTATGTGGCAAATATTTGGAATAGTGTTATCAAAATCAGTTGAAGTTACGGTGTACAGTTATAAAGGGATTGATTACTATAGAGGTACTTGTACAATTTTGTGCTCAATGATCAATTCACAGACACATTGATCCCACAAGAATATCATCTATAAAAGAACATTTGATTATCAAACCAGTTTCACTTCCTGGAGTTTTCACTTGACTGTCTTCAGTGATCATGGTAAAATATCAGTTTTATTTGGATTAACTTTCTGGGTATTGAAAAGGAAACAATAAAATCCATGCTAAGATAAATATGTGTGTTGTCTGATTTATGAAGCCGGAATCATTCTGATTGTCCTTACGTCAATAGAGAAATAGACTTCAATCAGCAATGATGCAGTGATAATAACAGCATAAATTAATATTTTTGCAGCAACAACCCATGTTAAGCCTTAAATAAATTGTTACTTTAATTTATAAAAGTTAATCAAAGTAAAATATTCACAGTTTTTCTTACCAGTGGCAGATAATCACTAATCACTTTTTCAGGAGTGGTATCCAGTTTGGCAGACAAACAGTTGGGTTTTATTGGTATGTATTTCCCCGTCTGACTAGGGCTTCTGGATCTTCCCAGGTTAAATCTTGAGAAAAAAAAAGGAGGGTTAGCAAGTTGAGTAAATCAGTGGATAGATTCAGGTCAAGGAAGCAGACATTATACATTACAGCCATCGTGTTTTAGCTTTAATTCTCTGGTGCTTGTATTTTTTGAAAGAACCAAATCAATTGAGTCAATAAAGCCTAGACATATTTAGATTAGATGAGATTAGATTACAGTGTGGAAACAGGCCCTTCGGCCCAACAAGTCCACACCGACCCGCCGAAGCGAAACCCACCCCAATTCACCTGAACCTGCACATCTTTGGACTGTGGGAGGAAACCGGAGCACCCGGAGGAAACCCACGCAGACACGGGGAGAACGTGCAAACTCCACACAGTCAGTCGCCTGAGGCGGGAATTTATAACACAACGTGCAGTCTTACTTATCTATTTGATAGATTTTACCATTGACAAAGGAGTTGTTGCGGTTTTAGTCAGTTTTCACTGAAAATTAGTACATGCTTTGCAATATTTTTTCAGTGGAATGCCAAAAAGTAATTCTCAATGAGGTGATACTTTATTCAGATGGAAAGAATTCTGTATTTCAGTTTTTGTAAAACATCTGACTGTCACTTTGATTATAATCAATTAAGAATAAGTTAAATCAGGATACCTGGATCCAAAGAAACTTTCAAATGATTTTTGTGATCGTACCAAGACTGTTGATGGACTTTGTGCATTACCTGGAAGAAGGCAGAAACTGTTGTTATTTTATTTACTGAAGTCAAACTGAAAATCAGTTAAATGTCAATAATTGGGATTTGTAGTTTTATACTCTTATTCAATGTAGAAAAGAGGCTTTCCAATAATATTGCATAGAATAATGTATTAACTGGTTGTACTCAAAACAAAATGTAATCCTAATAAGATAAATCCTCATTGAAATTATAATATTTTAGATTTAAATTAATAATCCATTTTGTTAGCCATATGCCTATGTCAAGATATCTCCACGACAAACGCTTGTGAAATTATGTGTCATTCAAATATAGTTCAAATGTCAGGCAGTGCAGTTTTTGGCTCAAAGATAAGGATGTGTAACTGATCCAAGTCTTGAACACTACACATAGTTTGTTCCCCTGCCCTAATTATTAATTTTAAATAAAATATATCGGGATAAATGCTAACATAATTTGAAGATCTTGTCTGGCATAATTTCAATGTTTGTGTACGTTTCTTAGTTGGAATGAGTTGAATCTGTTGCTCAGTTGAGATATAGACAGTTCTAGGAGGAGGGAGATTGGGCATAGATTGGGCCGTAGAGAACAGAAGAAGACCCTTGGACCCATCAAGTCTGCACCAATCAAAGACAACCACCTAACTATTCCCATCCCATTTTCCAGCACTTGGCCTGTAGCTTTGTATATTTTGGTATCACAAGTGCGTATGTTTCTTAAATGTTATGAGGTTTTCTGCCTGGAGCATCCTTATAGGTAGAGAGTTCCAGATTCACACCACTCTCTGGGTGAAGAAGTGTTTGCTCACATCCCTTCTAAACCTTCAGCCTCTGACTGTGAATCTATTCCCACCTCAGTCATTGATCTCTCCATCAAGGGGAAAAGTTTCTTCCTGTCTCCCCTAACTGTGCTCCACATAACTTTACACATCTGAATCATGTCCCCTCTCAATCTCCACTGCCCGAAGGAAAACAATCCCAGTCTGTCCAATTTCTCTTCATTAATTAAACTCTCTAGTTCAGGCAACATCCTGGTGAATCTCCTCTGCACTCTCACCAATGCTATCACATCCCTGTTATAATGTGGATTCCAGATTTGCACACAATACTTCAGCTATAGTCTAACTAATGTTTTATACAATTCCGCTACAACTTCCCTGCTCTTCAACACTAAGCCTCAGCAACAGTGGCAAGTATCCCATGTGCTTTCTTAACCATTTGATCCACCTGTTCTGACACTTTAAGGGACCAATGGACAGGTGTACAAGGTTCCTCAGATCCTTGGTGCCTCCCAGGATCCTACTGTTCTTCATGTATTCCTTTGCTTTGTTTGTCCTGCCCAAGTGCATCACTTCACACTTATTGGAATGAATTCCATTTACAATTTACCAGCCTATGTAAGCACTCTCTTGCAATCTAAAACAATCCTTCTCATTATTTACTACCTCACCAATTTTTGTTTCATCTGTGAACTTAACTGATCAATCTTCTTACATCCAAGTTTATATCATTTATGTAAGCCACAAACAGCAAGAGTCCCAAACTGAGACCTGTGGGGCTTCCAGTGGACATTTACCTCCAATCAGAAAAAACACCTCGACCATCACACTCTGCTTCTTGCCACTCAGTCGATTGTGGATCCAATGTACCAAATTTTCTTGGATCCCATTGGCTTCTACCTTTGCTATGAGTGTCCCATGTAGGACTTGGTCAAAAGCCTTGCTGAAGTCCAAGCGGACTACAAAAGCATTGTTCTCATCTACACATCTGGCCAACTCTTCAAACAATTCAAACGGGTTGGTCCGACATGATATCCTCCAACATAACCGTACTGGCTGTTCTTGATTAATCCCTGCCTCTCCAAATGCAGAATGATTTCTAAAACATCTGCAGTTAACCTAGAGAAAATTGTAAAAGATCCATAAATATTTGTCCTGGATTTCCCTGAAACACTAAAGCCTCTAAATAAATCCACAAGCATGTTTAATAATGTATAACTGTACAAGAATTACGAAACAATGTTTGACCTGATAATATCAGATTGATCAAATGAAATTCAACAGTTTTGTTAAGGCAAGCACATATCTGATTAATCTTAAGAGTAAAAACTTTAATTATTAACTTGATAATAGACATTGTGCTGATTGTGCTCCTTGTGTTGATCAAACCAGAATTAGCATTAGTTTTATGGAAAAAATTGCATTTCATTCACCTGGCCTACCAGTAGAGGGTGGTGGTGATCACAGCGGGTCAGGCTGCATCAATGGAGAGCGAGCAACCTTACGTTTCAAGTCTAGATGTCTCTTGTTTTCAGTACAGATTCCAGCAGCTGTAGTAATTTGTTCAGACAGTAGAGGGTGGTGTTGTGCAAAAGCTTAGGGTTTGATTTGCCAACATTATAATTCGTTGTTTGGAGATGCCGGTGTTAGACTGGGGTATACAAAGTTAAAAATTACATAACACCAGGTTATAGTCCAACAGGTTTAATTGGAAGCACTAGCCTTCAGAGTGCCGTTCCTTCATCAGGTGGTTGTGGAGGACACAATTGTAAGATACAGTAAACACTGTAAACTTTTGCTATAAATTCTGTGTCTTACAACTGTGCTCTCCACAAACACCTGATGAAGGAGCTGTGCTCCGAAAGCTAGTGCTTCCAATTAAACCTGTTGGACTATAACCTGGTGTTGTGTGATTTTTGACTTTATAATTCATTATTTTTATAATGTATAAAAACTGTAGTGTATAAGTTCTACAATTATGTGTTATCCAAGTTCACAATTCCAATGTACCAATTTAAAACCAAGATACTCCAAGTACTATTATATTAGTAGTTTCATCAACAAGTGGCCTTAGTTCATGATTGATCCAAGGTCTTCGGCAAAATTGATATAAAGCTTCTCTAATGCCCTAGATTATACAGAAGCAAGCAGTTTAATGGTAAGTGACATGTGCAGTTGCATACAGTATATCCTGGCCAGAACAGAAAGAATTGAGTATTACCACAGTTGCATGTGACTGGGATTGATTTTACATGCATTATTCATGTGGAAAAATCCTCCAGTCACCGCAGTTAGCTGGAGATATCACCTTGCTTTTAATAGGAGTTGTTGCTGATCATGTTCTGTTTATTGCAGTTTGTAAAAACACTCATTTGAAATAGCCTTGGCAGACAGCATTAGGGTGTTGTTTAATCAGAGTCTGTTTATTGAATAAATGGATTTTATTTGCTGAGTTCAACTGTAAGTCCTGCTGCCTTTCAGTCAAATAAAATACTGCAATGTTGAAAAACTGAAATAAAAACAGAAAATGCTGCCAATACCGAGCAAGAGGGGCAGTATGTGTGGAGAGAAACAAAACTAAAGTGATGAAGAATCATTAATGTGAAGCATTAAAGTTGTTGTCTGACTTGCTCAGTACTTACAGTAGTTTCCATTTTTACACCTTTTTGTAAGTTGTTGGCTGATCAAATGGTATCTATGGATACTGTATGTAAACCAAAATACATGCTCTACCATAACTTAGCAGATTTCAGGTGAGCAGCACTTTCCTTTTAATTGCTCAGGGGGTATGGGTGTCACAGGCTGGGCCAGCATTAATTTCCCATCCCAAATTGTTAAGAGTTGACTACATTGTTGTGGGTCTGGAATCAAATGTTGGACAGACAAGGATGGCAGGTTTCCCCCATTAAGGGACTTTAGTGAACCAGATAGTTTTATGACAATCAACACAAATATCATAGCACTAGCTTTTAATTCCCAATTTTTAATTGAAATAAAATTTCACCATCTATCATATCTTGAACCCATATTGCCCAAAATATGAGCCTGGGGCTTGGGATGACGAATCTAATGATTCCTGCTCCTCGGATGCTGCCTGACCTGCTATGCTTTTCCAGCACCACTCTAATCTTGACTCTAATCTCCAGCATTTGCAGTACCACTTCTGCCGAACCTAATGATTATACCACCCCACACCTAAGCAACCCTGCTTCAGAGACAGAGAAACATCAGTCAAAGATCTCAATACACATCATATCCATTCACCCCTGTATTGTGCATATTCAGATTGTTAGTTGGTATTGTCCAGATTCACACATGCAGAATGGCTAACAAAGTGAGATATTGGAAAGATGTTAATGTATGTTTAAGTATATTGTCATAAAGGTCAGTATTGCCACTAGAGAAAATCAGAAGAGGAAGGGGAGAAAATTGGCAACATTCCTTTTTAAAAAGGTACAACCTCCCGATGCGCACATTCCACACAAAGGCATTTTATCTTCTGAGTTTTCCACAAATACTTCCTTAAATGATTATTGCTTCAGTGTAGTGCATTGTTTATTCTCATTAATAAAATGTTTTAAGAAATATCAATTAATTTAGTTATAAAAGTACAAATGCTTGACCACATAGAAATCTGTGAAACGTATCAATCAAAACAGTTCCAGTATACTGAAGAGCTGGAGACTGAAAACTGGGACACAATGATCTATTCTTCCCAGTTTCAGATGTTAATTCCTGACCTCACTCATAAGACCATATAAGACATTGGAGCAGAAATAAGGCCATTCAGCTCATCAAGTCGGTTCCGCCATTCAATTATGGCTGATACATTTCTCAACCCCATTCTCCCACTTTCTCCTCTTTGATCCCTTTGACAATCAAGAACCTATGTCTTAAATATATCTGTCTTAAATATACTCAATGACCTGGCCTCCACCGCCTCTGTGGCAGTGAATTCCACAGATTCACCACCTCTGGCTGAAGAGGTTTCTCCTTATCTCTGTTCTAAAAGGTCTTCCCTTAACTCTAAGTCTTGCCCATGGGTCCTAGTCTCTCCTACCAATGGAAACATCTTCCCAACATCCAGTCTGTCCAGGCCATTCAGTATTCTATAAGTTTCTATTGGATCCTCCCTCATCCTTCTAACCTCCATCAAGTACAGTCCCAGAATCCTTAAACTTTCCTCATATGTTAAGCTTTTCATTCCTGGGACCATTCTCGTGAATGTCCTCTAAACCCACTTCAAGGCCAATACATCCTTCCTGAGATATGGGGCCCAAGACTGTATAGAATACTGTAAACGTGGTCTGACTAGAGTCTTGTGGAGCCTCAGAAGTACATCCTTGCTTTTATATATTCAAATAAATGCCAACATTGCATTTGCTTCCTAACTATGAACTTAACCTGCAAGTTTACCTTGAGAGAGTCCTGGACTAGAACTCACAAGTTTCTTTGCACTTCAGACTTCTGAATTTTCTTCCCATTTAGAAAACAGTCTATGCTTCCATTCTCCTTACCAAAGTGTATGACCTCACACGTTCCCACATTGTACTCCATCTGCAACTTTTTTGTCCACTCTCCTTACCGGTCCAAATCCTTCTGCAGCCTCTTCGCCTCAATACTATCAGACAAACTAGCAGGAAACTTGCCAACAAGATACATGAACACTAACTGGGCACCAAAACCCACTATCATTAGTTTCCACACATACAAAGAAGGACATCACTTTGACCAGGACAACACACACATCCTAGGACAGGCAAAACAAAGACATGCACAAGAATTCTTAGAGGCATGGCATTCTAACCAGAATTCCAGCTATAAACACACCAATTTTGATCCTATCTGCCTTCCCTTGAAAAATAAGAACTGGAAATGACATCATCCACCTTAAGGAACCATGACCTATAAATAGAGAGGTGGGACATACCACAGTGCTTCTCCAGAGACTCTCACTGACAATGTTACCTAGTATGGTGACGAAGCGTCTGAAAACAAACCTTCAAGCTCAGTGCGCTAACTTACATACTATCTGTCCCTCTACCTATCGTTGTATCATCTGTAAACGTAGTCAGAATGTCCTCAGTTCCTTCATCTAGATTGTTAGTGTATAAAGTGAAAAGTTGTGGTTCCAACACTAACTCTTGTGGAACATCACTTGTCACTGACTGCCATCCTGAGAAACACCCTTTTATCCCCATTCTCTGCTTTCTGCCAGACAGCCAATCTTCTATCCATGTTAGCACTTTGCCTGTAACACCATGGGCTCTCATCTTACTCAGTAGCCTCCTGTGCAGCACCTTGTCAACGGCCTTCTTGAAGTCCAGGCAGATAACATCCATTGGCTCTCCTTGGTCTAACCTGGTCATTACTTCCTCAAAGAATTCTAGTAGATTAGTCAGGCATGACCACCCTGATGAAACCATGCTGACTTTGCTCTATTTTACCATACACTTGCAAGTATTCAGAAATCTCATCCTTCACAATGGACTCCAAAATCTTACCCATGACTGAGGTTAGGCTGATTGGCCTGCAATTTTTTGTCTTCTGCCTTACTCCCTTATTTAAGTGAACAGACTATTTCCCTATGACAAGTTCTGTGAATTCCTTTGTTGTCCCCAGTGTTTTAAAAACACATCAAGTTATACATTTTAAAATGTGGATATATGTATCTTGGCTTACTCGAATAGAGTATCAGATTGTGCTCGCTACATGTGTGTCTAAGCTTAACCAAGCAAGATAATAATTATGCCACTTGTTGATCAACTACAATTTGAAAGGCAGTGGCTGTTTGAAACGTGCTAGGGGTGGAGATCGCAGCTCGGTTGTAGAAATGGCAGCATTACTCAACCAGCTGACACAATGCCATATTGGAAGATAACACACCTGTTCAATGTTGCACAAAGTTAACATTTATGAAGCAACACAGTCGGTTCGGCCCTTAGCAAAGGTAAAGCTCACCATGAGCAAAAATGTTTTTATGCAATGTGTGGTTAGGGTCTGGAATGCACTTTCTTAGAGTTTGGTGGGGGGCAGAAAAAAATTGAAGGGCTACAGGGTAAAGGCAGGGGAGATGGACAAGTTGAATTGATCTTGTAGCAGGTCAGCATAGAAATGATGGCCCAATGGCTCCCATGCTGTTACCATTCTATGATTCTTAATAGCTGGTAGGTCTTCTTCAGCTACCACTTCTGTCCCTTCCTCAACCATAATGAATGACTCACACTGTGCCTCCCTCTTAAACTCATTAAAATTCTTTGAAGAATCTATAACCGGGCTGATGTCTGGTTCAATTGTCATGGGAGGCTCAGAGAGTTGAGATAAACCTTGCAGTGCACAGATACTTGATTCCTCTATCAGGGCATATGGGCATTCTGTAAACAAAAACAAAATAGCAAAGAATGACCGCACATGCATGTCATTGCATTGAAAGTACATGTATATTTTATGGAAGTGCAAAGAAACTAATCTAATCTTGACAAAATATAGATCATTGCTACATCAAAGTATATACTTGCACAAACCAGGATCATTGTTCTCTCCAAACACTTCAGCCTCCCAGTCAAGTATTTTCATGATGACCTCCTCACAGTGGGGATTAGCTGTGTCTTCATTAGCAAAGAAAAGAACAGTGTATCGTTTGAGAACATTTTTCACATAGAAAGGGCTATAGCAATGTATTGGTCACAGAGCAAATTGCACTGTTATGAACCACTACAGTTTGGAAGCAGGCCATACAACCTTCCAAGCAGCAACCCACCCAGACTTACTCCATCCCTGTAATCCTGCATTTCCCATGGCTAATCCATCTAACCTGCACATGCCTGGACACAATGAGTCAATTGAGCATGGCCAATCCACCTAACATGCACACCTTTGGTCTGTGGGAAGAAATCGGAGTACCCAGAGGAAACCTCGCAGACACAGGGACAAATGCGCAAACTCCACACAGACCCAAGGGTAGGATTGAACCAGGTCCCTGTGACTGTGGTATAGCAGTGTGAACTACTGAACACCATGCCACCCCTGGTATCTGACCAGGTGAAATTCAGAAAGAAGCATACAGAAATGTCCAAAGATCCAAAGAAAAGTCACACTGGATTCTGCTTTAACTTCATTTCTCTCCACACATTCTACCAGATCTTCTGCGTTTCTCCAGCACTTTCTGCTTTTATGTCAGAAATGTCAGAGTGAGTAATGAAGTGACTTGTCAATTCTCTCCAATCGTTATATAAGGGTTTGATAGTCTATTAGCTTACATTGCTCTAAATGGCTACGGACAGAATTTTAGATGTCAACCATGTTTCTTGAATGCAGCTTTAAAAAGAAACAGTATTAACCTGAATGTATCTGGTCATTTTCTGCAAGTGGAGAACAGAGGAGGTAATGAAAAATATTCAGGAGTATTCAAACAGAATACAGCTAGAAAATATAGTCGTGAAATTACGGTTGCAAAACACTGTTTGCTGACTGGTCTTATGCATGCTCTTCTTGACCACATTTCTGTCCTACCATTCATGATAATTTGAAGACCTTGTTTTGTGGAACAGGCTTTTCTAGATTTCTACATTATTTCCATAACCTCCCATAATTTAAACATTCCACACCTTTCTTGATTCACTGTTGCAAAATTTCATGCTGATGAGATGCCAAAATGATGATTATCGGAAGCAAAGTAAATTAGCTGTGCATTTAAACCACACATCTGTTCTTCAAAAAGTTTTAAGGTGAACTTGCAAGAATGCAGTAAAAATGGGAATAAAATGGATTCATCATTAACTCACCAAGTCTGATAAGCAGCTCATTAGATTCTGATATTCCGGTTTCTCATTATAGGTGAGACTCCTAATTTTCTGGTATCCAAAATCAGATGCTTCGTCATAAAATGGATACACCTCCCCAGTGGTTAATCTGATTGTCTGCTGTAACTTCAGAAAAGCTATACAAATTCTGGAAAATTTGTCTTTTAGAGAGCAGACACCTTTTTGGCCATTCAGATTGTCTTTATCAAGTACCATCTAAGACTGTGGCAAAGTCCCGTAGGAATGCTTTACCCCCTCAACAGCTAGTAGCCCCCACCTGAATCACCTAGCTGATTCATATAAATGCACAGATTACAAGTGTGCTGATAGGGTGTAACTTGCCAGAGGCAAAGGTTCTATGTATTATTATTAGTGATAGATTGGGAATTAGTGCCAAAACCACTCATGCTTACAGGCATCTTAAACAGATTTGTTTCATTTCTATGTAGTCAAGCAGCTGTAACATTTTATTAAATCAGTTTCAAAACACATATTTCCATCAAAGCTACCTTTCCAGTCAAATGAAGAAATCGTTAAAAACATAATAGGACAAAATATATCCAATGTACAAAAATAATCACTTTTAAGAAGGAATTCATGGATGGATGGGGGTGCAAATGCATGAATAGAATTTCTATAGATGTGGCTATATCAAACTTGCATTTGGTTGCTGGGCAGGTGACAAAACAAGCATCTCAAAAAACTGTTGGTTTCAGAAATGGAGTTGGGTAATCTCCTGCTACAGACAGTCTGCAACACAAGAAGGCAGGCAGCTGACAATATTACAGAGCTGACCATTAAACAAGTTATCAGAAGTCTCTATTTCTCATTCTTCTAATAGTGCATCGGTGAGTGGATTAACTTGATTCCCCAGTATAGCTAATCTGAGGTGACAAAATGTTAAATATAATACAGGAAAATGCTTGCATTTCTAGAATACCTTTCACAATCACAGACATTCGAAAACACTTTAAAATGATATAATTTTTGAAATGCAGTCACTGTTGTTTTGTAGAAACAGTAAGTTATATGATTAAAGCAATTGCTCAACAACGGGAAGATATAAGTTTTCCTAATCAAAGATGTTATAACATACCTCCAGAGCAGGTAGGACTTGAATCCAGGTTGCTTTGTTCATAACCAGGGACACTCAATGCCATTGTACCAACAAGAAGCCTAACAATGTTAATTGTTTCTAATCAAGCTGTTCAGGGATGTTACTACACATCTGTAGAACAGGTGGGACTTGAACTCAGGCCTCCTGGCTCAAAGATAGGGACACCATTTGGCCCCTAAAATTGGTAATATAAAATAGATGCATCATGGGTATGATGTGAAAATGTGGTATTTCCATTAATTGGTATTAAATAAGGATTTAATTAACCAACAATACCTTAACATACCTTCAATGTGACAAACGCTCTTACACTTATACCCAGGTGTAAGTTTAACAGTCTGGGCAATACTTTCAGACCTTTCACCTCAATGGGAAAAAATTCCATATCACAAAATTGGCAGCAGGAGCACTAAAGCACACAAAATACTTTCACCCCAGATAGCAATTAGACACAGTTGTGCTTGAACACAAAACCCACATTGTAGCCTGGTGGACCCAGTGAAAGGAACAGCCCGATTTTTAATTGATTTTCATACAAAAAAAAATTTGGTGTTTTGCATTTAGGTGGTTTATTCACAAACGGAGTTTTGAAACTGAGTGGCAAGTTGAAAATTTAACCTGTTATTTTGTGCTATTTTTAACATGTTTAATGGTACATTCTCAGAAGCACATTTCAATAATACTGTGGTAAAAACAGAAAACATTAGAAAAACTGTACTCTGCACATTAAGTAGCATCTGTGGAGAGATAAACAAAGTTAGGTCATTGATCTGAAACACAACTTTGTTTCTCTCTCCACAGATGCTGCCAGATCTGCTCAGAATTTTATGTTTTTATTTTAAATTTTCAACATTGACAACATTTTGTTTCAATCATGTTGTTATCAGACATACTTAGTATGTGCTATAAGGAAAAGCAGTTAAGCTGAATTACACCAAAATATGATACTCTTTTAATGCAACAGACTTCCATCAAAACTATCTTGCCAGCCAAATGAAGAAATCGTTAAAAAAATAAGAGGACAAAACATATCCAAAGCACAAAAATAATCACGTTTAAAAAGGAATTCCTGGATATACCAGGGTGCTTAGTATGTGCTTTTAGGAAAGTAGTTAAGCTGAATTATACCAAAGTATGATACTCTTTTAATGCTAGAGACTTCATCAACTCCCGTGACCAATGTAAAAACAATAACAGCAACTCTGTTGTGGAACCTCAGAATGTTCCTTCAGAACACAACTGAGCTGAAGAAATATAGAAGAATAAACTCTGTTATACTATTTGCTGGTTTGTCCCAATTTAAGAAAATGTAGAATGAACATTTTACATTGCCATCTTCAATAATATATCACGGTTAATTATCTAATCTAGAGGCATTCCCTTTATGTCAGTATTTTCCAAATATGTGCTGTTGATGAGGAAATTCATTGAGCAGCCTCTACAAAATAACAAAACGATTGTCAACACATACTCTGACAGCTACTTCCATTGTAACAATGTTATAATTTAAACCATTGGTTTGCTTTCATTTCTACAGGTAGAAAAGCTGTCAAATGGAGTCTGTAAGCAGAGGATGGTGCTTTATTTTATAAGTCGTGTGAACCTTGTGACTAACATTATTAAATACTTCACTTCAGCGTCTCTGGGCAATGGATGTCTGCACATGCACTTTTACAGGCTGTTTCCTCAACACTCTTATTGATGACCAACACTCCTGGTTTCATCTTCCATCCTGGAGTAAGGCTCTCTCACTTTCTTCAGTACTGTCATTTTTTATTCATATTTATATATGACAGGTGATGAAACACAGCTCTCTAGTGATTAAGACATCGCTCTTTGTGTGTTTCTTCTCGCCTTTCTGTTGTATCACCATCGTATGCATATTTTATGATATTACAACTCAGTTTCTGAATGCCCTTCTAAGTAAATGTATTTTAAACTTTTATAAACTTGTTCTTTCTTCACCTACTGGTGGGTTTTAAGTAAATCCTCAAACAAGTTCAGAGGAAGAACTTGGCTCTCACTAGGACAACATTGATGATTACATATAAATACTGAATTGATATAATCTTCAGGAACAGATAATCAAAATAATCAGTTACACTTACAGTTGGACGTATTTGTCTTGATTAGCCATTTTTTAAATTCACTTGTGGGATGTGGGCATTGCTGGCTGGCCAGCATTTATTGGCAATCCCTAGTTGCCCTTGAAAAGGTGGCGAGCTATCTTCTTGACTTGCTGCAGTCCAAGTGCCTAGGTTGACCCACAATCTTCTTAGCAAAGGAATTTCAGGATTTTGACCCAGTAACAGTGAAGGAACAGCAATACATTTCCAAATTTAAGATTGTGAGTAGCTTGGAGGGGGATTTGTTTGTGGTGTTCCCATGTATCTGCTGCCCATGTCCTTCTAGATGGAAGTGGTCGCGGATTTGGAAGATGCTTCTATTTGGTGAATTTCTGCAGTACAACTTGTAGATAATGCACACTGCTGTTACTGAGAGATGGTGGTAGAAGGAATGGATGCTTGTCAAATGTGCTGCCAATCAAGCAGCTGCTTTGTCCTGGATGGTGTCAAGCTTCTTGAGTGTTGTTGGATATTCAACCATCCAGGCAAGTGGGGAATATTCCATCACACTCCTGACTGTGTCTTGTAAATGATGGACAGGCTTTCAGGAGTCAGAAGGTGAGTTATTCAAAGCAGTATTCCTAGCATCTGACTTGCTTTTATAGCCTTTATGGGTTTATGGGTTAAGTCCAGTTGAGTTTCTGGTCAGCAGTACCCCAGGATTTTAATAGTAGTATTATCAGTGATGATAACACCATTGAATGTCACGGTGTGGTGCTTAGATTGTCTGTTATTGAAGATGGTCATTGCCTGGCATTTGTGTAGTGCAAATGTTGCTTGCCACTTATTAGCCCAAGCCTGTATCTTGTCCAGATCTTGTTGTATATGACTAAGGACTGCTTCAACCTACAGAGTGCCAAATATTGTGCAATCATCAGTGAACATCCCCACCTCTGACCTAATGATGGTGGAAAGGTCAACGATAAAGCAACTGATCAGGCCTAGGACACTACCCTGAGGAACTCCTGCAGAAATGTCTTGGAGCTGAAATGATTGACATCCAACAACCGTAACCATCTTCCTATGTGCCAGGTAGGACTCCAGCCAGTGGAGAGGTTGTCTCTGATACACACTGATTCAAGTTTTGCAAGGGCTCCTTAATGTCACACTCAGATGAATGTGACCTTGATGTCAAGGCCTGTCCCTTTCACCTCACCTCTGGAATTCAGCTCTTCTGTCTACATTTGAACTAATGCTATAATGAGGTCAGGAATTGAATGATCCTAGCAGGATTCAGTCCGAGCAGGTTATTACACAGCAAATGCTGCTTGAGGGCATTATTGATGACTTCTTACATTATTTGACTGATGATTGAGAGTAAACTGATGGGGCCGTAATTGGCTTCACAATATATCAGTGAGGCTCAATACTCAAAACCAACAGGCAAATGACTAGCACAGACCAGATTCTGATGAAGCATAATTTAATTGCTGATGTATTTGTGAGATCAACTTGAGCAGAAAAATCAAGATGTACTATCAGGGCACTTTCTGTATGTTGGGTTTTTTAGTCATCCATTGGTACAGTGTTCAGATAATTCAGTGCACTTAAACATCAAGAAGTCGAAATTTTACAGGGGAGATTGTTGCTACTATCTGACCAACAAACTCAATTCTATGTTGAGTGACTGCGCAATGCCAATAAGTGGCACAACATACAAGTCTGGAACAGAATCCATCTTACTCTCCAAAGCTTATCTGACAGCAATCGTATGTGAATCATTTACTCACCATATTTATGCTGGCTCTTTATTAGAGCATTCAAATATGAATGCCACAATCATTTTTCACAATATAACCCTGTGTCTTCTTCCCTCTCATATGTTTACAGCTTTACTTCCCCCTGAAACAAAGCAATTATCTCCAACCGATCTATCTCCTGAAATTAAGTTTACAGTGCTTGCTCACCCCAATGTTTTCTGTCCCTTCCCTTACTCAACTAAGAACAGTCATGACCTCTTGGCATTTGTTTGCCTAGATAAGAACCAATTCATTTCAGAATAAATCAATGTCAATTGAAAATGTCTACTTTGAAGATTTGATGTTTTGTTGACAGACATACAAAAGGATAAGATTAATTAGGAGGTGCAACACAGGAGACAATGAAAGGAGAAGTACATTCTAAAAACAATGGTATGAATTTTACAGAAACCAAGATTACACATTGTTTTCCAGGGTGTTCAATCAATTTCAATGCATTTGCAAATCTCTATGCAACACTTTAATAGATGGTTTAATCTTGTAAAGATCTGACAGTGAAATAATTTAAGAAGTCATCACTAATGCCCTCAAGCAGCATTTGCTTTGTAATAACCTGCTCAGACTGAATCCTGCTAGGATATTGCAATTCCTGACCTCATTATAGCATTGGTTCAAATGTGGACAGAATAGCTAAATTCCAGAGGTGAGGTGAAAGGGACAGTCCTTGACATCAAGGTCACATTCATCTAAGTTTTGCATTAAAGAATCCTTGCAAAACTTGAATATGGCTAAAACATTCTTAGAGATAAACAGATTGTATACCGTCTAAGACACTTTGTCTTTCCCAGCCGGAGGATGAGGAAGAGCCCATGCTGGTTGGTGAAGCTGGAATTTCCTCTTTTTCTGTAAAAAGCAGAAACATATCTTGTACTTGCAGTTTTGTTTCATTCAATAGATACTTACTTTTGTAATTTGCTCTACATCATGCCTACCAAAAAAATTCTTGCAAGTTTTAGAAACTACTGGAATTAAAAATCCTTATATGCTAAAAATATAAGATTCCAAATTAAATCAACTTTTGCATCTTGCTACTCCTCAACAAATATCAAATATTAGTCAAGCACATTTCACAGGAAAATCTTTGACTGGAAGTCTAATAGAACTGATTTGGGTATCCTCTGAGCATGCTGCTGAATTTAGCTTTCACTTATAAATATTAGCACTTTACATTATTCTGTCTCCTTCATTGGCATTGTTGCTAAACTCATGATGACTATTTACCATCCGATAGAATTTATGGGATCTGATATAAAATCATTAAGTCACTATTCCTCATAAAGGCCAAGTTAGAGAGGAAACCTCTATCCCACTTTTACATTTTATAATAATATTGACTAAAGGAGACAGTAATTATTAGGGCAAGATTACTTTACTGTTTGGTTACTGACTCTTGTACAGATCTGATAACATTTATTATCAGGAAGCAAACTGACATATCTTAGTCACTTCAGCCCGCATTCTTGTGCTGCTATTATAAAATCTACAACAGAATGAAGAAAGTATTTATGACCTGAAAAGTACAGCAGTCTTCGTAAATTAATATCTGTTGATGGATAAGGAACAAAACAATGTGTTGCAATGAATGAATAAAAAAGACTTGCACTTAGACATGCATCTAGATCATGACAAAATGCTTATGAATCATTTCTTGAAGTGTAGTGACAGTTATCAGCTAACAACTGTAGCAGACAAATTGTGCTCTGGACAGTGTGAGAAGTGAACGATTCACAGAAATGGGCAAGATTTTTCAGAGTGTCAGGCACACTCAGTTTGTCGCTGCGCTACTTTTTGACATTAAAAAGAGCTCCACATTACTGACAGAAGATTCTGATCAGGGATCCTTCAGAAGTGTACTTAAATCTAAGTGCAGAGGAGGCCAAACCATGCTTCCTTTCTCATCGCAGTCAGTTGTCTATTCTGTGACTTAAATGTCCAGAATCACCAACAGCCACTTTGACAGCACCTGCAAATTGGGTAAGTATGCAAAGTAAGCATGATGTCAGGATGTCGGGATGGGTCAAGTTCCAGGTGAGAAGGGTCCAGGTGAGTAAGAGATAGCATGCCAGCTAAGCAGCATACCAGATAGGCAGAGTGCCACGATGCAAGGTGAAAAAGGGAGCCAGTTAAGGGGTGGTGTGTCACAGTGGACAAGGGACATAAGTCTGGTGGTAGAGTGAGTATTGGGTCAAAGGAGGTGTGATTGAGTGGGAGCACGGCAATTTGGGGGAGGGTCAGTTCAAATAATTACCAAGGAGTTAGACTGGTTTTTAATTGTCTAGCTTTTCCAGGATAGCTCTCATTCAACTGCAGTAGAACCCTCAAGATTTTAATGGGTGCCTCTGGAGGATTACAGGAACACTGGAACTGCCCATCAGAACTGCCTTCAATTTCCTGATAACTTCCTTGGACCCTGCAATGTTAGAGGTTTTACAGAATCCTGAAAACCAACCGTGCCACAGATATGACTGTATGGCCATTGGAAAATACAAGCCCCTGTATCTGAACTCATTTTCTGGTATCATCTCTAACTGTTTGTGGTCAATGCTGGAGCTGCTTACTAGATTCATACATACCTCACACCATTAGGGGAACTTGAAACAAACATACCCTTAAAGGAAGCAACAGGTTAATGAAAAGGGAAATAAAGGCAAAACCACCTCTACAAATTCTGCATGGGTGCAAATGAAGGGGAACACTTGGATAGGTTGGCAAAAGCAGAACCAAAAATATAAAGCATAGCAGTAAGAAACTCTTTCTGTACTTTACCAACTTGAACAGAATTTGATTTGAGTTATAAAGAGTAGCTGATAGGATTATTTACCCATAGCAATAATAGTACCTGTTGATATGAGCAAATCATCCAAGTCCTCAGAATCTTGGCTTGAGTGCCTTCGGCCCAATCCAACAGAATAACTTCTCTGCCGCTTGGTTCCTGAGCAAAAGCCTCGAGTTTGGTTGAATTTACTTCCTTGATAAAACCAAGAGAGATTTGTGTGATCTGTAGTGCACAGGAATGCAGCTCCATGTAGATATTCTACTGTTATGGTATAGTCCTAGCAGAAGCATTGTTACTAGAAAATTACTTGGTCACAGGGAAGTGCTTGTGAATATACATCTCTAACCTTGAGCATAAGCTTGAACTATAAAATCCATTGGAAAAACATGCACAATTTTGAAGATCATTTGTGATTGGATTTGCTGACAGTCTTGTAAGTGACTGCCTCTATTGCTATTACTTTATTTTCCTCTTCTGTCTTTAAAGGTCTGCCTAATGGCTCAGGATACATTCATTGCAAACACTTTGAAGTGCCCTGGGACACTTTATTATACCAAAAATTGTTAAATGGTATCTGCCTTGGTGCTGACGGCATTTCAAGCCAACATTTATCTTTAAACTGATAGTAGTAATCATACAATCATTCATCTATTGTTTTAATTTTTGTGATTCTGTTGTTCCCAAATTGGTAACCAAATTACCTAGATTACAATAGTGGTAATTTAAAGCTATTTAATTGGCTGTAAAGCACTTTTTAACATCTTGAGGTTATGAAAGGCATTATATAATTGCAAGCTCTTTATTTCCATAGATACAAATTTTTGTCACTTGACAATAAAAAAATTGGAATATTAACAACTTTACATCAGTAGGTATTGACTTTCTGTAGATGTAAATGGATAAATTAATAAACTATAATCATTTTTTTGTGAGCTCAAAAGTTACATTCAATCTTCACTGTCTCATGGGATTGAATGTGTTTTAAGAAGTAACATCTTCCAAGAAAATGCACTAGTCAAAAAATATTTTATTGCCACAAAAAGAACAACGTGAATTGCATTAAGTTTCATTTGAGTTATCATGGTGGTTGCAATGATGGACAACTGATCTTTTTTTCTTAACAAAGAGGTTTGCCAAAAAAGACATTGGTACATCAATAACATCATTATTACTGCTTCATCCTCTCATTCGTAATTGGAAAAATTAAACAATTTTGCTTCCAATTTCCATTTTTTTATCTTAACCCAGTTCATCTCTATCTCTTTCCTTCCTTTGACTTATTTGTTTTCATTTCTGGGGATAGACTGGCCACCAATGTCCACTACAAACCCACCAACTTCCTGTTACCTGACTACACATCATCATACACTGCTTCCTTCAGGGACTCTGTTCTATTCTTCCCATTTCTCCATCATGGTAACATCTGATTTAATGATGCCACCTTCCACAGCAGTGCCTCTGATATGTCCTCCTGTTCTCTCAAGAGGACTCCCCTACAGTGGCTGACAGAGCCCTCAGCTGTTGGACCTATTTCCTGCAGCTCTCTCCTCAGCCTTTCCCCTCACTTCCAGAAAAAATAATAGGTTTCCTCTTGTTCACATTATCCACCCCAGCAGCCTCCACATTCTATTATCATCCTTCACTATTTCTGCCACTTCCAACAGGATGCCATGACCAACACATCATCCCCATCCCCAAACCCCTCCCCACGCCCCCACCTTCTTTGTCAGCATTCCACAGGGACCATTTTCATCCATGATATCCTGCTCGACTCTTCCAACTGAATACTTACTCAATATCCTTCACATGCAATCATGGGCGCAGTATTTACCCTTTTACCTCCTCCTTCTATACTTTTCAAACCTCCAAATACATGTTCCAGGTGAAGAAGCGGCTCACATATACTTCTTTCAATGTAGTCTACCATATTTGCTATTCATAATACAGTCTCCTCTGCATGGTGAGACTAAACATAGACTGGGTGTTTGCTTTAAGGAACTCCATTCACACCTAAAGAATGACCTGACCTTCCAGTTGCATACCATTTCAATATACCATCTCACCCTCACATTTATATGTCCATCCTAGACCTGCAAAGTGCAAACAAACTGGAAGAGCAGCAACTCATTTTCTGCTCAGGCACTTTCCAACCTTCAGGACTCAAAATTGAGTACAACTTCACAGCATGAACAATATCCTCCATTTTTATTACGCTGCTCTCCCACCCCCTCACCCTGTCTTGTGTCTTGTTTGTATGGGTTAGCTCTCAGCAACACTGACCTATTCACACCTACCATTAACACCTAATTTGCTTCTGTATCTCTCCTCCACTACCATTAGTACTCTCTTTCTATTTTGCTTTGAGCACCTTTAACATTCACTCCACTTTGCCCTTTGTCAACAACAATTATTTTCTAGTTTCCTTCAGTTCTGAAAGTCAGATTCAATCAAAATGTTCATTTTGTTTCTCTCCACAGATGATGCCAAAGCTGCTAAATTGCTATAGCACTTACTGTGTTTTTTTAAATTCAGAGTCTCCAGTATCCACAATACTTTGCTTTTAAATGTATAACTGTTCTCTTTTGGATAATCTTTGCTATGATTGTGATGTATCTTTAACAGAATAAAACTTCTGTTAGAATGTGCTCCTAGTCCTAGCTTATCTTCAGTCATTTAAACACAGGAAGAAAACATCTCAACTTCTGTTGTAGAGATCTTGATCGTAAAACATTAATTCTGTTTCCTACTCTGCAAATGCTGCCTGACTTGCTGTGTATTTTCAGCATTTTCTGGTTTTACTGCTGAAGTGGATGGTAAGCTTTTGCTTCAGAGTTTTAAATCCTACCTTTTTGAGGACTGCAAAGCATTGTTGTCATGGACAATGACCACACAGATAAATGCAACATGAAAAACAATTGTATTCCAACTGGTTTTTAGGCTTAAAGAACATCATTTGTGCCTAGAGTGATAATTAGTGGAAAACATCATTAGAGATTTTGGAATACTGACTTCTACATTTTTTTTCCATTCACCTGATCACAATGCACCATTGGCTTTTGGAAAATTGGAGGACGAGAGGACATAAAAGTGCACATACAAGAGCTCTAAGCTGCCCTGCATACTTTGCCTCCCTGAAAAAATGGTGCAGAAGTTGAATGGTGAGCCAAATTCTCTGAACTATTGTCTGGTGTTATAATTCACAAAAAATTATTTTGGCATGTGAGCAACCAACACTTTAGGTGCAAGACTAGGGGACTTCAAAAGCGCTGGTACATTAACATTACCTGCGTTTCTCACTTCAACATACGATGGTAAAGATTTCTGTGTGACAGCATTTATCGGGATGATGGTTGTGTACTTGGACAGGCTATTACATGCTCTGCTTGTCTGAATGGTTTTCAGGCGGTATCTTCGAGATGATCCTCCAGAAAAGTAGACAACAAATTGTTTAGTTCAACTTTAAATCTGGTGCCTAATTTTATGTCTATTATCCTATATAGTTCAGTTATTACCTTGCTTTAAATTGAAGTTTCTAGGAGATTCTAAAAGCAAAATCGTTTTTAATAAGTAACTGTTCATATATAAAAAAACCCATGTCCCTGATTTATTTAAATTTCCAGGTTCAAAACACTGGAGCATTCAAGTATTTTACGAGTAAAAATAACTTTAGTTTGTGTTGACTGTAGATTAGATTACATACAGTGGGGAAATAGGTCCTTCGGCCCAACAAGTCCACACCGACCCGCCGAAGCGTAACCCACCCAGACCCATTCCCCTCTTAACCTAACACTACGGGCAATTTAGCATGGCCAATTCACCTAACCTGCACACTTTTGGACTGTGGGAGAAAACCGGAGCACCCGGAGGAAACCTATGCAGACACGGGGAGAATGTGCAAACTCCACACAGACAGTCGTCTGAGGCGGGAAATGAACCCGGGTCTCTGGCGCTGTGAGGCAGCAGTGCTAACCACTGTGCCACCGTGCCGCCCACTAAGTACGCCCACCGTACTTTTTTTGTTTTCCAGGCTTCATTGTAGAAGATCACTTGGGTCCAGTAGATTGAGGAAGATTAGTCAGGAGTATCACATTTCTATTACAAAGGTGGCCCACTCTTTCACCAACTAATGTCAAACCAAACTTTATTTAAGAATGTCAGAAAATAGAGATGGCAGACCCCTCAGAGCTATTCACAACAGAATATTTAGTTTCTAGCAAGCATTAGAGCATTAACTATTTTTGTTGAGAGTTTGCACTCTGTATCCATTACTCTATAGGGGAAAGAAGTTTTCATCATTTATCCTTGACTTAGATCTTTCAAGGTGATCATTAATTATTAAAATTGTGGAGTCTAACACAATCATTTTTACAAAGTTCTAGAAATGAATTTACCATATTCAATTTCACTCTCTTTCTCAGCCATATTTTCAAAGTCTCTGATAACTGATTGTGCAGTCAGCTGATGGAGGATCTCATCCCATGGATTTTCAGTAAGTTGTGTTGATTCCTGTTCTGACGGTGCATGGTAGAGGGAGGAAAGGTTAGCTGTTACCTCCCAGGTGACTGACTTCCCACAGATCAAGCCATGAATCACTGATTTACACTGCATTATGGGCACATCATTCACTTCACTTAAACCCGGATCCTCCGAGGCCACTGGGGAAAAAAGATTCTCAGGATCAAAGAAAGTGTCCCAGTCGGGAGTGGGCATTTGAAACAGCAGGTTGTCTGTAGAATAAGATAATCAGAAACAAGCTTAGACATCAAAAGTCATTTTACTAATTTAAATCAAATTAAACTTTTTTGATGCATTGAAATTTAGTGCTAACTTTATGATTGTACTAGGCACTCCTGTTGCTGGATGAGGTTATTACAATGTGTCATAGTCTCCTGCTAATTTTATGAATGGTGTTTCCTGTTTTTGCTTTTCCCTTCTCTTTATTCTGTCACAAAGGGAGATTTCGCAGGGGTTGGGCAGTGCTGCAGGCTGGTATTTAGATGTCTCTGATGGCATTTTTAATTGATATCACATGGATCTATGTTGTCCTCAATAGGTGTATTTCTTCACACATATACTTATAGGAATCACTGGATACCAAGAAGGAATAACAGAAGGCTTGACTGAATTTTTTTCTGTTCTCAAACCCAACTCAGAGTAATTTCATGCAGTGCTGCATGTACCTAAATTCATTCAGGAATTTAATCTGGAGACACCTGATCTTAAGAATCCATGTAACAGGTAATTATGCCAGACAGAGCCCATAATCAAAATATTCATTAAGTTGTTTATTTAGCATTTTCATCCAACTGGTTTTTCGAGTAGTTGTGTGAGAAGTGAGATTTTGGCAGAACTTGCTAAATCTTCAAGATGTGGAGGAGCCAATGTTGTACTGGGGAAGACAAAGTTCAAAATCACACAACACCAGGTTATAGTTCAACAGGTTTAGTTGGAAGCACTAGCTTTCAGAGCACTGCTCCTTCACCAGCATCACCTGATGAAGGAGCAGCCATCCGGAAACAAGGGTTTCCAAATAAACCTGTTGGACTATAACCTGGTGTTGTGTGATTTTTAACTAAGTCTTCAAAGCAACACTAAGGTTAACTCGGCATTTGAATGAGTCAATCAGATGACCAGATGTTTCATTTAAAAGACTGATTATCTGTGATCACTTACTGGAATCATTGAGGTTCCGCATGGAGAAACCATCAGCTTGAAATTGTTGGGATTCACAACCAATGTCATTCATTCTTCCCCCGACTGACCAATTTACAATTTGGTCTGTGGAAACCTTCTCCAAGGCCTTGCGTAGATGACACATATCCAGCTGACCATTTGGTGAAGAGAAACTCCGGCCAGACAAGGCTGCTTGTGCTATCAGTTTTCTTTTCCTTCTTGCTTCATCTGAAGAATGGTCAATGCCTACTGCGTCCTGAAATGAAGGAGAGAATTTTTCTCACTGTAGTAGCTAAATGTATCAAGCAAATGGATTGATTTGTTTCTCTAAGTAGCATATGATATAACTGAACTTTGAGATATTATTTCCACAGGTAACCTATTACAGAGTATGGTGCAAGAAATGGATTTAGATAGATGTTCTGAAGACTTTGTAAATATGGGCAGAAACTTTCTTCAGGATGTTAAATGAATTGGGTAGAAGTCATATTTGAGCACTTTGTCCATGGTCCATGGAAGGACTAAAGAAGGAGGCAACTTTTTCTTGTCACTTACATCCTTAGCATCTCATTCTTTGTGACAGTTCTAATTTTTTGACTCCTACAAAACCTCCTAAATAGAAACTTGAAATTATGTTTTTACATGAGAGTAAATCAGAACAGCTAGAATCCTTTAGTTCCCTTCATCAATAGTTGGCTGTGGAATTTCTCCTTCCTTTCTTCAACCATGTTGAGAAGATTGGGAAACACAGAAAGTTTTTAAAAATCCAGAATCTCGATGTTGTTATCTTCCCCTCAAGCCTCAATTGGCTGATTGGGCCATGTTCGAACAGTCCACAGGTACCTTGGACGAGTACACCACCACCGTTGCAGACTTTATCAGCAAGTGTGTGAAGGACTACATACTGAGGAAGTCAATCCGGGTGTTCCCCAACAGGAAACCCTGGATGAATCAGGACTACAGAACCTGCTAAAAACCAGGCTTGAGGGTTTCAGATCAGGAGACCCACTCAAAAATAAAGAATCCAAGTATGACCTTCGCAGAGCCATTAAGACAGCCAAGGACCAAAACCGATCCAAACTACAGACCCAGACAGACACCCGGCAACTTTGGCATGGACTGAATGACATCACAGGTTCTAAAACGATGACATATCCCTCCCAGATTATCTCAAAGCTTTCTATGCTCGCTTTGAGCAGCATTTTGGCAGAGAGGTAACACCTATTCCAACAAGTCCTGATGAACCTATCCCAACATCAGAGATCAAATCAGTTTTCCATCGTGTGAATCCAAGGAAAGTGGTGGGACCAGACGGAGTACCAGGCCATTCTCTCAGAGTATGTGCAGACCAACTGGCAGAAGTCTTCTCAGACATCTTCAACCTCTCCCTCCAGCAGGCCACTGTCCCTGTCTGTATCAAGAGGGCCAACATCATCCCTGTGCTTAAGAAGACTCATGAAGCATGTCTCAATGACTACCGCCCAGTGGCCCTAACTTCAGTGGTCATGAAGTGCTTTGAAAGGCTGGTCATGGCATTAGTCAACTCCAGCCTCCCCACTACTCTTGACCCACTCCAATTTGCCTATCGGACCAACAGATCCATGTCAGATGCCATATCACTTGCCCTTCACTCCTCCTTATAACATCTTGACACCAAGAACAACTACATAAGAATCCTACTCATTGACTACAGTTCAGCCTTCAACACTATTATCCACTCAACACTGATTACAAAGCTTAATGAGTTCGGACTAAGCCCCACTCTCTGCAACTGGACTCTCAGTTTCCTAACCCACAGGCCCAATCAGTGAAGATTGGGGACAATATTTCGTCGTCACTAACACGCAACACTGGAGCCCCCCAGTGATGTGTACTCAGCCCCCCACTGTACTCACTGTATACCCATGACTGTGTTGCCAAATACCAGACAATGCTATTTACAAGGTCGCTGATGACACCATAGTCGGTGGAATCTTAGATGGTGATGAAACAGACTGCAGACAGGGGGTGGAAGACCTGGCAAAATGGTACACTGAGAACAACCTGGGCTCTCAATGCCAGCAAAACCAAGGAACTCATTACTGACTTTTGACGGGATGTTACTCATGCTCCCCTACACATTGACAGCACAGAGATGGAACGAGTGGAATATGTCAAGCTCCTGGGAGTGGTCATCCACAGCAAGCTTTCTTGGGCCTCTTCATATAGATGCACTGGTTACAAAGGCCCAACAACATCTCTTCTTCCTCAGGGAGCTGAGGAAATTTGGCATGACGGCGAATACCCTTGCCAACTTGTATAGGTGCGCCATTGAGAGCATTCTGTCTGGATGTATCACGACCTGGTATGGCAACTGTACTATTCAAGATCAGAGATGGTTACAGAGAGTGGTGAACTCGGCCCGGACAATCACAAAGGCCAACCTCCCAACTATAGAATCCATCCACCAGGCCCGCTGTCAAGGAAAGGCCGCCAGCATTCTTAAAGATCCATTCCACCCTGGCAATGTTTTTCTACAACCTCTACCATTGGGGAGAAGGTACAGAAGCCTGAACACACGCACCAGCTGGTTTTGCAACAGTTTCTACTCTACCATTGTTAGAATACAGAATGGAACCACAAACGCTTAACAGTCGCCTGTACTTGTGTTTTTGTTTTTGCAGCTGTTTACCTATTATTTACTATCTATGCTACTTAACTATGTGATCTGCATGTATTGCTCGCAAGTCAAAGCTTTTCACTGTCCCTCGGTACATGTGACAAGAAAATCAATTCAATTCAATTCAATGCAATTCCAGTGATGACTTTAGAATCTTGTTATAATATGGTGACTATAATATTTCCATACATTTTAAAATTTTCCATACATTTTCCAGACGCCTCTTTAATATCAGTACTGGCCTTATTTCTACTTGGCTTCCAATTCTTCTCATATTCCTGAGAAACTAGATGGAGCAAATTCCCAACACATAGGTTCGAGCGAGTGACTTGTATCCCTGGTGGCTGCAGCTTGCCAGTTACTTGTCCCAGTAATCATCCAACTCTGTCTTCAGCACAGTGTTCCTGCATGTTCCACAGCCACTTTTGTCCTTGATTCTTCATCCATGTCAGTCAGCATCAGTAAAACACCAGCCTCAGCACATCATCACCCATTGAGACCAACTCTCACACTACCTCAACTCTTACAATACTTTACTTTGGAACTTAGCAAACCTTACAACTTGGTGAAAACAATGACTGCAGATGCTGGAAACCAGATTCTGGATTAGTGATCCACTTGCAAGGATGCCCGACTTGAAGAAGTTTTCCTCCTCTCTCTACAAGAATCTCAGGGAGTCCCTCTCCCACAGCAACTCCCAGGTCATTTATCACCTTCATCCCCCCCCCCCCCACTCACCCATTGTACTCTATGCTATTTTCTCCCCACCCCAACCCTCCTCTAGCTTATCTCTCCACCCTTCAGGCTCTCTGCCTTTATTCCTGATGAAGGGCTTTTGCCCGAAACAGCGATTTTACTGCTTCTCAGATGCTGCCTGAACTGCTGTGCTCTTCCAGCACCACTAATCCAAAACCTTACAACTTGCAGAACCAGGTTATTTGCATGCAGCAACACACACAAATCTTATGTATCTACTCAGGATGGCTCCGCCTGATTTCTTAGTGCTTACTCATTTTATATTCACTTGCAGGTTGCCAGTCTCTGGATACTTCGTCTTGTTTTCTTAGCTCACACTGACTTCAGCACTGACTTGTGGGGTGTCAGACTCTGTCTGGGTCACACTGCCTTTTAGTAGACAATGTCTTCAGTGATCAGTTCCAGGCTGTCAGTCTCCATGATTTCCAATTCTTATAGCACGGAGGAACAGGCAGGCAGCTTGGCATTGTGAGGAACAATGAACAATCAAGGGGCAGACACGCCACTGGATGGCTCTGTGCTATACAATGTCACACTTGCAGGATGTGTTATCACCTTAGACAGGAAACACTCTCCATGTACTTCAATCAAATGGCCACTATGGAAGTTACTTTGGCAGTTATGTAGTTAACTTAGTCTTGCAAATTATGCCCGGGGTCTTTTACAGGGCTCCAGTAACAGATAATGATGGTGCATTGTGATAGGTTAGTTAAATCCATGGGAGATGAGCTAATGCTGAAGATGATGGTGTTGTAATGTTAAAAAACACACAACACCAGGTTATAGTCCAACAGGTTTAATTGCCGCTCCTTCATCAGGTGGTAGTTGTAATGTGACAGGTTAAGTGTGATGGAAGGAACCAGTGTGGCAGACGATGATTAGTTTAGAAAAATAAAGCAAGCCAGCATGATTGGTTATGCTAATGTTATTCGATAAGCAGGAGACCAACAAATTGTATAAACTAGAGGAGAACAAAGAAATTATGGGGAGCCAGGGAAAGGCATTTTACTGGCTCTCACAGCCTTGATTTTGCAAGATTAAAGTTTAATTTTGTGAAGAATTTTCTGTGTCTCCTGGTAATCTTTTATAGAACGTGGAGTGATTCTTCCACAACATCACGTGTGCAAGTCAAAGGGAAGTAGTCCTTAGTGGGGTCAAGGGCGTCATCCAATTCCAGTCCAGGAGGGTTGGTCATGATCAGAATAGTATTTTGTCCTCTCAGAGTCCAGGGGAAGTATCCTTACTATCCGGGTATGTGCCATGGTCAGTCCTGCAGGTCAAGTACAACCAATCTAAGGATTGCAGGTAGATCAGTTAGGGGGCTGTTGAGACACGAGATAGTCAGGCCATCCCACCTTGAGCTTTGACAAAGGGTCAGTTAGACTCGAAACGTCAGCTCTTTTCTCTCCTTACAGATGCTGCCAGACCTGCTGAGATTTTCCAGCATTTTCTCTTTTGGATCCTACCAAGTCAATTTGGTTGAAGGCATCAAGGAACTTTCCAAGAGCAGACAATGAAGTCCTGAGGATAGGGTTCACTGCAGCATGGGACTGGGAGCTCTGGGGGGTGGTGGGGATGTGGGGGTGGACTGGGTGAAGACAGAGCATCTATCACGTCCACAGCATACTGACCTCTATATGAGGAGGGTGGAGTATCATCAAGAACATGGGAATTGCAAATTCATGACCTTTTGGAGTAACACAGATACATTCACTATATTATGAAGAGGCTCACAGCAGATGGAGAGAGGTTGAAAGTTCACAGTGAGACCAGCAAAGAAGGGAAAATGAAGGATGGGGTGGAAAAGTCTTGTGTAATACGCACAGCCTGAAAATCATTCATAAAAATGCATAGTTGGAACCTTGCCAGGTCTGTAGCAATGGATTGTAGATCTGTGTATGTATCTAACAAAGTGTGGGTCTCCATGGTGATTGTCATCCTCTCCATAGAGACAGCCAGATGCTACATGCCAAAGACAGCACAGCATTGACAATTTTGGTGGACTCCTGCCGAATGTTCCTGTGCCTGTCTGTGTATTTTTATAAAGACATTAATGGCTGTGAGAGTGGGGTTATCATGGGGAATTTTAATCTACATGTTGTTCGGTCAAACCAGCTCAGTCAGGGTAGCCTCCAGGTGGAGTTTGTTGAGAGTATCAATGATAGTTTTCTTGAACAGTATGTAATGGAACCGACGAGGGAGCAAGCTATCCTCGATCTGGTCCTGTGTAATGGTGCAGGAATAGTTAATGACCTCATAGTTAGGGATCTATCTGGAAACAACAATCACAGTATGGTTGAATTTAGAACACAAATGGAGAGGGTGAAGATAAAATCCAATACCAGGGTCTTGTGCTTAAACAAGGGAGTCTACAATAGGATGAGGGAGGACTTGGCTAAAGTAGATTGGAAACAAAGATTTTATGATGGGACAGTTGACAAGCAGTGGAGGACTTTCAAAGCAACTTTTCAAAGTGCTCAGCAAAAGTATATTCCAGTGAAAAGGGAGGACTGTAAGAAAAGAGGGAATCTGCCATGGGTGTCTAAGGAAATTGAAAGACAAAGCATACGAAGTGGCCGAAAATAGCATGAAACGAGAAGATTGGGAAAACTTTAAAGGTCAACAGAAAGCCAGAAAAAGAGCTGTAAGGAAAAGTAAGATAGAACATGAGAAAAACTAACACAGACTATAAAGATAGATAGCAAAAGTTTCTATCAATATATAAAATGAAAAAGAGTGGTTAAAATAAACGTTGGTCCTTTAGAGGATGAGAAGGGGGATTTATTAATGGGATATGAGGAAATGGCCGAGGCATTGAACAGGTATTTTGTGTTGATCTTCACTGTGAAGGACACTAATAACATGCCAGTAATTGACAAAGAGATGAAGGTAGGTGAGGACCTGGAGATAATCCTTGTTACAGAAGCTGTGGTGTTTGGCAAACTAATGGAGCTAAGGATAGACATGTGTTCTGGCCTTGATGGAAGACATCCCAGGATACGAAAAGAGATGGCGGGAGAAATAGCAAGTGGACTGGTGTTAATTTTTCAAGGTTCACTGGACTCTGGGGCAGTCCCAGCAGACTGGAAAACAGCAAATGTGACACCACTGTTTAAAAATGGAGGTAGACAAAAGATGTGAATTAGAGTGGTGCTGGAAAAGCACAGATGGTCAGGCATCCTGCTCCTCGGATGTTGCCTGACCAGCTGTGCTTTTCCAGCACCACTCTAATCTAGACTCTGATCTCCAGCATCTGCAGTCCTCACTTTCGCCTAAAAGATGGGGAATTATAGACCGGTTAGCTTAACCTATGTAGTGGAGAAGATTAGATTAGATTCCTTACAGCATGGAAACAGGCCCTTCGGCCTAACAAGTCCACACCGACCCTCTGAAGAGCAACCCACCCAGACCTATTTCCCTACATTTACCCCTTCACCTAACACTATGGGCAATTTAGCATGGCCTGCACATCTTTGGACTGTGGGAGGAAACCGGAGCAAACCCACACAGACACGGGGAGAATGTGCAAACTCCTGGTGGGGTGCCTCAGGGATCAGTGTTGGGACTGCAATTATTCACAATTTATACAGATGATTTGGATTTGGGACTACGTAGCGTGCCAAGGTTTGCAGGTGACACTAAGATGAGTAGCACAGCAAAGTGTGCAGAGGATTATGAAACTTTGCAGAGGAACATAGATACTTTAAGTGAGTGGGAAAAGGTCGAGCAGATGGAAAATCATGTTAATAAATGTGAAGTCATCCATTTTGGTAGGGATAACAGTAAAAAGGATTATTACTTGTAAAACGGTAAAAAGTTGCAGCATGCTGCTGTGCAGAGGGACCTGGGTGTCCTTGTGCATGAATTACAGATGGTTGGTCTGTAGCTGCAACAGGTAATTAAGAAGGCAAATGGAATTTTGTCCTTCATAGCTAAAGGTATTGAGTTGAAAGCAGGGAGGTTATGTTGCAGCTGTATAGGGTGCTGGTGAGCCATGCCTGAAGTACTGTGTGCAGTTTTGGTCTCCTTACTTGAGAAAGGATGAACTGGCACTGGAGGGGGTGCAGAGGAAGTTCACTAGATTGATTCTGGAGTTGAGGTGGGTGGCTTATGAGGAGAGACTGAGCAGACTGGGATTATATTAATTGGAATTCAGAAGAATGGGGGAGAGATCTTGTAGAAACATATAAAATCATGAAGGGAGTAGATAAGAGAAGTGGAGAGGATGTTTCCACTGGCAGGTGAAACTAGGACAAAAGGGCATAGCCTCAAGATTAGAGGGAGCAGACTTAGGGCTGAATTGAGAAAGAACTTCTTCACCCAAAGGCTTGTGCATCTATGGAATTCCCTGCCCAATGAAGTAGCTGACACTAATTCAGTAAATGTTTTAAAGCTAAGGTAGATTTTTTTTGAACAATAAATGAATTGAGGGATATGGTGAGAGCAGAGGTAAGCGGAGCTGAGTCTAAAAAAAGATCAGCCATGGTCTTGTTGAATGGTGGAGCAGGCTCGAAGGGCCAGACGGCCTACTCATGCTCCTAGTACCTATGTTCTTATGTTATTCTCTGTCTGAGGTTGAAAACATATGCTTAGTTTCTGGCAGTCCTCTGGGTGTCAGAGACTTTTGCTGCTTCTTCCTCCACCATCCGTGGAGACAATTCAATGATGCCTTCACCAGATTGTGCTCCTGAGTCTAACTTGGAAAGAATGCCCATTGAGTTGAAGGCTCTGGGCTAGTGGAGGGTGCAGGTGAAAGCCTTGTTAGTGCATTCTCTCAGGTGGTGGTAGAGTTGAGGATCTCCAGCACTGGCTTATTCTTAGAGGAGGCTTTTTGTCACACAGTATATGAGAGGGAATTAGATATCTAACAAAAAGGAAGGCTTATGCAGATTAAGAATGAATTGGCATTGGTGGTAATAAGAGAGAGAAGGGCAGTATAGCACAATGAAGCTGGAGGGTTGCAATGCCATTGAGGGCTCCCGGTCCATAGTTGAACAGTTGTGCTCTTCTCCAGCTCATTCTAATATTTTCTCCTCATAAGGTGTGAAGTGCCTAATGTCCACCACTGCCACAAAGAGAGGGGTTGAGCATGATGGAAATAAATGGAAGAGCAGTTGATGATGACACAGAAATAGGAGAAGTGGTGAGATCTCCCCAGGGAGTTAGTAGGAAGTATGGCAGGAAGGGTTAGTAGTTTGGGAGGTAGCAGAGAGAAGATGGTGACATTACTCATGTCGAGTATTGAAAATCATTGGCCATTCTCCAGCTCTTCTGACTCAAGCAGCAGTACTGACCCAGGCTGCTATTTGGGTCCAGTTTGCTTTGGTCTGATGGTGTAGTGTCCTGTGGTAGTCACTTGTCCTCATCCACCAGCACCTTCAAGTCCCTGTCCATGAAGCAGGATGTGACCTTTCCTTTGTACGTGACAGTGGCCAAGTGCTGCAATGTGGGAGGCTGCACCTGGCTTGCAGCATCCGAGATAGTCTGCAGGTGGCGCTACCAGTAGGAACATGAGAATATCCCACAGTGATGAGAGCTCCTGCCATGTGGCTCCTTGAGAAGCCTGCAATTAAACTGAATGTATAACTAATGATGAGAAGAGCCAATTATTGTGTGAGAATAGTATCTCACTCCACAAAACACTTTAAATGAAAATAGGGAAATTTTGTCCATAATTTTATTTCGAAGCCCAGAAAATAAATCTTACCAGGCAGTCTTTTAACATGAACTTGGTCTTTCACAGACTCTGAACCATAACATTTGACCTTCATTTAATTGTAGCCCGATGTTTCCATATATGGAAAATAGTATTTTGCTTTGATTTTACCAATAGGAGATAGTGAACTGAAGGTAATGATGATCAATTAATCTTATCTCAAATTAATTCCACACTTCTTATCAGGTACTTCTCCAACTTTTATCTAAAATCTCAAATCTGCATCTTCCTCAGAAAGTTATGAGCATGTTGACTTAGCTCTTTCTTCATCCTTGAGAAATACAGCATAGCTTCTAATGCACAGATATACATAAAGCTTCATGTTTGGGTGAAACCAATGAAACATATCAACCTTTTCATTTATAACTTCGACTCAAAATTACCACTGAATGTTCAATGTAATTATCACTATCCATACCCTGGAGGTAACCATTGAATAGAAATTTAACTATTTCACTCATATAACTACTGTGTCTATGTCTAAAGGAACAGGTCAGAGGAATTCTTCACAAGTTATTCACCTCCCAAATCTCCTAAACTGTCTGTCATTCATAAGGCATGAGTCAGGAGTATAATGCAATACTTCCCACTTGCCTAGATGAGTCCATCTCCAAAAGCACTCAAACATCTCAACACTGACCACGAGAATGCAGTCTACTTGACTGACACCCTATCTACCAGTGTTAACATTCACTCCTCCCACCACTGGCTCCCGGCAGTAGCACTGTGTTCCATCTATAAGATGCAGTGCAGCAACCTGCCACAATTCCTCTAGCAAAACCTTCCAACCTAAGAGCCTGGAAGATCAAGGGCAGTAGGCTCATGGAATCACTGCAAATTCCTCTCCAAGTCATACACCACCTTGACATCAAATTATGTTGCCATTTCTTCACTGTTGCTTGGTCAAAATCCTGAAGCTCTGTTCTTTAGAACCTACACCACACAGACCAGAGTGGATCAAGAGGGCAGTCTCCTGCCACTTCCTCAAAGGCAATTCCAGATAGATAATGAGTGCTAGACTTGTCAGTGATCCCATATATTTATTCCATAAATATAAAAAAGCTACTGAGTTTTGAGGAAATGATTCCACTGTACAGAGAAGAAAGTGCAAGCTGGAGTGTAAAGGCTCAAAATTCACCTCACGTTTCAATTTAACAAAGCAACTTCATTGTTACTCATTGGGAGACCGTTCATCATGTAATAATATTAATTAAGAAAGCAGACAATTTACTTACTTTATCATCAACTAATTCAAAATTAGATGCTGCTTTTATTGGTGATTCCCAGTGCAGCAAACCTTTCTGTCCGTGATGTGCAATGTTTTCCAAACCATACGGGAGGGATGTTGTTCCCCTGTCAATATCCTGAGGCTCTGTAGAGTCACTGCTATTTGAGCCACGGGTAGGTGTACTTTGCACCCCAATTCCTTTATCACTGCAGATGGAACAGTGTGTCAGTTTGTATTGCTCCTGGATGTATGAGGAATGGGATATACGCCTCCGTAAATCATTAAGTGGATCAGTCTCTGAGTCTGAAATTCCAAACAATAGATATGTATTAAAACAATGATGTTTCTCTTAGCAATGGGCATACTTTTATTCCCCTCTCTCTTGTTCAGACAATGGCATTTTAATTTGGTAACTCTCAGCATTAACTACTTGGTGTGTAGTAGGGCATCTGGTGATGACCTGGTCATAGAGGTTTAGAACTAACACAATCATTAGCAGCAGAGTTGCCAATCTGATACCTGAACTAAGCAGATCTATATTCCAGTTTTGTGGGATACTGATGGCAATTTGCTGCTTAGAAACCGACTCATTGACTCATAGACACTTGCAGCACAGAAAGGTCATTTAGCCGATTCCACACCAGTCAACAAAGATCTGACTACACTAAGCCCACTTTCCAGCTTTTGGCTCTGGAGGCTATGGCAATACAAGCGAATATCTAAATATTGCTTAAATGGTGTGAGAGTTTCTGACTCACTCTTTCAGGCAATGAGTTCCAGACTCCCACCAACCTCTGAGAGAAAAAGATTCTCCTCAACTCTACCTCTTACTTTAAATCAATGCATCATGGTTATTGAAGTTTCGGGTGTAAGCCACAAGCCTCATTCCTGATGAAGGGCTTTTGCCCGAATCGTCGATTCTCCTGCTCCTCGGATGCTGCCTGACCTGCTGTGCTTTTCGAGCACCACACTCTCGACTCTGATCTCCAGCATCTGCAGTCCTCACTTTCTCCTATCATGGTTATTGACCCCTCTATTAATTGTAAAAATAACTTCCTTCCCACAGTATCTCTGCCCTTCATAATACTACACTCTTCTGTCAGATCTCCTCTCAACCTTTGCTGCTCCAAGGAAGACAAGCCCAGCCTAATCAATCTTTCTTCATAGTACAGACCTCCAGCCCAAGTCACATGCTTTTTTATTCTAGCTACAATCACCATTGCTCAATGCAGGGTCACTTGGTGTCAAGGGAAGAATCTTAGTCACTAGTGTCAGATCCACCGCTCATTAACGAAGCATTAGCAGTCATTCAATCCTCTGGTGCTTATCTATGGCCAGAAAGGATTTGAAAATTACTGCCAGGGCCTAAGAAATCTCCTAATTGCAAATGTGTTGAATGTTTTTGGATTTAACTTTTGCATTAGTAAATAATTTTAACCCCTCTGAAAATATTGCAAAAATGACTTGGTTGCACAGATTTCTCAGGAATGAACATGGCAATGGTTTCCATAAACTTCAAGCACCTACGTGAAGAAGGAATTAATGGAGTCAGCAGGAGTATGAAACTAAACATGCGGTGTGACTTAATTGCGTCAGATGTGAAATTTTGATTTCCTGATCACAGGGTGAGATGCAGAGATAATGTCAGTGACACGTCTTTGATATGTTGAGCCTTTTGTAAGCTTGCAGCCATTTCATACGTGGAATATGTATGCATGTCATGGATACTGATTAATGTGACACCGATTTTTCAATAAAGCTTTACCCTCAGGATAAAACCAGCAGTGTGTGGAAATTTCGTGGCATCCAGTTCACAATTGTTTAAAAGTGGTGCAAACCACTCAGCTTTGTGCACTTGTTTGTAAGGTTTTCTTTATTTAACTCTGGAACCAGTGCTGGGAGGTTATATGGAGGCTTGGGACTGACAAGAGTGTATCAGAGTCAAGATTAGAGTGTTGCTGTACAAGCACAGTGGGTCAGGCAGCAACCGAGGAGCAGGAAAATCGACGTGTCGGAAAGGAGCCCTTCATCAGGAATGAGGGTGGGAGCCTCTGGGGTAGAGAGATAAATGGGAAGAGTGTATCAGAAGTTGGGGATTTGAGGGATGGATGGATCTGTAGTGGGTTTGAGGTATGGAGAAGTGGAAGAGGAATCTAGGGGAACAAAGCTGGCAGGGTCAGAGAAAGGAAGGATTGAAGTGATGGACCTGGCATCTTGGGTTTGTGAGAGGGGATCAGTGGTCATGTGGAGATGGTAGGTCAACATAAGAAAGTAAACAACCTAAAAGGGAGTGTCAGTAGAAACTAAATGTGCACCTATCTCTTCTCAGGGTGTTGGCCAACAGGGCTATGAGCGAAATTGATCTATAAAAATATGGCCCAAATCTTAAATATTCTCCAGCAATAGCTAAAAAAATCAGTGAGTCAAAGTACCAAAGCTTTGCTCTATTATTCCCCCAACAAACTCCTCGCTTCTTTTCGCTTCAGTCCAACTTCAAGCTACCATGGGCTTTTGTCATGGAAATGTGCACCCACTATGCACTTAAACTATAAGAAACACAAGAACATCAAAAATTCAGGGCAATTGCATTTGGGGGAAAATGCTATGGTTCCTGGACCAATTAGATAGAGAATGGGATGTACCCGTAAAATACAGGACAGTTGGTCACCCTGCTTTCAATGGTGGAGCTCTTCCTTCTCGGGAGATTGACAGTCACCATATAGTTTGATCTTTTGATAACAAAGCACCCATAGTGAATGAAGAGTAAATGACCCAGACCATTCTGTCCTTTGAATTCAAAAGACAACCTGAAATTGAGGAGCTTCTACATGAAGGTAGGACAGAAAAAAAAGTGAAGGATTAAAATTGGGTGAAAAAAGAATCTGATGTCCATATATACCTTACCCTTACATTTTTCATTCTCCTCAGCATTAGAACCTGAAAACTCTATTGAAATCTCACGAGAAATGTCCTTTAAGGCTTGCTCAATGTCATTCTTTTCAACCGGGAAAGACGGTTTGATTCCATCAGTCAAGATTGATGTAGAAGACTCATCTTGAGCCTGAAAAATTGAATTGGTTGACCCTTTTAGAGCTGTTTTAGAGGTGTGCTGCTTCACCTAGAGTAGAGGGACAATAGATTCATTTTTACTTCTCAGGGTTAATGTTACAGATTTACACATACATAGAACTAGTAAAGTTTCTCTTTGTTTTCATGTCGAATTGTTTTAGCACTGGCGTTTTGTTTCTACTGAAGCATAGCAAAGAAAATCAAATTTAACAGAATATGTCTTTTGAATTAGAATCAGGAATTGCTGGAAAAACTCATGGTTTGGCAGCTTCTGTGGAGAGAAAGCAAAGTTAATAGTCCAGTGTCTTTGTTCACAACTGATTGTAGCTGGGGAAAGGTCTTTTACTCAATCTAGTCTGCATTATTCGCTGCTCATAATGTGGTCTTCTCTACAATAGGGAGATGAAGCGCAGACTGGGTGACCACTTTGCAGAATACCTACGTTCTTTCTGCAAAAATGACCCTGAACTTCAGGTTGCCTGCCGTTTCAACACACTGCTGTGTTCCCTGGTCAGCATCTCTGTCTCAGGCTTGCTAGAGTGCTCCAGCAAAGCTCAGAGCAAGTTGGAAGAACAACACCTCATTTTCCACTTGAGAACTCTGCAATCTTTTGGACTCAATATCGAGTTCAATCCTTTCACCTGAGCACCTTCTCCCAAGTCCTTACCCCAATCCCCACACACCAAGCCTTGTTATCACATGGCCTGCTATCATGAACAACTCATTGACAACTACTAATGCCTCCATTTGCAGGTATTAATTCTCCCAGGCTGACCTTTACCCATTCTTATGTCTGCCCAAACTGTTTTTCTCTCTCTACTCTCTGGGCTCTTTCTCCACCTATCATTTACTTCTTCCTCTAACCCCATTACCACATCTTTAGTATATATGCCTAACTTCTCCTAGCTACAATAAGTTCTGAAAAAGTGTCACTAGACCTGAAATGTTAAGTCTGCTTTCTCTCCACAGATACTGCCAGATCTGCTGAACTTTTCCAGCAATTTCTGATTTTATTTCTGACTTCCAGCATCTGCAATTCTTGTATTTTTTATGTTTTATGAATTACACAGTCTTTCTGAGTCTCAATTACTGTCACAAACTGCCTCATATACACGTAAAGTTTCTTATGGACACACACACACGACTTGACTTACCACATTCTTCTTCCTCTGAAATCCAGAAAGATCATAAATGACACCATAGCCATTCAGATGGTCCCCTGGATACAAAGGTCCAATTTCACTTGGAGAAAGGAGAACTTCTAAAGTATCTGGGAGATACCATTCAATGGTAATGTCACTCAGAGCAGGCTCAATAGCTTTCTTTAATGATTTCATTAACTGTTGGAAAAAGGATTATAGAATTAACATTCAATTATCCCAGCCTAAACTCTTTACTGATACACAGCAGGCACATAGTCTGACCCACAGTGCATACCCAGACAGTCAATTTCAGTATGTTGGAATTTCGTTCCATTAAGAATTGGTCTAGTGGGGATTGGATGTGTAGCAAATTATTGTACAATACAGCTAGTGCTCTCAGCCTATGATTTAAAAGCAGATATGTTTTATTAACAGTCTGAACAAACCCTCCCTTTTCCCAACAAAATAAGTGTACTATTGAGGGTGATTTTGAAGAGCATAGTAATAAAAATGGTTGCTGAAAAACTTACGTCATTAGAATGAGAACAAATAAGCCAAAATGTCAACAGTAATTCCATGGTAACAGTTGCTTGTTATGACTGTAATTTTGATTCAAGACCAGAATTATCTCATTGAAAAAAAATCAGTTGCTAAATATTAAATACCTCACAAAAGAATGAGCATTTCATCAACTTTATTTTGAAATACTGCTGGAAATATATTATAATAAGTAGATCTACCTTGTTCTTTGAATAAATATTGCTCTAAAACAGCTGACAGCCAAGGAACGGTTTAAAGGAGAATGAAACCCTACCTGAGGACAGTGTGGATTTCATTATCTGTGTATTCATCTCTTTATTTTCTGATTCATCATTTTTAATTCATTTTATGGTTATGGAAAAGTTGTGAATAATAAAATAATTTCAATAAATTCAGTTGACAAAATGCTTATTCTTTTAGTTAGGTATTTAATATTTAGCAATGTCATTCTGTTCTCATAACCAGGGCGAGAATATTTCAAATTGGAGATAAAGTTAAGTCAAATGGCTACATGCACAGGTGCTAGACTATTTAATCAAAATGTACAAGAAAGGAGGAGGAAGCTAACGAAGATTAATTGTCAGAGAACTGCAGGAGTAAGCTGTCAGGTTGCAACTGTAACTCTGCTTTTGAGCTGCATGATCGGCCGTGATCATAAAGAATGACAGAGGATGCTTTAAGGAATGGGTGTCCTCCACCAGCTCCTATTTGCTATATTTCCATGAAATACAATTGTATTGTCAGATTAGACCAGTACAGTGAAATTCCAAGTACTATTAAATCAGATTTAAAACAAAATAACAAAACTTATTTGAAGCTTTATTGTTAAATCAAGTTTCATTGCAGCAAACTGCATATTCAGAATGCTATTCGACTTGATCTAGTACTTAGACAGCGCAAGACTTATTAATTTGAAGAATTTGGTCTAAAGCAGGTGAAAAATATATGATGTAATGAAAACCAAAAGAGATTTATGCAGACTGATCCAAAATGGCCAATTGCAGAGTCAAAAGTACCACAGTGCATGTGAACATTATTTATGATCATCAGCCACTTACTTTTGGTTGTAGTCGTTCACCTTCATTGAAAAATTCAACAGTTCCGCCCGTAGCCTTTGCAACACCATGCAACAACCGTTTGCAGGCATTAGGTCCCAGCCCATAACTGAAACATCTAATGAAATATTATGTTAAAATTCTGGCATTATAAATATATCCCTTGTTATACTTTATCTTTAAAATATTATAATGAGCAAGATATCAATATTAGTCATGAGCCAGTTGAAACTTTTAGTTAATGTTTGAATGTGTAATGTGACTGACAATGAATTATGCCATCACTTTAACCTCTACAAATTAGCGTAACAGAAATAATTTTGCTAATAATGTTTTACTTGGAATCAGCAGCTAACGAATGACTGTTGGACCCCAACTTAATAAATATCCCTAGTGACAAGTTTTTGTTTAGCTTGTTGTTAAAGCACATGGTGAGCATGGTGAGTGCATGATGACCTTCCCAACACATCTCTCTCATATAACCAATTAATTAAAGGTACATTGTGAGCCAATAATACTAAACACTAATTGGATAAAGCTCCATGAATCATATTGAACAGCTTGGACCACTGCCAAACAGCAGGCAAACTGTAATAAAATACTTTACCACTACACAGTAAAAGAAATGCTTTGATTTTAAACAAATATTCGGAAGCAAAGGTTTGTATTTCCTCAGACACAAGCTGTTTTTATAACCTCTTTCAATCTGTGCTTTCTCTTCACTTTATTTTGATATTAGAATTATAGATGACAATTTGCTATTCATGCTTACATGCACAAATATGTTATGTAGCCTGCTGTCAGAAAGTGATTTATTTTTTATAAGACCACAAGTAAACATTTTGTCAAATCCAACTGAATGCATATACTAATCAGTATGAAATAATGGATTTTCTGATATCACTCAACTTTAATTAAGGAATGAGCTTTTTTCTTTAGTTTATGAAAATTATATCATAAGGAGAAGCTGGAAATGTTTGAGTGGAGCACTCAGTTACAATGTAATCTTTGTAATTTAATTTAATTTGCATTAGAAATTCACAAAATGGCCAACTTCATAAAGAAGAGATGATTGATCGTCTTGAAACTGTGTGTGTACTCCATAAGGAATACAGCGCAACTGTTCAGGAGTCCACCTCCTTTTTTTCTTTCCTCAACTTCACTCTCTACATTTCTAGAGGGTGATATTCAATTTAAGGGTTGAATATTACGTGCACCCACCAGGGATGTCTTTGACAAAGCCCAGACAACTGCTTTCTCCCTACCCCACAGCCCACCTCCATAATAGAGTGAATGTCAAAATCAGTACCAAATGTAGATAATTAAAATTTAATCGAGCTTGCTAGAATTGATAGCAATAATATCTTGTCCAAGCCATAATATGATTAGCATGGGCAGGTGGTCACGGGTTGCCAGGCCTTATACTTTGTAAGTGTTTAAAATGGCAGTAAGAATGCCAGTATAATTTTGGATAGGATCTTTTGCCCATTGGGATACCCATCTTCTCCTAAGAAGATAACACCCTCCATGCTTCCTAACCACCTGTACTTCAAAACCCACCCAACTGCCCACCTCAATACTCTCCCTACGGTGAACAAACTCTTCGTGTCCACTACCACTTTCACTCTAGAATTGAAGGCTATTTTCTTCATGGGACTGCCTGTTTCCACTACCAGGTTCTGGCACTTCCAGGACCCTTGGCGAGCTACTACTAAAAGTGAGAATTACTGGGGAGAACTCCCACTTTCAAACTGTTAATGTTGCCTGCACATTATTGATCAACTTGTAGTTGGGGTTGGGGGGGATAGGTGATCCATCCTTTCTAAATCTCTGAATCTCATACCTACCTTAACAATGAACTTCCTTCCATTTCCTGTAAAAACTTTGTTCCATTTTCCTAGCTTTTCTATCTTCATCACATCTGTTATAACAATTCTGCCTTTCTTTCCTGTGTTTCTATGTCTTTTCCCTCAACAGATGATTCTTTTCCAGCACAATTGACAGGTTTGTTCAGATTCCAATCTCACCCCTTACCCACTTTCCTAGTTCCACTTGTTCTAAAATTCTACTCAACCAGCTTTCACATTCTACACATCTTTTTCACCACTTCTATCACCACAAATATATTGCTGTCACCAAATATGTTTTCCTATCTCCTTCCCTTTCAGAATTCCAAAAGAAGTATTCCCTCGATAATTTTTGATCATTCCCCAAACAAACAGAAAACTCAATCCATGGCACCTTTCCATGCAAAAGCATGAAATTAACAACTTGATCTTAAATGTCTCGTATCTAACCGTTAAGGCCCTCAAAGAATCCTTCCAGGTGATTTACTTGTGAATTTTTCAAATAAGTAGATTGAATTCACTTCTCATAATCAGGCTCCTCTACTCTTGGAAGGCCAAATCCAGAATGAGCGACCACTTTGTGGAACACCACCATTCAGTGCAAAAGCACAACCCTGAGCTCCCAGTCAAATGACATTGTAATTCTCTGATATACTTTCACTCTGATCTCTCTGCCCTCTGCCTCCGACACTATTCCAATGAAGCATAAACATAAAGTTTTGTAACAGCAGTTCACTTTTCGAGTTAGCATTTTACAGCTTTCCAGATACAACATTGTCTTCAACATTTACAGCACATGGCTTCTGCTATCTTGTTCAGCTATTAGCTGTTAGTGATATCTCCACTATTCTCAATTACACTTCTGCTAGACCCATCTATTGCTTCTTTTACTTGTCTGATTACCATTGCCTTTTCTCTTGTATTATCATCCCTCTGTTGCCCAATGTGTTTTGCTTCCTAGAGTCTCACAGATATTCCCTTTTATTCTTCTTCCAACATATCTATTTTCTCTCCTTCTGTATTTGCTTAAAACCAGTTGCATATCAGAACTTTTCTTGTTATGATAAAAAGCCATCAATTGGAAATGTCAAGTTTATTTATTTCTTCACAGATTCTGCTGTATCTGCTGAGTTATTTACAGCATTTTCTGGTTTAACTTTTGATATTTTTATTTGCTTTTTCCCAAAAAAGAGCTTTAATGGGAAGAAACTAAGGTAGTCACCACTTAAGGGTGAAACTTTGATGTCTACATTGAAGGCTGGAGGGGAGCATTGAGAAAACATTCCTTGCCATCGCAAATCAGATTTTTTCATTTCAGCCATATTTTGTTGCATTACTCTCCATTATTCTCACCAAGCTCTCATAATTTTTTTCAGATTTGTTAATAAAAAATAAAAATAAAATATTTAAAATAAAAAGATTTGTAACAAATATGCTGGAGTTGAACACTAGAGGATATCTTTGAGGTGTCACACTCTGAGTCACTGCAACAATATCTTTAGCCCTTCAGAAATAATCTATATCCCTTTTGCACTATATTTTCCTGCAATCTTCCTATAAGGATCACTTTAGAGTTTATAGCATAAAGATAGCCTTTTGTTGTTAATTTTAATAGTTACTGAAAAATGTGTTACTGGAAAAGCGCAGCAGGTCGGGCAGCATCTAAGAAGCAGGAGAATCGACGTTTCGGGCATAAGCCTTTCTTCGGGCTTATGCCCTGAAACGTCGATTCTCCTGCTCCTTGGATGCTGCCTGACCTGCTGCACTCTTCCAGCAACACATCCAGCAACACATTTTTCAGCTCTGATCTCCAGCATCTGCAGTCCTCACTTTCTCCTAATTTTAATAGTTAGCCCAACACAGACACAATGGTTTTACACATGCTTAAGAAACGCTTAATACAAATCAATCGGTGGTACAAAGAAGCTTAGTACTTCAACTGAAGTAACTTATACATAAAAGAAAGATGATAAAAGTACCTTGCAGAATTGGCATTTTTTCGCACCAGCTCGATAATCTTCCCAGCATGTCTGACTGTGGCATCCGTCAAAATAAAGAGCTGTCTTGGGTAGCCTCGACGCATTGGCTGCTTGAAAATCCAGGATAATGCGCCAAGAACGTTAGTGCCACCCATGTCAGCCCTCATCCTCTGAATATATTCACAGGCCAAACATAAAGTCTCCTTCAAACAAGCAAAAGAAGTTGTTAACCAGAGAAGACAGAAAATTTGGGCAAGCTTATGGAAGAGGAATAAAAACACATAGTCCAGCACAGCAACAGTTATTTTTATCTAGCAATTTTAAAACTGATCTTGTTGCACAGTGAAAATGCCCCTATCTCGGAGCCAGTTGGCACGGATTTAAATCCAGAGGTGTGTCCTAACATATCTGAACAGGTTGATTTAATTTATTTTTAGCACGTTTAATGTAATGAACTATTCTAAAGCACTTCAGCAGGGTCTTGCACAACAAAGTACAACATCAAGCCACAGAAATAGATATTAGGTCAGACAATCAAAAGTTTAGCCAAATTAAGGTGTGCTGATCAGTGGTGAAGGAACTAAAACCTGGGAAGCTAATTTTGTGTGAGAAGGATATAATTTCTTCAGGTAGAGTTTGTGTGAATGACTAAGCAGAAGTAATTCCTCACCCCTGATGAAGGGCTTTTGCCCGAAATGTTGACTTTCCTGCTCCTCGGACACTGCCTGACCTGCTGTGCTTTTCCAGCACCACACTAATCTTGACTTTATGTGAATGAATGACTGGTGTGAATGTAACACGAGAATTGAACACTAGTATATAACGACAGAATTTTGCTGCTAATTGATAACTGATCCTATTAATCTGCATCAATCTAAAGTTGACTTTTTTATATCGTTTCATTTTTTAAAAGTTTGTTTTAACATAATATTTGCATTTCAGCGTTCGAATCATTTACAATATTGTCGATATTTTTGAAATAAATAAGATTGTATCCCTAAAAAAACACCTGGGAAGCTCATGGTATGTCAGATTTAGATGAGGGCAAATACTTTGGAGAGTTGTCGGGCTGGAGGAAAATACAGAGATAGGATTCAGCAAGGTCATGGAGAGACCTGGAATTAAGCATGAGGGATAGTGGATTAGTGGTGCTGGAAGAGCACAGCAGTTCAGGCAGCATCCAAGGAGCTTCAAAATCGACGTCTCGGGCAAAAGCCCTTCATCAAGGATAGTGTCCAACAGTGTAATTTTAAAAAATTTATTCATTGATGCGATGTGGGAGTCTCTGGTTTGGTCACCATTAACTCCCCATCCCTAGTTGCCCTTGAGAATGTGATGGTGAGGTACCATCTTGAACTGCCGGAGGGAATTTCGGGACATTGACCCAGTAACAATAAAGGAACAGTGATATATTTCTTAGTCAAGATAGTGACATGCGTTGAAGGGAACTTGCAAATGGTGGTATTCCCATGTATCTGCTGCCATTGTCTTTCTATATGGAAGTGGTCATGAGTTTGGAAGATGCTGTCTAAGGATCTTTGATGAATTTCTGAACTGCGTCTTGTACATAGTACACACTGCTGCTATTGAGTGTCAGTGGTGGATGGAATGGATCTTTGTGGATATAGAGCTAACCAAGTGGGACTGCTTTGTCCTGGATCTTGTCAAGTTTCTTGACTGTTGTTGAAACTGCACCTATCCAGGCAGTGGGAAGTATCTCATCACATTCCTGACTTGTGTCTTCTAGATGATGGACATGTTTTAGAGAGTCAGGAGGTGAATTACTTGCCACAATTTTCCCAGGCTCTGACCTGATTTTGAGCCACCATGTTTATGTGGCCAGTTCAGTCGAGTTTCTGGTCAATGATAACCCCAAGGATGTCAATAGTGGAGAATTCAGTGATGGTAACACCATTGAAAGTCAACGGGGAATTGCCTTTTATTGGAGATGGTCATTGCCTGGCATTTGTATCGTGCAAATGTTACTTGCCACTTGTCAGCCCAAGCCTGGATACTGTCCAGATCTTGTTGCAGTTGAACATGGACTGCTTCAGTACCTGAGATGTTGCAAATGGTGCTGAACTTGTGCAATCATTGGCGAATAATATTCCCACTTCTGACCTCATGATGGAGGTATGGTCATTGATGAAGCAGCTGAAAATGCTTGGGCCTTGGATATTGCTCTGAGGAACTCCTCCAGAGATATCCTGGAGCTGAGATGACTGACCTCCAACAAGCATGACCATTCTTCCAATGTGCCAAGTATGACACCAAGCAGCAGAGATTCTGCCCCCTGATACTCAATTATTCCAGTTTTGCTAGGGCACTTTGATGTCACACTTGATCAAATGCACTCTCACCTCCTCTCTGGAATTCAGCTCTTTAGGTCATCTTTGAACCAAGGCTGCAATGAGGTCAGAAGCTGAGTGGCCCTGGTGGAACCCAAACAAGGCATCAGTAGGCAGGTTATTGCTGAGCAGGTGCTGCTTGATAGGACTGGTGATGACACCTTCCATCATTTTACTGAATATTCAGAGCAGATTGATGGCATGCTTGTTGGCTGAGTTGGATTTGTCCTGTATAGAGGACATACGTGGGGAATTTTCCACATTGTCAGGTAGATGGTGGTGTTGTAACTGTATTGGAAGAGCTTGGCACTGGGAGTGGCAAGTTTAGATGCACAAGACTTCAGTACTATTGTTCGGAATGTCGTCAGGTCCCATAGCCTTTGCAGTATCCAGTGACTTCAACCGTTTCTTGAAATCGTATGGAGTGTATCAAATTGGCTAAAGACTGTTATCTGTAATGCTGGGCACCAAGGAGGAGGCTGCAATGGTGTTCAGCCTTATCTTTTGCACTGATGTGCTGGATTCTTCCATCATTGAGGATGAGGATAATTGGAGACCCTCCTCCTCCAGTGAGTTGTTCACACCATTTATGACTGGAAGTGGCAGAACTGCAGAGCTTAGATCTGATCTGTTGTTGGCTCCTTTGTCTATCACTTGCTGCTTATGCTTATTGGCATGTACCTACTCCTGGTTCGTAGCTTCACCAGGTTGACACCTCATTTTTAGGTCAGCATCCGCAAGGGTATTTAGTGAATGGGGCTTAAAATGATTGGATATTTGATCCCAAGCCAAAACATCATGGATACTGACCAGGTACTGAGCTAGACCTCAGGTGCAAGTAGTGCCTCAAATGACAATCAAACATTTCATTAAGCAGGGACCATAGTGGCCCTTCTTTGGCAGGCATTGAGGTAGAAAGATCAGACTCCGTATTAGCTTCTCAGGTAACCAGGCAAAAAGTTTTAAAAATGTTTTTTTGAGAAAACAAATGTTGTTTGCAAATGTCAACATTTTTACTATTCTCACCCGGACTGCAATTGTTCAAAGAAGAAGTTGGAATTTTTCCATTATGGACGAAGGGAAAAACAGGAAAATTCCTTTCCAAGCACATCACTGATCATGCTTGGATATGTCACTATTAAGTTTTATCACCCTTCAAGATAAGCTATGCTTTTTTGTCCAGTAGCTCATGTGTATGTGATAAATAAACTATTAATATTTGCTGGATAATTTTCAGAAGGTGAGATTATTTTAATGAAAAATTAGAAAATGATTGATTATTTCATGTTGTGTAAATTAAAAGTTCTGAAGACACATACGTTTAGTCAGCAGACCTTTTTTACTTGTCTGCTTCATGATTTTAGAAAGGCTTTCTCTTCAGAAATGTGTGCATTTTAAAGCTGCATTTTCCTATTCTTTGTTTAATATAATTTTACAACATTTTGTTAGCGGATTAATTTTCTGAATAGTGACATTACAGTATAGTCAAATTCTTTTGGTGTACAAATACAACTACTTTGATATATGAAACCCACAACAATCTACCAGTTTGTATAGATTTTCAATAAGCCAACTGACATGTTTATCATAAATCTGAGGGTACACTGCGTTCATCTCCATACAGGGACAAATCAGACACTATCATTATTAAACAGAATAGGATTTTTGCAGTATATAAATCCAATAACTTCAGAGTGTAATAAAGCCTTTGCTATGCACTACGTTATCCTAAGACAAATAGGAAATCAAGGGAGCAAATAGCCTTTTATTATCACCAGGTTTATCACAAGTGTGCTGCTAAGTCCCCACATGACACGACCAAAGTTAATGGAAACTAAAGGTACTGATACTACTTCTGTACTCTCATCTGGTAACTGGAAAAGCTTACATCATTACACGGTCGGCTGGAAGAGAAGAGAGTCCGCACATTTGAGCCAAAGCCAATGATGTTCAGTAATGTTCCAGGTGGTAAACTTTTAATGACAACTACCATGGCTTCCTGGAAATGAAGAAAATGGAAAGCAACAAAAATGAAATCAATGCCATGGTAGTTTTAGATCACTTCTCTAAAAATTGTATATTAACCTACCAAGTAAAGATCAAATGGTTGATAAACAATCAGTGGACGCTGAAGTCTCTTATATTGTATTAAAAATGTGATAACCTTGTAAACAGTTGAACAGAATGACTGTCCATGCCCCACAATGCAAACCATTGCCTCCCCCAGTCCAGTATCTCTGCTTTCAACTTCAATGAGACTCTCATTGTTCCAGCTACTCAGCTCCGAGCTGGCGGGTGGCGGTGTTCCCAGTCCTTCCCCGACCAGCAACCTCTTTGTGTCCTCTTCCCAACAGGGGCATGTGGACACTGGGGAGGGGAAGGTGGTCTAAGAATTTAAGGGGTCACAGGGAATGAGGGGAGTCAGAAATTGCAGGAAGGTGTTGATTACAAGGGATGCAGGAATTGCTGGAGGAGATAGTAGCTACAGAGCCATTAAACTGATGGGAGAAGAGTGGTGCATGAGATTAATGTAAATAATGAAAATAACAATAAGACAGTAGTTAAGGAAGTTAAAGTCTAATTATAGCCATTATATCATTGTCAAAAAGCCCATCTTGTTCACTAATACCCTTAGAGAAAGAAAACTGTTGTCATTTTCTGGTTTGGCCTACATGTGACTCCAAACTCACAGCAATGTGACTGACTCTTAAATGTCCTCTCATATGGCCTAGCTAGCCATTCAAATATACCAAACCACTAAAAACTCAAAGCAATTAAACTAGACAGACTACTTTTCATTGACACAGACAATGGAAATAACAACAGCAAAACCAGCCCTATTGACCTTGCAAAGTATCCTTATTAACCTCTAGTGCTAAAATTGAGAAAGGTATCTTATGCTTTAGTCAAGCAACAGCCTGACATAGTCATATTCATGGCATAGTATCATACAATGTCCCAGATACCACCATCACCAGCTCTGGGTATGTTCTGTCTCACCGGCAGGGCAGACCCATCTGAGGACGTAGCAAAGTGCGTACAGTTAGGAAGCAGATGCTCTGGGAGGCCTCCAAACTGGCACTGGACCCCATGATGTACCTCATAACATCAGGTCAAACAGAGGTAAGAAACTTTCTACCAACACCTACCAGTCCAGCAAAGCTGATAAATCATCCTCATGATGAACACTACTGGGTGTAGAATGATGTTCCCCAGCCAGAGCACAATGTGAGTACAAGAGTGGCTTGGCAGCACCACTATTGATAGAGTTGGTTAAGTCCTAAAAGACATAGCTGCAAGACTAAGTTTGTGGCACATGGTGAGGGAACCAACATGATAAAAAAAGCTTTGTTGACCTCATCCGCATAAACTGCCTGCCACAGTTGCATCTGTCCATGACAGTATTGGTGGTGACCACAGCACAGTCCTTGTGGAAATAAAGTCTCATTTTGACTTTGAGGATATCCTCCATTGTGTAGTGTGGCAGTACAGTGCTAAATGGGACAGATCCTGCAACTCGAGACTAGGCACCTAGTCCTGGGTAGCAGAGCATTATACTCAAAAATAGTCTGTAACCTCATGCTTTATTCTTCCATTACCATTAAGCCAGGAGATCAATCACAGTTCAATAAACAGTGAAGGAAGGCCTGTCAGGAGCAGTGCCAGATATGAGGTGTCAATCTGGTGACACTACAAAACAGGACAACTGGCCTGAAAGCAGCATAAGTAGCAAGTAACAGACAAAACTAAGCAATTCTACAATCAACAGATCAGATCTAAGCTCTACAGTACTGATGCATCCAATCATGAATGGTGGTGGATAACGAAACAACTCACGAGAGAAGGTGACTCCATAAATCCTCAATAATGGGGGAACCTAGCACATTTGTGCTAAAGATAAAGAAGCATTTGTAAAAAACTTCAAGCATAAGTGCCTAATGGATGACCCATTTCAGCCTCCTCCTCATGTGGTCTTGAATCACATTCGCAAGTCTTCACCCGATTCAGTTCACTCCACATGGTATCAAGAAATGGCTGGAGGCACTGGATATTGTAAAGACTATGGGGTCTAAAAACATTCTGGCAACAAAACTGAAGACTTATTTTCCAGAACTTGACATGACCTTAGCTAAACTGTTCTAGTGCAGCCACAACATTGGCATCTACCCAACCATGTAGAAAAAAAAAATACACAGGTATTCCTTGTACACAAAATGCAGGACAAATTTAAGCCAGTCAGTTACCACCCCAACAGTTTATTATTGGTATTCAGTAAAATGTTGGAGGGAGTCATCAATAATGCACTCAAGCAGGACTGAGCAGGTTATTTGGTTTGTAATAACCTGCTCAGTCTGAGTTCTGCCAGGACCACTCAATTCTTGGTCTCATTACAGCCTTAGTCCAAATGTGGATAAACGAGCTGAACTCCAGAGGTGAGGTGAAAGTGACAGCCCTTGAGATCGAGGCTGCATTTGACCAAGTGGAGCTTTTAGGAGCGCAATCAAAACTGGAGTCAAATATCATGCTGATTGAAGTTATACCTACCACCGAGGGCTGGGACAGAAACTATCACTCCCACGCCCCTCAATGCCCCAAACCCAGCACGTCTGTCCCAGTTCCAGCCCTGCCCCTGAGCACAGTGGCCTCTCCTACAATCTGAGCACTATGGGCCCCCCTAGAGTCCCAGACCTTGTAAACTGCACCCTGATCTACCCTACAATCAACATAATTTCCTCAGACAAATAGGCACATGGGAACCACCAGCCACCTAGAAAACACATGTACCATCCTGGCTTGGAAATACATCACCAGACCTTTAGTGTCACTGGGTCAAAATCCTGGAACTCCCTTCCTAGTAGCATTGTGGGTATACTTGCACCAAATGGACTGCAGCAGTTCAAGAAAGCTGCTCACCACCACCTTCTCAGGGGCAACTGGGAATGGTCAATAAATGCTAGTCCAGCCAACAATGTCTGCTTCCCATAAGTGAATAAATGAAAAACAAATTAAGATGGAAGTTCTCATCAGTTCAGTGACATTGAATGGTTGCAGTTGTGGAGACTCCAATAGCACAGCTTGATTAAAGCAAAGAATCACTAACAGCAACTTCTAGAGCTCCATGTTTAGATTACCTACAGTGTGGAAACAAGTCCACACCGACCCTCCAAAGAGTAACACACCTAAACCCATTCCCCTCTAATTAGTGCACCTAACACTAGGGAGAATTTAGCATGGCCTATTCACCTGACCTGCACTTCTTTGGAGCATGGGAGGAAACCCACACAGACGTGGGAAGAATATGCAAACTCCACACAGTCACCCAAGGCAGGAATCGAACCATGGACCCTGGTACTGTGAGGCAGCAGTGCTAACCACTGAACCACCATGCCATACTGACTGCCAAAGCTGTTTTCAGTGTCAGAGGAGTAATGACAGTGAATATCACAAAATCTGGGCTATTAATAAAAGAAATAGCTTGACTGATTCACAATTCATGCATATTTCTAAGTAGCTCACTTTTATTTTCTCTATATTAATGCCACTCATGCTGCCACTTCTGTCGATAAGGAAGATGATTTCTCTGGTCACGTTTCCAAAATCCATTGGGACGCTTTGAAGGTCCGGGCAGAAGTTCAGCATCAGCACAGGATTGAATGTGATGTCTTTATGAAAGCGCTTCCGCACAAAATCAACCTGCAAGAAGATGGCACTCATTGTCATCAATATTGATACGGTTACTTTCATACTTGATAATAGGCAGCATTATAAGCAGTGTAATAAAATTTTAATAATGGCACTTACATTTATCTACCGATTTGGGTCAAAGCATTTCAAAGCACACCACAAAATGAATTACTATTCAAATGTTAGTGCTTTGTCAAAAACAATTTCCACAAATTTAGGTGCCTTCCTACAAGTAGCAATAAAATGCCGAGTTAAGATGAAATTTTTATTGCATTATATATAAAGTCTTTGTCCTTATCCATGAATCCCTCTCTGTCTTTTCCTCAATCAGCTGTGTCATTTTCCTGAGCAGATCTTGAAACATGTAGATGATGGATGACAGAGAGTAGAGAAATGAACTTCAAGATCTATCCCCTGAAGTGCCTCCAGAATTTGAAGGTCCAAAAGCATCTCCATGTCTAAAGGCTCAAACACACAGTTTTAATAAGATTTCCATAGGAAACACAAGAGTTGTCTGTGCGCAACAAAAGTGGACATGTACTGCAATGATAATCACTGCGTGAACTTCAAGGGCCATCATCTAGGGACCCTTGACTCCATGGGGTCAAGATTGGTTCAATGAAAAAATGTGGGCAACATTAAATCTACTGGAAGAGAATGATCACTCTTTAGGTTTAACCTCAATGATAAGTCATCAGTATTCAAGAAACATCTGTGGGATTGTCCATGCAAGGTCTGAGAGCTGCAAGACACTTGCCTGAATTGCAAAGAAAACACACTTCCGTCATATAATGACCACAAGACTGGATGAATTTCAATGATGTTTTGAAATCTGTCCACAGGAACCGGTCGACTGGTTCATTTCCTTTTCTCGGTCTATCAGGCCAACAATCCTCACAGAAATAGCTCAAATTCCAAAAGCGGAGCAGAGCACTTTAAACTTATCCTTAATTGAGCTTCCTCTATCAATGAAACAGTAATCAACAGGCTGCCTCATGTTGCAATCAACTGCTCCCAGCAGTGAAACGTCTATCATTCTGGAGATCACTGTGTGGTTGAAAAGCTCACTGAACTCTTTCAGTCTAAATGGGCGAATGAACCAAAAAACAAGAATTTTTGTTTTCTATATTCTTCCATGGGATATGAGCATCATGGCAAGGCCAGCATTATTGCTTGTGTTTACTTTCGTTTGAACTGATAATTTGTCAGTCCATCTCAAGTGCACTTACAAATAATTATATTAATGTCGGACGGAATAACTCTGCAAGCCTGACCAGGTAAGGGCAGATAGGACATAGAACATAGAACAATACAGCATAGAGCAGGCCCTTCAGCCCTCAATGTTGCACCGACCTGTGAACTAATCTCAGCTCATCCCCCTACACTATCCCATCATTATCCATGTGCTTATCCAAGGATTGTTTAAATCTCCCTACTGTGGCTGAGTGAACTACATTGGCAGGTAGGACATTCCACACCCTTACCACTCTCTGAGTAAAGAACCTGCCTCTGACATCTGTCTTAAATCTATCACCCCTCAGTTTGTAGTTATGCCCCCTCGTACAAGCTGACATCATCATCCTAGGAAAAAGACTTACACTGTCTGCCCTATCTAATCCTCTGATCATCTTGTATGTCTCTATCAAATCCCCTCTAAGTCTTCTTCTTTTCAATGAGAACAGACCCAAGTCTCTCAGCCTTTCCTCGTAAGACCTTCCCTCCAGACCAGGCAACATCCTGGTAAATCTCCTCTGCACCTTTTCTAATTCCCAAAATATGGTGACCAGAACTGTACACAATATTTCAACTGCGGCCGCACTAGCGTTTTGTTTAGTTGCAGCATGATATTGCAGCTCCAGAACTCAATCCCTCTACCAATGAAACCTAACACACCGTACGCCTTCTTAACAGCACTGTCAACCTGGGTGTCAACTTTCCGGGATCTAGGTACATGGACTCCAAGATCCCTCAGTAAAGATGGTAGATTTCTTTCCCTAAACTCATTTGTGTACAAAATGTTTTATATAATAAACATTCATAGTTTCATGGCCACTATTACTGAGATTAGCTTTATATTCCAGATCTATTATCTGAGATCAAACTCTACCATCAGACATAGTGGGATTTGAAACTATGGCCCTCGAGCATTAGCCTGAACCTCTGGGTTCCTCCTGGTGCTGTCTTATAGGGTGTAACAGGGCCAATGCAGCCAATTTGTTTCCCCTAGGTGGTGAGTGTAGAATTAGGGGACACAACCTCAGGATAAGGGGTAGGTGATTTAAGACTGAAAAGAGAAGGAACACCTTCACTCTGCAAGTGGTGAACATTTGGAATTCTAAAGCCAGAGATTTTTGGAAGCTCAATAACTGAGAATTTGCAAGGCAGAAACTGATTGCTTTCTGAAAACAAACTATAGATACATTTTAAATCTGGGAAAGCACAGCCGGTCAGGCAGCATCTGCGGCGCAGGAGAATCGACATTTCGAACATAAGTTCTTCATCATCTCCATTCCTGGTGAAGAGCTTATGTTTGAAACATTGAATCTCCTGCTCCTCAGATGCTGCCTGCCCGGCTGCGCTTTTCTAGCGTCACACTCTTTGACTCTGATCTCCTGCATCTGCAGTGCTCATGGTGGGGGTGGGGGGGGAGGTTGACAAGGTAGCTCAGTGGTTAGCACTGCTGTCTCACAGCGCCAGGGACTGGGTTTGATTCCAGCCTCAGTCCATATGGAGTTTGCATATTCTCCCTGTGTCTGTGTGGGCTTCCACCGGGTGCTCTGGTTTCCTCCCACAATCCAAACATGTGCAGGTTAGGTGGATTTGCCACGTTAAATTGCCAATAGTGTTCAGGGATGGGTTAGGTGCATTGTTCAGTGGTAAATATAGAGGAATGGTTCCGGGTGGGTTACTCTTTGGAGGGTTGGTGTGGACTTGTTGGGCTGAAGGGCCTGCTTCCACACTGTAGGGATTCTATTCTATGAAGGAATTCTATGCTCACTTTCTCCCACATTTTAAATCCGCTCCAGTATGTGGATCACTAATATTTATGTTACAAAATAGAGGATTAAGGGTTGCATTGTTATACTGTTATATTATCTAATCTGTACATAATGTACTAAGTCAAGGCTGACATAAAATGTTCATACATTGCTTCTCTAGTGATTGGAACCAAGTGAACCTCATTAACTATGAGGTTCTTGATTGTTAACCTCTCTACGTAGTTATGTCCGAGCCTGGGTGTCCCTGGAGAAGGAGCACACGGTGTCCACCAACACCCTTGAGATTTTCAGGGAGAGGTGGGCACTGCAGGAAGTGGAGTGAATTATTTCTCCCTCCAACTCTATTTTGATTAAATCCCTGCCCTCCCCACACTATTTGATCACTCTGAGAAGGGCACTGCTTGTCACTGGCCACCCGGATGTTTCCTTTCTTCCTGGTAGTGGAAATAAAAAAAGAAACAAAAAAAAAATAAGCAGGTAATATAAGTACGACCACAGTTAGGGAGTATGTGGAGAAATAAAAGAAAACAAATCCTGGAGATTTAAAGTCTCCTCAGTTAAGGGCACTAAAAAATATATAAGCAGGAGATAAACAGAAAAAACTGCCCTTGAGGTGGCCAGAAGGTGTTTCAGGATGGACTGACAGCCGGAAGGTGTGTCAGAGAGGACCGAGGGCCAGAAGGTGTGTCAGAGAGGACCGAGGGCCGGAGGGTGTGTCTGAGAGGACCGAGGGCCGGAGGGTGTGTCTGAGAGGACCGAGGGCCAGAAGGTGTGTCAGAGAGGACCAAGAGCTGGAAGGTGTGTCTGAGAGGACCGAGGGCCGGAAGGTGTGTCTGAGAGGACCGAGGGCCGGAAGGTGTGTCTGAGAGGACCGACAGCCGGAGGGTGTGTCAGAGAGGACGGACAGCAAGACGGTGTGTCTGAGCGGACGGAGAGCCGGAAGGTGTGTCAGTGAGGACCGAGAGCTGGAAGATGTGTCAGAGAGGACGGAAAGCCGGAAGGTGTGTCAGAGAGGACCGACAGCCGGAAGGTGTGTCAGTAAGGACCGTGAGCCGGAAGGTGTGTCAGTGAGGGCCGTGAGCCAGATGATGTGTCAGAGAGGACAGAGAGCCGAAAGATGTGTCAGTGAGGACTGTGAGCCAGATGATGTGTCAGAGAGTACCGAGAGCCGAAAGGTTGTGGATAGTGAGGAGGGCTGTTGTCGGCTGCAAAGGGACTTAGATATGATGCAGAGCTGGGCTGAGGAGTAGCAGATGGAGTTCAACCTTGTCAAGTGTGAGGTTGTCCATTTTGGAAGGACAAATAAGAATGCGGAATACACATAGCATTGCCCTTTGATGTGAAGGGCAGTGCTTGTCACTGGACACTCGGGTGTTTTCCTGTCTTCCTGGTGGTGGAAACTGAATAAAGATTTGTGCACTTTGTGTCTTTCACTGTGTGTCACACCTGCACAAACACACGATGGGTGCTGGGGAAAAAATAATTGTGGGGGTTAATAGAAAAAAAACACAAAAAAAGAAGAAAAAGAATAAACAAAACAGGAGTGTAAGCACACTGCTTAAAAATGAAAAAAAAAAATGCGGAATACAGAGTTAACGGTAGGGTTCTTAGTAAGATGGAGGAGCAGAGGGATCTTGAGGTCTATGTTCATAGCTCTGTGAAAGTTGCCACTCAGGTGGATAGAGCTTGTAAGAAGGCCTATGGTGTATTAGCGTTCATTAGCAGAGGGATTGAATTCAAGAGTCGTGAGGTAATGTTGCAGCTGTACAGGACCTTGGTTAGGCCACATTTGGAGAACTGTCTGCAGTTCTGGTCGCCTCATTTTAGGAAAGATGTGGAAGCTTTGGAGAGGGTGCAGAGGAGATTTACCAGGATGTTGCCTGGAATGGAGAATAGGTCGTACGAGGATAGGTTGAGAGTGCTAGGCTTTTTCTCGTTGGAACGGCGAAGGATGAGGGGTGACTTGATAGAGGTTTAGGGGAATAGATAGAGTAGACAGTCAGAGACATTTTCCCCGGGTACAACAGAGTGTTACAAGGGGACATAAATTTAAGGTGAAGGGTGGAAGGTATAGGGGGGATGTCAGGGGTAGGTTCTTTACCCAGAGAGTGGTGGGGGCATGGAATGCGCTGCCTGTGGGAGTGGCAGAGTCAGAATCATTGGTGACCTTTAAGCGGCAATTGGATAGGTACATGGATAGGTGCATAAGCTAGGACAAATGTTCGGCACAACATCGTGGGCCGAAGGGCCTGTTCTGTGCTGTATTGTTATATGTTCTATGTTCTAAGGTGTGTCAGAGAGGACTGAGAGCCGGAAGGTGTGTCTGAGCAGACCGAGAGCCGGTAGGTGTGTCAGAAAGGACCGAGAGCCGGAAGGTGTGTCAGAGAGGACCGAAAGCCGGAAGGTGGGTCTGAGAGGACCGAGGGCTGGAAGGTGCGTCAGAGAGGACGGAAAGCCGGAAGGTGTGTCAGAGTGGACGGAGAGTCAGAAGGTGTGTCAGAGAGGACCGAGAGCCGGAAGGTGTGTCAGAAAGGACCGAGAGCCGGAAGGTGCATCAGAGAGGACGGAGAGCTGGAAGGTGCATCAGAGAGGACGGAGAGCTGGAAGGTGTGTCAGAGAGGACCGAGAGCCAGGAGGTGTATAGGGATGAGCTGCCTTTTGGCTGTATGTGGGTAAGTGGTTTGCTGGGTTGCTGGGGTGTCGGAGTTCTTTGCACTGTTTTATTGTTCATTTGATTAGACTGTCTTGTATGAGTTTGTTACTATTTCCTTTTTGATAACCTAAGGCGGGATTTGAGGCCGGTCCACATTTCCGTGTTAACGGTGGGGTTTGGGGTTTGGCCTTGCTGACCTTTCCCCTGTAAGTAGTATCTTTATGTGTATGGCTGCTTATTGTTAACTGTTTGCAATTCGCACCGTTTCATAAAATAAGAAAAAAATATAACCAGGAGGTTAATATCTCCTCAGTTGAGGACTGACTCTGAGCTGGCTGGACCAGAGGATGACTTGGTGATGGGGATGGGCCTCTGTGCAATTACTTCAGCTTCATTTGCATTATTTACTCTACATTTCAATCTTAATGCTTGTTTAAGTTAACAGTTTGGACAAATGATACCTTCATAGTCCAGTCAATATCAAATTTATTCTGCTCTTCTATTTCTCTACTTTATCCATTAGCTGGGGACTTCAAGTTGTCCTTCACACAAGTGAAGCAATGATGATATAATTGGAACCATTAAGCTATCAATGTATTCTAGTGACATGGATTAAGTTTTCTCTGTCAAAGATCATTTTTCATATAGATGAATAGGGTAGACATAAAGTCTACTGCTTTGTGGATTTGTTGCAGTTGTAAAAGAGCAGCCATTTTTTTCAAGAAGTTTGGCCATGTTTCCAGAAAATGAGCTTACATCTCTTTGGAGTTAAAAAAACAAAGACATGCTCACGGATTCCAATTTTGTCTAAGTTATTTTGAAAGGCTGGTTTTTACCTTTTTATCTGTGTTAGAGTCTTTCTTTATGACTCTGCTGAAGTCCCGTCTACTTTTAATATGCCATTCATACTCCTCAAAACTCATGCTACCTTTCTCCAGCAAAATGTGTGGAACATGAGGCTCTGGTAAACCAAGAGAAAGACATTAAAAATGTAAATTTCTACACCCACTTAAAAAAAATCTGTCTTGCATTCTAGGATTTCACAGCAATTAATGTTTGCCCTTTCCACAAGAATGTCAAATTCTGAAATGTCATTTTCTCCAGAAAAGTTCAGATAACTACCTCCGCATTTGTCCTACGATATTAAATGCGTATTTTAAACATACTACTTGGCAGATAGTTGAAGCTAAGAAAATTGGTGCCACTTGCAATTAAAGAAAATGCTGCCCAATGTGTGAATTTTTCTAATGATCTTACTAATAGAAAATATTAGATTTAGTGATACTGATATTTCAAATGAAACATCACTAGAAAAATTAATTAAAACAACTTTCATCAGAGGAAGTTCTATACTAAACTCAACTTTTTGACTAATTCCCATTTATTCTCTTTTTCACCTCTCACTATCTAGAAATCTAATGTAATATAAATCAACAAATTAATGATATTTATTTTCTCAGATGATTCAGTGGGGAGATATTAGTGTAAGGTTGAGTTACAGGCTAGTTTGAATACCAGAATAGTATTGAACTAGCTGATTTTAGTTACGACAACAGCTGATATAGGGACACTTGAAATAAAAACTGAAGATGTTGGTCAAGTGGTTCGTGCGTGGAATGAACTTCCAGAGGAAGTGGTGGGTGTGGGTACAGTTACAACATTTAAAAAACATTTGGTACATGCATGAATCTGAAATGTTTGGAGAGATATGGGTCAAGTGCAGGCAGATGGGATTAGTTCAGTTTGAGATTATGGACAATTATGCACCAAAGGGTCTGTTCCCATGCTGTATGACTCTATGACTAAGTCATATTGGACTCAAAATATTAACTCTTTTTATTAGATTAGATTAGATTACATTACATTACAGTGTGGAAACAGGCCCTTCGACCCAACAAGTCCACACTGCCCCGTCGAAGCGCAACCCACCCATACCCCTACATCTACCCCTTACCTAACACTACGGGCAATTTAGCATGACCAATTCACCTAACCTGCACATCTTTGGACTGTGGGAGGAAACCGGAGCACCCGGAGGAAACCCACACAGACACGGGGAGAATGTGCAAACTCCACACAGTCAGTTGCCTGAGGTGGGAATTGAACCCGGGTCTCTGGCACTGTGAGGCAGCAGTGCTAACCACTGTGCCACCGTTCTGTCTCACTCTCCATAGATGCTATCGCATCTGTTGAGTTTCTCCAACACTTTCTTATTTTAGTTAATATTTTTCAATTTGCCAGTATCCGGATGAAAACCTGATGCCCCAAATTATTTTCCCCACTTCACAGAATTATTTACCAATTTATTTTATAGCAATATTGTTGAGTTAAGGAAGAGAAAAGTCCAATACGATGATGAACGCATAAAGTGATCATGATGTGGAGGAACCGATGCTGTACTGGGGTCGGCAAAGTTAAAAATCACACACCAGGTTATAGTCCAACAGGTTTATTTGGTACCACTTCATGAAGGAGCAGCACTCTGAAGTTAGTGCTTCCAAATAAACCTGCTGGACCGTAACCTGGTGTGTGATTTTTAACTGAATCCATAAATAACACTGGCATGTAAGGGAGCAATCCGAAACATAAACTATGCCTTATTAATCTACTGCTGTAGTGATAATGTCACCAGGCTAATAATTCAGAGACCAGGAAAATGCTCTGCAGACATGGTCCAAATAGTGCAAAAAAAATGGAATTCAATGCAAAAATGCTGGAACCTAAAGCTAGTCTCAATAATAGTTACCATGATGCTATGATCAACTGTTGCAAAATACTGTCTTGTTCACTAATGTCCTTTAGGGAGGGAAAGCTGCCAATCTTACCTGGTCTGACCTACATGCAGTTTCAGACACAAAACAACTGCCCCCTGAAAAGGTTAAGCAAGCCATTCAATTCAAAGGTGGTTAGGGATAGGTAACAAATGCAATCCTTAGCAGCATCACAAATACATCAATTTTTCAAAAGTTTATTTGGATTTTCAAATGGACTTGAACAAAGTGTGAAACAAGTAGGAAAGTTTAAGGTTCTTGGAGCAGATAACAAATTTCCAAAATGAGCAGGCATCTGGTATGGCAAGAGAAAGGGAAATTGTTTCACTTGGTTGAAAAAGATTGGTGTGTGACAGAGATTTTCTTGGGACCACTGATATTTTCAATATTTGTGAGTGACATGAAAATGGGCAAATATCACTGGAAAACATATTTTGATGGTACATATTACATGGTTAGATAGTAAGTAGACTGATTATATTCAAGGAGACTTTTGACTGCTAATTTATTAGTTGAATTTTGCAGACTAATTTGAAAGAAGTTATATAATAGTGTGTGAATAAATATAGGCGAATATCGCGTGCCATTGACTATTGACCACTAATGTTAAAATAATACTGATCCGAAAATGTGGCCTTAAATATGTAAGGCAAGAAGCATCTAATTCAGTAGTAGGCAAAGCCCCACAAAATGTTTACATATTGGATTCCCTCCTTTCAAGTTAATGAACCACACATGACTTGGGGGAGAACAACCCATTCAAACTGACTTTGAAATATAGCAAAGCTAACAGAAAGAAACTTAAGTTACAAGATGTAATTTTAAAAGATAAATACAAAAAGGGGTACAAGTCTCCCAGTAAATGTATACATTGATTCCAAGGGAAGATGCTGTCAAAGAAAATTTGGTGTATCTTGCAGATCTTGCACATTGCCACTGTGAGCTGGTGGGGGAGGAGTGAATGTTGAAGATGGTGGATAGGATCATGTACAAGTTGCTTTACATATTGACACAAACTAAAGTGTGAAACCTGTTCTGCTGACCTTATGTATGCAGTTCAGATAGATATTGCCAGATTTATTTCTGAGGCAAATGACAGAACTGCAGCGCTCAAAAGAATTCAGTCCCTCTTGAATGCATTGAGGGTTTGAATGGACATCTACATTATACCTAGCCTGGTGCTGTGCTCCATTAAAATGACTGGAATGTAAAATTGAAAGGGGAGTGCAGTTAAATATGTATAACTCTGTCCTATCTGATCCAGCACAAACACTATGAAGAAAGTTAACTTTAAACTATTTCTTCAGTCTCAGAAACAGAAAGGAACATTGTGCACACAGCTGCAGGTGTTATTACAAGTATAATTAAGTTGTGATTCCTGAAATAAAAGATAAAGCTTACCACATGGATGTAGAATAATTTTGAGGTTTCTATCGTACTGGTGTTTCTCTGCCAACGTGACATACAGTGTTGAAGCTGACCTGGCAATAGGATCTGCACCAGCCCTCAGTGCATGTGTGGGACTCTCCACACCTACAAATCAAGACAAATTAAAAGTTCAGGACTTTGGGGGACATTCTGTGGTAATACAGAAATGGGGGTGAATGACCATCCATCTTATTTTCCGTGTCATTGTTGCTGCTGTCAGAGCTTAGCAGCCTCAGTGTCTGCCTGGACCAAGCAGCAAACTCTATTCATATACAAATCACAGAAGTCACACATAGGATATTGCTATGTATGAACAGTCATAGATGCAGCACAAGTTTTGCAGTCTTTTTTAAAAGAGGTGGAGTCATGAGATCCAGGTGTCACTGATAAAATCAAAATTAATTGTTTACTGGCAGGTGCCCTCAAAAAGGTCATGATGAGCCACCATCTTGGATGGCAGCAGTCCAATGAGTGAAGAGCCACAGTGTGTTAAGGGAGAACTTTCAGGATTTTGACCCAGCAAAATATAAGTGATGGCAATCTATATATCTAAGTAAGTTTGGTGTGCGACTGGAAAGGGAAATTGGAAATGGTGGCATTTCTATGCACTTGCAGCCCTTGTTCTTCTAAATGGTAAAGGTCACAGGTTTGGAAGATGCTGACAAAGGAAACTTGGTGCATCTTGTTGATGTTGCACATTGCCACTGTGAGCTGGTGATGGAGGAGTGAATGTTGAAGATGGTGGATAGGATCATGTACAACTTCTCGAGTGTTATTGGAACTGCACTCATCCAGGCGAGTGGAGAGTATTCTATCACACTCCTCACCCATGCCTTGTAATGTTGGATTGGCTTTGGAAAGCCAAAGTGAATTACTTACTGCAGAATTCTCAGTCTCTGAATTGCAGTTGAAGATTCAGTAATTTGGTGATTGATCAACTTAGGTTCTCATCAATGATTATCCCTAGGATGTGGAAGAGTTGAATGCAATTGAAGGAAGGGTGCTTATACACTATGTTGGTTGAGACAGTCATTGCCTGCACTTGTGAGAGTGAATATTGCTTGCCACTTAGCCTAAGTCTGAAAGAGGTCCAGGGCTTGATGCATACAGGCATGGAATGCTTCAGTATTGAGATATGGAAGGAACTGAACACAATTCAATCATTAGGAAACATCCCAACTTCTGACATTATGAAGCAGGAGTGGTCATTGCTGAAACAGTTGAAAATCATTGGGCCAGGGGCACTATTTTGAGAAACTGCAGTGATGTCCTAGGAGCAAGACCATTATTACCAACAGCTAATTCCTTTATGTTAGGTATGATTCCAAACGACAAAGGAGTTTCTCCAGGTTCCCACTGACTCTAGTTTTACTCAGGCACTTTGCTTAGACAGGCTGTTGCTGAGTAACCACCTACTGGATAAAAGCAAATTACTGCGGATGCTGGAATCTGAAACCAAAAGAGAAAATGCTGGAAAATCTCAGCAGGTCTGGCAGCATCTGTAAGGAGAGAAAAGAGCTAACGTTTTGAGTCTAACTGACCCTTTATCAAAGCTAAAAAAAGGGAGAAATAGGGAGGTATTTATACTAGGCTGAGAAAAGGGGTCACACAGCACTGGCTTCAGCCTTGGTCATTCACAGCTCCTAATCTCCCTATAATCTCTCTATGGACTGTCATTATCACCTCTTTATTGTTACCTTTGCTTCTGGAGCCATGACTCACCTTCTCTCAGCCTCGTATAAATACCTCCCTATTTCTCCCCTTTTTTTAGCTTTGACAAAAGGTCAGTTAGATTCGAAACGTCAGCTCTTTTCTCTCCTTACAGATGCTGCCAGGCCTGCTGAGATTTTCCAACAATTTCTCTTTTGGTTTCGCCTACTGGATAACCTGTTGATGACACTTTTCATTACTTCACTGGCATTTGAGTCTGGTGGGGCAGCAATTACTTATTTGGGATTGGTCCTGCTTTTCTGGGCAGGACTTATTTGGACACTTGGTTCGGGAGATCCAATAACAGGAGAAGGTTCCTCAAATTAAGCTGTGTGGGTATAACTTAAAAACAAAAGAGCAATCACATTGTTGGCAGTGTATTATAGGCCCCTTAACATCCAAGAGAAATAGTAAATTAGATATGCAGGCACATTTCAGATAAGTGTAAATATAATAAGGTCATGATAGAGGATTTCAATTTTCCCAACATTAGCTTGAGTAGTAATTGTGTGAGAAGTTTAGAGAGAGCTGAATTTTTAAAATACATCCAGGAGAGCTTTATAAACCAGTCATAGAAGGCCTCACTAGAGAGGCAGCAGTCCTCAGTTTAATTTTAGGTTATGAAGGCCAGGCAAGTGGTTAAAATATCAGTGGAGGAGCATTTTGTGGACAGTGATTATAAATGAAGGAGCTGGTCATCAACTTCAGAAAGTCGAGTGGAGGACACACTTCTGTCTCTTTATCAATGGTGCTAAGATGGACATAGTCGAGAGCTTCAAGTTTCTATGAATCAATATTACCAACGATCTGTCCTGCTCCATCCCTGTTGACGTTATAGTCAACAAGGCAGACCAACACCTCTACGTCCTCAGAAGGCTAAGGAAATTTGGCATGTCTACAATGGCTCTTACTAATTTTTATCAATGCACCACAGAAAGCATCTATCTGGAGGCATCAAAGCTTGGTATGGCAATTGCTCTGCCCAACACTGCAAGACTTTACAAACAGTTGGGAATGCAGCCCAGTCCATCAGAAAAAAAAAAGCCTTTATAGGATTTATGAACATCTGGATAGGAATAATGTGATCAAGGATAGTCAGCATGGTTTTGTGAAGGGCAGGTCGTGCCTCACAAACCTTATTGAATTCTTTGAGAAGGTGACTAAGGAGGTGGACGAGGGGAAAGCAGTAGATGTGGTGTATATGGATTTTAGTAAGGCGTTTGATAAGGTTCCCCATGGTAGACTACTGCAAAAAATACGGAGGTATGGCATTGAGGGTGAGTTGGAGGTTTGGACTAGGAATTGGCTGGCTGGAAGAAGACAGAAGGTAGTAGTTGATGGCAAAGGTTCATCTTGGAGAGCCGTCACTAGCGGTGTTCCGCAAGGATCTAACAAAGAGATGGGGTACTGGGCTAATGGTCGGATACTTGGTAGTGTGGATGAGCAGAGGGATCTTGGTGTTCATGTACACAGATTTTGAAAGTTGCCACCCAGGTAAATAGTGCGGTGAGGAAGGCATATGGCGTACTGGCTTTTATTGGTAGAGGAATTGAGTTCCGGAGTACTGAGGTCATGTTGCAGTTGTATAAGACTCTGGTGCGGTCGCATCTGGAGTATTGTGTGCAGTTTTGGTCGCCATACTATAGGAAGGATGTGGTGGCACTGGAACGGGTGCAGAGGAGGTTTACCAGGATGTTGCCTGGTATGGTAGGAAGATCGTATGAGGAAAGGCTGAGGCACTTTGGGTTGTTTTTATTGGAGAAAAGAAGGTTTAGGGGTGACTTGATGATTAGGGGTTTAGATAGGGTTGACCATGAGAACTTTTTTCCACGTATGGAGTCAGCTATTATGAGGGGGCATAGCTTTAAATTAAGGGGGGGGGGGTAGGTATAGGACAGATGGTACGGGTATGTTCTTTACTCAGCGAGTCGTGAGTTCATGGACTGCCCTGCCAGTAGCAGTGGTGGACTCTCCCTCATTATGGGCATTTAAGTGGGCATTGGATAGGCATATGGAGGATAGTGGGCTAGTGTAGGTTAGGTGGGCTTAGATCGGCGCAACATTGAGGGCCGAAGAGCCTGTACTGCGCTGTATTCTTCTATGTTCTATGTTCTATGTTCTATGTTCTATGTTCTATGTTCCTTCCATTGACTTCATCTACAATTTCCACTTCTCAGGAAAGCAGCCAACATCATCAAAGACCCCTCTCACCGTGGTTATATTCTCTTCCATCAGGGAAAAGAATCAAAAGTTTGAAAACATGTACTAATGGGGCAAACACTCCGCTGGTTAGTCATACCTGGCACAAAGGAAGATGGTTATACTTGTGGAGAGTCAGTCATTTCAGCTCCACGACATCTCTGCAGAAGTTCCCCCAGGGTAATGTCCTAGGCCCAACAATCTTCAGCTGCTTCATTAATGACCTTCCCTCTGTCATAAGGTAAAATATGGGGATGTTCGCCAATGATTGCACAATGTTCAGCACCATTTGCAACTCCTCAGATAGTGAAGCTGTCCGTGCTCAAATGCAGGATTGGGCCAACAAGTGGCAAGTAACATTCGTGCCACACAAATGCCAGAAAATGACCATCATCAATAAGAAACACTCTAACCACTCGCCCTTGACATTCAACGGTATTACCATCACTGAATCCCCCACTGTCGATATCCTTGTGATTACCATTGACCAGAAACTCAACTGAACTCACCATATAAACACAGTGGCTACAAGAACAGGTCAGAGACTAGGGATACTGCAGCAAGTAACTCACCTCCTGACACTCCAAAGTCTACCCACCATCTACAAGGCATAAGTCAGGAGTCTGAGGGAATACTCCCCATTTTTCTGGATGGGTGCAGCTCCAACAATACTCAAGACGCTTGACACCATCCAGGACAAAGCAACCCGCTTGATTGGCACCACATCTACAAACATTCAGTCCATCCACCATCGGCACTCAGTAGCAGCAGTGTGTACTATCTATGGTAGAAACTCACCAAAGATCCTTAGACAGCACCTTCCAAACCCACAGCCACTTCCACCTAGAAAGACAAGGGCAGCAGGTACTTGGGAACACCACCACCTCCAAATTCCCCTCCAAGCCACTCACCACCCTGACTTGGAAATATACCGCCATACCTTCACAATCATTGGGCCAAAATCCTGGAATTCCCTCCCTACTGGCATTGTGAGTCAACCAACAGCAAGTGGACTGTAGCAATTCAAGAAGGCAGCTCACCACCACCTTCTCAAGGGCAACTAGGAATGGGCTATCGATGCTGGCCCAGCCAGTGACACCCAAGTCCCCCAAAAGAATTTAAAAAACAGATCTAAGAACAACTTCTTTCCTGCTGTTATCAGGCTTACGAATGGGCACCTCATATTTTAGAATTAATTTTTTTCTGTACCTTCTCTGTAGCTGTAACACAATATTCTACATTCTGTTCTCTTACCCTGTTGTACTTAGGTAAGGTGTGATTTGTCTGGTTAGCACATAAAACAATACATTTCACTGTATCTTGGTGCATGTGACAATAATAAATCAAATCAAATCAAGTCAACTGCATTGGATTCAAGATCGTTATGGAAAAGGACAATGGTAGGCCTGAAGTCAAAGTGCTAAGCCGTGGAAAGGGAAATTTGAATAAGATCAGTTATGATTTGACCAGAGTGAACTGGAAGGAGATACTTTTAGGGACCACTGGATTCTGTGAACCATGAATATTAAGAGATATATAAGATTGGATAAAGAGTAAAAGGGAGATTTATAGCAGATACCAAGTGCTCAAACCAGAAGAAGCCCTAGAGGGGTATAGAATATGCAAACAGACTCTTTAAAAGGAAATTATGAGAGCAAAAAGGGGGTATGAAGGAATAATGGTAGGAAAAATAAAGGAAATCCAGAGTTATTTTATGAGTATGTTAAAAGTAAAAAAAAACTAATGTGGGAAAGAATCATGCACAATGCTAACTTATGCACGGTATCGAAGGATTTAGGTGGGGTTCTAAATGAATACTGGCATCAGTTTTTTCTATTGAGAAGGTGATGGAGTTAGTGATAGAGCAGAGGCTCTGAGTAGTCTGGCAGACTTGAAAGTTGATAAATCTCCACGGCAAAAGAAAGTGTGGCTGAACACTTCAGCATACCCACAACAACCAACCCCACCGCCCCGTGACCGAACACTTCAACACACTCACATCAACCAACCCCACCGCCCCGTGGCCGAACACTTCAACACATCCACAACAACTAACCCCACCGCCCCGTGGCCGAACACTTCAGCACACCCACACCAACCAACCCCACCAACCCGTGGCTGAACACTTCAACACACTCACACCAACCAACCCCACCGACACGTGGCCGAACACTTCAACACACCCACACCAACCAACCCCACCGCCCCATGGCCGAACACTTCAACACACCCGCACCAACCAACCCCACCGCCCCGTGGCCGAACACTTCAACACACCCACACCAACCAACCCCACCGCCCCGTGACCGCAATCTTTAGCTGGTAAGTCATAGAGTCACAGTCATACAGTGTGGAAACAGATCCTGCAGTCCAACCTGTCCATTCCGAGCATAATCCCAAACTCAACTAGTCCCACCTGCCTGCTCCTGGCCCGTATCCCTCTGAATCTTTCCTCTTCAAATATCCATCCAAAAGTCTTTTAAAGGGTGTAATTGTACCCACATACCCCACTTCTTTAGGAAGTTTATTCCACACACAAACCACCCGTTGGTTAAAAGAATTGCCCTCATGTCTTTTTAAATCTCTCTCCACTTAGAAATGTGCCTTTATTCTTGAATCCCCCACCCTAGAGAAAAGACAACTACCATTTACTCTATCTGTGTTCCTAAGTGAGTCATAGAGCAATACACTTGGGATCTAGGCTGCAATAAAAGGAAACAAGTCAAGTAAGTATGATACAAAACTGATATCAATCACAGAAAAAATGAATAAGTTAATCTGCTCAGAGAAAGTTGCAGTGAACATGGTACAAGAGGAGTAACATGGAAAAGAACGCTTCAATGAGCCTGAAGCAAACCAGCTGAGGAAAACAGCATCTACACAACTGAGCTGTAGCGACATCATCAAATCCAATCCATCTTCAGCTCACTGTCAGCTCTGGTACAGAACCTGTAACCCAAGGTCACTGCGGAACGACAGTTCAGTTGACGTCTCAGAAGGGGTAATTAGTTCATTCTCCAAATGAAATTGTTCGTTTTGGATGGGCTGCCAAGGAGTCTTCATTTGGAAAATGAATACCTGTCAGCTAAATTATTTCCAGTGATTACCACTGACCTCAGCATGCTCCCTGCTCCTTCTCCCAATGGGCAGTCTTGCACAGAGCTCTGTGTGCACGTTCACTCACGCAGCAGAGAGATACAGAAGGCAGCACCGCTACCTGGTAATTGCTAAGTAAACATTCAATGATCTACTGAAATTTTACTGCTGTAACCAATGCTGTGAGAAATGGTTATATTTGAAATCTAAATAATGAAACAGGTCAGATCAGGATCAATTATCTCAAATGTCTAATGGTTTAATCTATTTTCAGCCAAGTTTAAATTCAAGAAAAACCCAATTTAAAGGTGTCAGGCAGGGTCAAGACTGATTTCAGCTGGGACGTTACACATAATTCCACATCCCCCTGCCCCCTCGATACACCCATTAATACCCTTCCCACGGTCACCCTGAAGCATAGTCATAATGGAAGACTACTAGAGGTTACCAATCCTCCTAAAGCTGTTCCTCATTGTGTGCTGATGTCCCCCTGTGTTGTTACCAGCTCCACCTTCACCAAAGTGGATCCCTGGCCCAGCACTTTCTCGGGAGGAAGCAATGAAGGATTTTTTTGTAACATTCACTGTTAGGAGAGAGGTTTGATCTATAATGAAGCTTATTGTCAATGAGTGGTTAATGAGGTATGCAGTTTCTCTTAAATGCACTGCTTTGTTCAGAGGAATGAGCTTTAGGGAGGGCACCAGGAAATCTGAAACTGTTTCCTTTGCACGGCTTTATTCCTCTTTCACAGAAGAAGGGTTACTCGCCCCGAAACATGAACTCTGATTTCACTCCACGGATGTTGTCAGACCTGCTGAGCTTATCCAGCACATTCTGATTATGTTTCTGATTTACAGCATTCGCAGTATTTTTTTAAGTTTTTATTTAGCCTTTATGAAGAGCTTAGACAGGTTCGCACAGCCAAGTCCAATGAGTGTCCACCCCCTACCTGAATGTACACTTGGCCATAGTTAGAGTATTTTGTCCAATCTAGGTCATCATATGTTCGGAAGAGTGCGACGGCTCAGGAGTGGGTCTGGAGAGATTGTCTCACATGGTTGCAGTGATGAGGGGTTATAGTGATGTGTCCAGACTGTGATGCTGAGATTCTGCTCCTTACACCAGAGCAGGTTAGGAAGGGAATCAAGGCCAGTTTAAATTCATAACGTGGTTTAGATAGAGGAAATAAAGAGGAATCTTTTCCAATGGCTGAGAGTCAACAGATTTATAACAAAAACAAACACAAAACATCAAGTTAATAACCTTTTTACACACTAGTTAGGATTTGGAATTATAGGAAGGTGAAGACATATTCAAATAATAAAGGAATTGGGTCAATAGTTATAAAGGACAAAAATTTAGAGGAGCAAGGTGTGTGGCTCCAACTGGATTGTCTTTGAAAAAGCCAGCACAGACCTGATGACTGAATAGCCTCCTTCTGTGCTGCACTGTCCTATAATTCTACTGGATGCTCCTGTCCATAAATTCCTGTTGGTAAGCTTTTGTAGTCAGTTTGGGATATGGATTTCACTGACTATGCTGGTGTCTACCTCACACTGTCTTTCAGAAGCTGGTGGTGAACTGCTTTCTTGGACTAGAGTCTGTGAGGAGCTTTCAGACAAGGTGTACCTGGGTTCAGTGATGATGAAGGAATGGTGATATATTTCTGAGTCAGGATGGTGTGTGACAGTGAGGGGAAGGCTGTGCTGACCCTGAGGACCTGTTGCCCTTGTCCTTCTAGTCAATGGACGCCACAGATTTGGAAGGTGCTGTGAGAAATTGAGGATCAATTATCAGTGACATTTATTTATTTAATTAGGTATTTAGGGAAATGTGATATTGGTTATAAAAAGAGAAATAGTGTTATATGGGAGATAGCACCACAGGCAATCATTTTCCCTGAACTTAGCTGTACAGTTAATAGCAAATGGAAACCTCTTGACTGTATAACTGCAAATATTAAACTCGTTGAAGGTTGATTGTTCAATTTAACTTCCTTAACTGCAGCTCAAAAGGAATGTAAAGTATGACACCCGCACCAACCAACCCCACCGCCCCGTGGCGGAACACTTCAACACACCCGCACCAACCAACCCCACCGCCCCGTGGCGGAACACTTCAACACACCCGCACCAACCAACCCCACCGCCCCGTGGCGGAACACTTCAACACACCCGCACCAACCAACCCCACCGCCCCGTGGCGGAACACTTCAACACACCCGCACCAACCAACCCCACCGCCCCGTGGCGGAACACTTCAACACACCCGCACCAACCAACCCCACCGCCCCGTGGCGGAACACTTCAACACACCCGCACCAACCAACCCCACCGCCCCGTGGCGGAACACTTCAACACACCCGCACCAACCAACCCCACCGCCCCGTGGCGGAACACTTCAACACACCCGCACCAACCAACCCCACCGCCCCGTGGCGGAACACTTCAACACACCCGCACCAACCAACCCCACCGCCCCGTGGCGGAACACTTCGACACACCAACACAAACCAACCCCACCACCCCGTGGCGGAACACTTCAACTCCCCCCTCCCACTCCGCCAAGGACAAGCAGATATTTGGCCTCATCCATTGCCACACCCTAACCACCAATGCCTGGTGGATGAATGCCTCATTTTCCACGTTGGGGCCCTACACCCCCTGGCATCAATGTAAATTTTATTAGTTTCCTCATTTCCCATCCCCCATCTTATCCCAGTTCCAACGTTCCAACTCAGCACCACCCTCATGACCTGAACATCTTCCTTCCCACGTATCCACTCCACCCTCATCTTCAACCTATTACCATTACCCCCACCTCCGTCTACTTATTGCACTCTCAGCTACCTACCTCTCCTCCACCCCCCTCCCATTTATCTCTCCACCCTCTTGGCTCACAAGCCTCATTCCTGATGAAGGGCTCTTGCCTGAAACGTCAATTCTCCTGCTCCTCGGATGCTGTCTGACTGGCTGTGCTTTTGAACACCACGTTCTCAACCTCAAACAAGGAGCATGTCAGTCTATTCAGTAAGGAAATAGTACTGGTGCTGGTGATAATTTTAAATTCCTCTCTGGTCACAGGAGAGATGCCTGAGGACTGGCGGACAGCCTATGTGGTACTTTTGTTCAGGAAAGGAGGAAGGGATAAACAAGGAAACTACAGCTTAAATCAGTTTAGCTTGAGTGATGGAGAAACTGTTGGAAGCAATTCTGAAAGGTAGAATTAACCTCCACTTGGAGAGGCAAGGTTTAATTATAGAAGTGTTATAGAAGTGTCATGACTGACCAACCTGATTTAATTTTTCAGAAGGCAATACGTTTAGTGTAGTCTGCTTGGATTTCAGCAAGGTTTTCGATCAGTTCCCACATGGCAGATTTATAGCAAAGGCAAAAACCCATGGATTCCAAGGAAATTTGGCTAATTAGTTCCTGAATTGGCTGTGTGGCAGGAAGCAGAGTGATAGTTGAAGGATGTTCTTGTGACTAGGAGCTCATGTCCAGTCAAGTTCTGGAGGGATCACTGTTTGGATCCCTGTTGTTTGTATGTGTAAACAGTTTAGACTTGATCGTAGCAGGGTTTTCCACTATATTCATGGATAATACAAAAATCGGTGACATGGTAAATACTGAGGAGGAGAGCACTAAATTATAGGAGGTTATGGACAGGCTCATCAGATACGCTGATCAGTGGCAAATAGAATTCAACCCAGATAAGTGTGAGGTGATGCACTTGGGCAGGACAAATAAGGCAAGGGAAAACATGAAGAATAGCAGGACCTGGTAAACAACAACGATCAGACGGACATTGGTGTGCGTCTCAACCAGCCTGTAAAGGTAGTAGGCAAAAGTGGGTACTGCAGATGCTGGAGATTAGAGTCAAGATTAGAGTACTGCTGGAAAAGCACAGCAGGTCAGGCAGCATCTGAGGAGCAGGAAAATTGACATTTCGGGCAAAAGCCCTTCATCAAGGCTCTTTGAATGCTGCCTGACCTAAAGGTAGTACGACAGGTAGGTGATGTGGTTAAAATGGAAAATGGAATATTTACCTCTATTAACCAACTCATAGAATTTAAGAGCAGGGAAAGTATGCTGGAACTGTTTAAAAAATCAGGTAGGCCACAGCTAGAGTATTGTGCCCTGTCCTGAAATCCACATTATAGGAAGGATGCAATTGCACTGGAGAGGATGCAGAGAAGATTTCCCAGGATGAAGCCTGGGCTGCAGAGGTTTTGTTATGAGAGTGAACAGATTAGGATTTTTCCCTGAAGCAGAGGAGATTTATGAGGTACATAGACAGGGTAGACAGAAAGAAATCTTTCCCTTTACTTGAAGGATCAATGACCAGGGGACCTGTATTTAAGGTAAGGAGCAGCAAGTTTAAAGGCTATATGAGGAAGAATATTTTCATGCAGACTGTGGGGGGAATCTGGAACTCATGGCCTGTCAGGGTGGTAGAGACAGAATACCTCATAACATTTAACAAGTATTTATATGCTCACTTGTGATGCCATGGCGTACCAGGCTATGTGCCAAGTGCTGGAAAATGGGATTAGCATAAATAGGGTTGTTTTTGATCAGCCCAGACTCAGTGGGCCGACAGGCCTGTCTCTATACTGTTTTATGATGTTATAACTCTGTGTTACTGAAAAGAAGCTCCAGGCAAATTTTGTTGCAGTTTTTAATGGCCAAAAAATCAGCTCCCCTCAACCTGCACCCAAAACCCCAAGCCACAGTCCAACTTTAATATAACGCAGCCAGGCCACCCAATATTACAATGGTTTGGAGTCAACTGCATGCCCAATTAGTTTTAATCTCCTCCTCCTGCCAGATTGCTAATGTTCACCCAGACTGTCTAAAATGAAACATTTTCTGAGGTAGTGTGATGAGCCATGATGTATCTGAGCTACTTATATTCCGAGTCACATGCTCCTGCCATTTGTTTTTTTAATGATGAGTGTCTCCCTGACATTTTGCATGTAGTATTTAACCGGTCCTTTTACATTTCCCTTTACCACCACTACTCCATCCATTAAAGTAATTGAGTTTTTCTGTCAAAGCAACCTCTTGTATATCCAATTAAATCTGCACTTCTAAAGCCCAATACTTAAATTCATCGACAAAAACAACATTGCCCTTATTATTATGCAGAACCATGTTGCACTCTGCTTAAACCCTGGGTGATTTATTGCATTATGCCTCAGATTGTCTGGAAACTCTTTAGATTCCTTCTGTCGGAAGCAATTCTGCTTAATACAGAAGCAGCAGAAATCAATCTGCAAGATTGACTTCAACTATTGATTATTTCTCCACTCATGTCTGTCTTGAATATTTAATAAAGATGATAAATAATTGCAGAACTGGGAAAAACAGAATTTCTTCCAGTTAAATTACGGTAAGTTTTTTTTCATGTTTTACAGTGACAGATCTTTAACTCTTCAATTTTTTTCTCTAACACACATTTTCATTAAAGTCCTAAAATAATTGGATGAGGGAAGGGAGCTGGAATAAAACACAAATTGATTTATTTATTCTGTAGCAGGGTAATTACCCATAGTACTTAATCCAAAACAGTTGACATGCATTTCATTTGTGTCTAGGGTTATCAAGTCAAGTGCTACAAAGCATCGTATTTAACAAGGATTCTCTTTCGGTGATATAAAACATATATCATGGCATGTGTCCAAAGCTGCAAACCATAATCAACTATGTTGAGGGAGGGAAAAGAGGAGGAACACAAGAGACAAGGCTCATCATAAACACCAAGTACAGGAAGAGTTGAGTTGGGTAGAAACAGCATGTTTTAATAGAATGCTAACTTTTCTACTTCCTGTACTGTACTAAACAGAGCCGGGATGGTGGGTATGAAACCAGATTGCACCCAGAAATTGTAGTCAGTAAAAACTATTATGGAGGCTATCTGTGTCTACAGTTGTAGGCTTTGAAAATTTATACCTGTTTCAGCCAGGTTACAAAGAAGTGAGAGCAGTCAAATCTATCAGTTGTATGCAAATAACAGCATGGCTTTTAGTTCAAAAGAAGCTGGTATGATTTCCCACTAACACAGCTGGCTTATCTGCTTCTAGCTTCACCATTTCCAACTCTACATAATTTCTCTTCCCCCTTTGCCACCACATTGTGTGGCATACTTTGAACTTGCCTTACCTATATTCACCTCTGCCTCTCCCCGCACTCTCCAGCAGACCACAATTTGGTCCTTTGAACATCAGCCCTTTCATACAAACAGTCTCTCATTTTCCCAACATTGATCTGGTCCCACTGACTGCACCCTTTATTACAGTGTCATCGGTTCCCTGACCACACTCACAGCTCCTCAGCTGCAGCCTTTATAACAGGGTGTAATCCCAAACTCCTTCACCCAAACCCTCCCCTTAAATATCAGCGTCAAAGAGAAGGAATACGCAATGGACAGCAAAACTTCTTTTCAAGTTTCAGATCAAAACTTCATTCATGATTTGGTTTACACTTTAATATTTTCTTACTTAATTAAGAGCAGCTATCTAAAATACATGAGTTTGAATCATAATCTTTACCTCCTCAAAGTCTTTTAACCACTTAAATTAAATTAGAAGAACTTTTTTTTCCTGCACACAGGTGTCAATAGTTACTTTCAGCAGAATCCTGTTATTTTGGTAAAATCCATGTCACATTGAGAAATTTGTGAGGTCCAGCAACTTTTCTTGCCCCGTCTTACCAAACTCACCTCATTTAATGACTTACACCCCATTATGGGTGTCTCACATACAATTTCAGACCCATTCCTAGACAACTCACCATTCAGCAGATATCCTCCAACACACAGCCCTTGTGACCATGCCATCTTTATAGAGTCATAGAGTTATACAGAATGGAAACATACCCTTCAGTCCAGCTCATCTGTGCCAACCAGATATCTGAAACCAATCTAGTCCCATTTGCCAGCATTTGGCCCACATCCCTCTTACCCTTCCTATTCATATACTCATCCAATTGCCTTTTAAATTGTAATTGTACCAGCCACCATTACCTCCTCCAGCAGCTCATTCCATACACACACACATCACTCTCTGTGTGAAAAAAGTTGCCCTTAAGGTTCTTTTTGAATCTTTCCCCTCTCACCTAAAACTTATGCCCTCTAGTTTTGGACTCCCCTACCCTGGGACAAAAAATCTTGGCTATTCACCCCATCCATGTCTCTCGTGATTTTATAAACCTCTGTAAGGTCACCCCTCGGCATCCAACATTCCAAAAAAAACACAGCCTATTCAGCCTCTCCCTATAGATCAAACTGTCCAATCTCAGCAACACCCTTGTAAATCTTTTCTGAACCCTTTCAAATCTAGCAACATCTTTCCTTCAGCGGGGAGATCAGAATTCAATGCAATATTCTAAAATTGGCCACACCAATGTCCTTGTAAAGCCAGAACATGATGTCCCAACTCATATACTCAGTGTACTGACCAATGAAGGCAAGCGTGCCCAATGTCTTCTTCACCATCCTGTCTACCTGTCACTCCACTTTCAAGTAACCATGCATCTGCAGCCTTACGTCTCTTTGTTGGGCAACATCCCCCAGGATCCTACCATTAAGTGTATAAGTCCTACCCTGATTTGCCTTTCCAAAATGCAATTCCTCACATTTATCTAAATTGAACTCTATCTGCCACTCTTCGGCCCATTGGCCCACATGATCAAGGTCCCATTGTACTCTGAAATAACCACTACACCACTTATTTTGGTGTCATCTGCAAACATACTAATCACACCTCTTATATTAACTTACAAGTCATTTATATAAATGACAAAAGCAGTGGATCCAGCACCGATTCTCATGGCACACCACTGGTCACAGGCCACCAATCCAAAAAACAACCCTCTACCACTACCATCGGTCTCCTAACTTTAAGCCAATTTTGTATCCAATTGGCTAGCTCCCCCTGGATTCCATGTGATCAGTCCAATCTACCATGCAGAACCTTGTCGAACACCTTGCTGAAGTCTACTACTCTGCCTTCATCAAACTTCTTTGTTACCTCTTCAAAAACCTCAATCAAGTTTGTGAGACTTGATTTCCCATGCACAAAGCCAGGTTGACTATCCCTAATCAGTTGTTGCCTTTCCAAATACGTGTACATCCTGTCTCTCAGAATCCCCTCCAACAACTTACCCACTACTGATGTCAGGGTCACCGGTATATAGTTTCCTGGCTTTTCCTTATCATCTTTCTTAAATAATGGCACCACATTATCCACCCCTCAGTCTTCCAGCACCTCACCCATAGCTATTGATGTTACAAATATCTCAGCAAGGAGTCCAGCAATTTCTTCACTAGGTTCCCACAAAGTTTTGAGTTACACCTGATCAGGTCCTGGGAATTTATCTACCTTTATGTTTAGCAATGTCCAGCATCTCCTCTTTTTTAATATAGACACTCTTCAAGATATCACTGTTTATTTCCCAAGTTCTCTATTTTCCATGTCCTTCTTCACAGTAAATACAGAAAGAAAACTCACTTTGCCTGGGCAAACATTGTCAGTCTGGAGATGCCTGCTCAATTGGTGACATATGCCCTGGAAATGACAGACTGGAGGACATGTACCTGGAGGCCTGCTGGATATGATGTGCTAATCCTGGCCTTCCTCCTTGCCTAGGACTAACAGTAGAGACCATGAAACCAGACCATGACACCATAGCCTGAGTTTAACATGCGGGCTATAGCAGCCTCAGCCATCTGCAGGAATGTTCAGCACAATGGGAAGAAGGTCAATGTCCCTGTCCACTAATTGTGTGTAAGACTGGAGGTTGGCAAACATGGTGCCACTGTTTAAGAAGGGTGGTAAAGACAAGCCAGGGAACTACAGACCGGTGAGCCTGACCTCGGTGGTGGGCAAGTTGTTGGAGGGAATCCTGAGGGACAGGATGTACATGATTTGGGATAGTCAACATGGCTTTATGCGTTTGAAATCATGTCTCACAAACTTGATTGAGTTTTTTGAAGAAGTAACAAAGAAGATTGATGAGGGTAGAGCAATAGATGTGATCTATATGGACTTCAGTCAGGCATTCGATAAGGTTCCCCATGGGAGACTGATTAGCAAGGTTAGATCTCATGGAATACAGGGAGAACTAGCTATTTGGATACAGAACTGTCTCAAAGGTAGAAGACAGAGGGTGGTGGTAGAGGGTTGTTTTTCAGACTGGAGGCCTGTGACCAGTGGAGTGCCACAAGGATCGGCGCTGGGCCCTCTACTTTTTATCATTTACAT
>NC_057722.1:54217861-54235839 GCF_004010195.1 Chiloscyllium plagiosum | reverse complement strand
AGTACAATAGGTGAATTGGGGTGGGGATGGAGGTGATAGGTCAGAGAGGAGGGTGGGGGAAGGTAGCAAAAAGTACAATAGGTGAATTGGGGTGGGGATGGAGGTGATAGGTCAGAGAGGAGGGTGGGGGAAGGTAGCAAAAAGTACAATAGGTGAATTGGGGTGGGGATGGAGGTGATAGGTCAGAGAGGAGGGTGGGGGAAGGTAGCAAAGAGTACAATAGGTGAATTAGGGTGGGGATGGAGGTGATAGTTGATGCCTTAACCCAATCAACTGGCATCTTGCCACTGCCTAGCAAGAACCTCACCATGCCACCTGCAATAAAAGATGGAATAGGATGTTCTTAACAATAAACTGGGCCTTGTCAGGCTCATTGCCCAATTCTATCTCTCACCTTACCAGAGCCCAAGTCAATCAAACTGCTGTAAGATTCTGCCCATTATGTCCCTTGGTTGTAGAAGTCACATGAAGCAGCAATGAATGGGCAATTTTATGGAAAAAATTTGGAGATATTTCTAGTTTACTGGCTTTAATGGCTTCCTTTTCCAAACTCCATGTTTCCAAACCCACCCACATTTCCAAATTTCTTCACCTAAAATGTTTCCATATTAAATACTGCTGCTACTTTCACTCTCGCAACAAGGCAATGGATCTGCTAAGTGGATTCATCACAACCTTCAATGTGCTCTGAAACTAACCTACCTTTTTCAACAGAGCAATAGTGAGTTTTAAAGCTGGATAAATATGGGATGTGGCAGTTGTGTGAACTCACCTCATACTCTGATTTTCCTTCATTTTTTTCTCTCCACTTTTTTTATGTTCATGTTTTCTATATTGTGTAAAATTCAAATTCTCTTTTCTGGTGATTTTGCATGGATGGGAAGGGTATTTGTTACAATCCCTACAGGACCCATGAAGGAATCACTAATTAATCTCCGTCTTGAGGTAGTGAAGTATGAGTTCCCTTGGTAACAGGCAATGGCATGCCCAGCTGGAACTCATCACCCACGCACTTTTGGGCCCTTTTGTGGTGCAGCGGTAGTGTCCCTTCTCTGGACTGGGAGGACCAGGTTCAAGTCCCACCTGCACCAGAAGCATGTAATAATATCTCAGAACAGTTCGATTAGACAATTAAAAAAAAGCAGACATCTGGTCTGATTACTGAAGGTATTTAATAGCTAATAAAATAAACAAAAATGTCACAGTGATTTGATGGTGGGAACATCACTAAGTTGTGTGTGGTAACACTTCTGGGTATAAAAAATAGCAGAGCCCCTACCTCTGAGCCAGGAGGTCAATGTTCGAGTCAATGTTCGAGTCAATGTCATAGCATCCCTGAACAGGTTGAGTAATTAAAAAAAGCAGACCCAGTTTGCTCTTGTGGTGCAGTGGTAGTGCCCCTCCCTCTGAGCCTGAATACTCAGGTTCATGTACTACCTACTCCAGAGCTATGCAATTGCATTTCTGAGAAAGGTTAATTTGGAAATATTTATAAGTAAAGCAGAGCTAGAGTCATGGTGATTTGTTGGTGGAGGAAACTGTTCCATTGTGTAAAAGAGCACTTCTCAATATAAAATGATAAAGTTAATATAAAGCAGTAACAGTGGCTACATGAGTAGTGGCTAAAACAAAAATGTCATGGTGATTTGGTAATAGGAGAAAAATGCCGCTCTGTCACGTGCAAGAGCACTATAAGCTAAAAAAATATCAGATTCACGATATATTTAAAAAACAAGCCGACACAGTGGTAGCTCTATTTTCTTGTGGAACAGTAAATGACATTCCTTTCCAGTTGAGATTTCCCAGTTATTACAGTACTCTTCTATTATTCATTCATTCATGGGATGTATCACTGCTGGTTAGCCTAGCATTTGTTGCCCGTCCCTCACTGTCCTGGAGAAGTTGCTGGTGAGCTGCTTTTGTAAACCATTGCGGTATTTCCAGTGTAGGAATATCCACAGTGCTGTTAGGAAGAGTGTTGCATGAATTTGACTCAGTGATGGTGAAGAAATTGTCTGTATTATAAGTATTTAATCTCCCAATTAAAATTTCCTTCTGTATAATTAACTTTGAAATAAGCATGCCTTTTTCTTAATTATTTTCAATCAAGTAAAAGGCGTCATTACAAATTCAAAATCTGCTGATGCCCTTGAACACCAAATACTCAATAACTATTGAAACTAAACTATTTCAATTGATCATGTATCCTATATTAGCTCCCATAAATAAAAGAATTACTATAAGAAAATGGCAATGTCCACTTAAAGGATTCTATCTATCAGACCATTTCTCTGTCATGTTATAGTTTCTGATGGAAAAAATGGATTTCTTCAGTAAGTATTCAATTAATGATTCTTTGCATAAGAAGAGAGTGATAAATATTGTTACTAAAAGGCTTTGATAGATTTTATACTGTGAAGTCTCTTACCTGCTAGGAGACAGGGACCTCGCACCAACATCTCAAAGCTAAATTCATATGGTACTGGGTTTAATACTTGTTCAGTTACGATCTCTGGTAAACTGCGGTGTCCACCAGTCGAGGACTTTTCTGCTTTCAACCCTCCTGCTCCAAAACAACCAGTTGAGCTAAAACTGTAAATTTATTTTTAAAATGTTAGTGGAGTGGTGGGGGAGAACACACACAAAAATTAAGTTGAAACTAACATTTAGAAAAAAAAAACAAAAGTAGTTTTTTTAATAATCCTAATTTATGCCTTTCCATGCATCGGTCTCCTGAATAAATGGTCAGAATAGTGGCCATTGATTGTTAGCTCAAGGTTCTGGTTTGGAAACCTCAGGATTAATGATTGCTGTGTTGCCTGTATGATAAATACTGGTCCCCAGATGAAACTAAACTGGGGCCTAAAGATTTAATGTGTCAGGTTCAGCATAAGAGGTAAAGCATAATATAGGAAAAGACAAATTTTTAAATTCTAAACTTACAATGGTCAAACTTTGTTACTTCAGCTAAGGCTCCCGATTTAGTCCCGACTTGAATATTTCTTTCTTTTAGTGTAGCAGAGATTATTTCCTGCTGGGCTTGCAGTGCTTTCAAATTCATGAACAAAACAAAACGTCTCCCATGTATTGTAATAATGTGGTCCAATATCAGAATCCCTACAGTGTGGAAACAGGCCCTCCATCCCACTAAGTACACACTCAGACCCCCTTCTGAACAGCATCTCACACAAACCCAACCCTAAACCTATGCATGTGACCCTACATTTCCCATGTTTAAGCCACTTAGCTTGCACATCCCTCAACACTATGGGCATAGCATGGCCAATCCACCTAACCTGTAGTGGCTCAGTGGTTAGCACTGCTGCCTCAAAGCACCAGGGACCCATGTTTGATTCCTTCCTCGGGTTTCCTCCCACAGTCCGAAGATGTGCAAGTCAGGTGGATTGGCAATGCTAAGTTACCCATAGTGTTCAGGGATGTGTTGGTTGGGTGCATTAGCTATGGTTATAGGGGTGGGATGCTCTTTGGAGGGTTGGTATAGACTCGTGGGGCCAAATTGCCTGTTTCCACACTGACTACTCCGAGGGAACCAATGCAGACAAGGGAAGAATGTGCAAACTCCACACAGACAGTTGGCCGAGGGTAGAATCAAACTTGAGTCCCTGATGCTGTGAGGCAGCAATACTAACCACAATGTCAGCCTATCAGTGCAACAAAAAGTACACACGTTTGAACAAGTGCATTCTAAATGATATAATTCACCCAATTTCAGTTGCTTCCATCTAATGGAATCAAGGCAGTAGCGTTTACAGTGATGTTAGTTCATGTACCATTTGGTGAAACAAGCACACAAACATACCAGCCATCCTCTCTTGGGTAGGACATTGAGTAGATTGGCTAAATCACCAAACCATTTCAAACAGGAAACCTTTTCCAAAATGCAAACTAGGGCCCGATGCCACAGGATCCACATGACAACAGCATATGCCACTGGACAAAATGGGTTCCCAGGAATACTGCAAAGTCATGGGTGGTGGGGTTGGGTGGGGTGCACAAGAGTGGATTTGAACTCTCCTCAATCAAGGTGAAATGAGCAGGGGAGTACTTAACACAGAATTCCTCTAATTCCGTTGGCTAATCTATCTCGCAGAGATATGCATAGGACACCAAGGAGGCCTGAGAGGCCACAAAACTATTAAAGTCCGAAAGGCAAATGAGCTCTGTTGTCCTGAGCTCTTCCCAAACCCCAGCGACCACAATTTCCCAATTCTGTTGTTGGCAGCTTTATCTTGGTGCCAGTGAGTGATTTCCACACTGTCTAATCTTTATCCCTGATATGCTTTTTGAGACCTCCATATGCCGTTGAAAGGTTTTTCTGCATTAGATTCCAGGGATGAATCTGAAATCTGGGTATGAAACTTAAAAATGTTTTAAGACTTACTCTTGTTCATCACTTTTTGCAGACTCAATCTTCCCCTCATTGCTGCACACCAGAGGCATTAACACAGAAGAGAATACCACTTCCATTGTGCCATTTTGTTGTGTCTGAGGTTCCACTGTGGTACTGAGAAATATTGTCATGGTTTCCAGAGAGCCAATCATCCCAGTGCTAACGATGAAGGTTGTTCTCTGCATATCTTCATCCAATATCAGATGACCTATGCATTAACATGGTGAAGACTCAAGCATCCATTAACAAGTATTCATAAAATGTATTCATAAGTAGGGTTTTTTTATGTCCAAGTCCTTAGAAAGTGAAACTAGGAATCTTAATTGGAAATAACCTGCTAAAAATATTTAGGACAGTGATTTGTTTTTGACAGGAAGTGAAGGAAGAGTTAGATTGTTCACTCACATCACAAGCTGCTATGTTTGAATTCACATGTAAATCATAAAATCCCTCCAGTGTGGGAGTAGGCCATTTGGCTGATCAAGTTCACTACAACCCTGGAAAGAGCACCCCACGCAGACACACAGCATCTCTATAATCCTGCATTTCCCGTGGATGATCCACCTGACCCACATATCTTTGGACTGTGGGAGGAAATCCATACAGACACTGGAAGAACGCGCAAACCCCTCACAAATAGTTGCCTGAGGCTGGAATTGAACTCAGATCCCTACTACTGTGAGGCAGCAGTGCTAATCACTTAGCCACCAAAATGCCTAATGATGCCATACTCATTTTGGGCAACTGGCTTTGTATCTCCCTATGTTACAAAGACCTTCAAATTCCAGGTACACATTACAGTGCATGTCAGAAGCTTGTGACTCACAGAAAACATATTTAAAAGACGGGAAAATGGTAAACTCAGACAAAAAGTGGGTTTGATTGATGCAATGCATAAAGAAAAAAAAACAGACAATTCGTATCAGCTACATTAGGTTAATGCCCAACCAAGAAAATTAAAAGATTCCACCTCCTCTATTCAGACAAACTGTCAGCTAAAGTTGGGCTCATAGAATTGAAAGCAAACTATTATCCTGGTTAAATAATTACCCAAGCAGGATACAGAGAGAAGGAATTATAAGCAGGTACTCCAACTAACAGAATCTCTGTCTTGGGCCTCAACTATTCACCATACTTATTAATGACTGAGATGATGTGCTAGAATGCCACATTTCCAAATTTATTGATGACACAAAGAATGCTGCCATTATAGGCAGTCTGGATGGAAGAGTAAAATGCAAAAAGACATTAATGGATTAAATGACTACATGAAACACGGCAAATGTATCTAAATGAGGTCATTCACTTTGGATCCAAAAAAGATAGAACAGGGCACTTTCTAAATGATGGAAAGCTCATAGCAGTGGACATCTAAAGAGATTGGGTTGAGGTATACAGATGATTAAGATGTGTTGACAAGGTGCAGAAAATTACCAACAAAGCTAATCAAATACTGCCTTTATAAGTAAAGGGAAATAAAATTGCACTGAAGACATACAAAGCCCTGGTAATACAAAATTAAGAGTACTGTTAGCAATTCTATGCATCACAACATTGGAAAGACATTTGGTCTTGGAGAGAGTACAGCATGGATTTATCAGGATAGCTGTGGACCCAGGTCAAATTATGATGAAAGATTATTCAAACTAGGACTGTATTCCCTATAATGTAAAAGGTCAGGGCATGGTTTAATTGAGGTTTTCAATATATTGTAATGTAAGAAGTTTGAGCCAACAATGGATAACAGACTTGTCTCTTCATAAGAGAGAGTCAATTGGTTATGTATAACTTGAAGGTGACCACTCCACAAGTATTGGATAAGGGAAGGAGGAAGGCCTCCATGACTACTACGGCCAGCATAGCAATTGAACCCATACTGTTGGCTTTTACTCTGTTCCACACAATAGTTATCTCTATAAGTGAATTAATTGACACCCCCTTTCAAAGTCTCTCTGCCTTTAATAGACAATCCCTTATTTTGAAATGATCGCAGAAAGTGCAGGTTGTTGTTTATTCAGTCTTTAAAGGGACTATTCTACTAAGTACTGATGAATTATGTATTTTAAATTAGAGTGGTATGTTTTCTTTTCAGGCCGGTTTATTGCTGTATTTGCAACTGATCCATTACTGGATTAATATGTGCAAACACTTTAATTAACAATTCTAAGTATGCAAGATTGATTGTATACGGGAATTTCAGAACCTCAGGCAACTCCTTTAATAAATTTAGTGTGCGATTTTAAACTGTAACCTAATGCAAATCTGTTTGAGATGAGAAACATAGTTTTGTACATGTTTCTTTAATGTTAATTGTTGAAGAAGGCAAAGTTCATAGGAGCTATGATTAATCAACAGAGATAAAGTGAAGTACTACATTTTGCCAAGAACAGAGAACAGGAAACTAAATGGAATAGATCATCAAAGGGATCTGGAGGTACAAGTCATTTAGCAGAGTGACGCAGGTACACAAGGTCATGAAAGAAACCAAGATGAATCCTAGGGTTTATTGTAGAGAGATAGAATTAAAATGTGAAAAGGCTATGCTACATTTATATCAACCTTGGGCTAGATCACACCTAGTATACTGCATACAATTCTGGTCAACATATTATATAAAATATTAAGGACCTGGAGAGGATGCAAAAAGGATTTACAAGAATGATACCAAGAATGCAAGGTTATATCTAACAGGAGGGAGTGCACTGGTGGGGTGTCTTCTGGGAAAAAAAAGGATGACGGCTACATGAATTAAGCATCTTAGAATTCTGAAAATCTTTGATACGGTGATTTTGCAGAATTTTCTCTACCTAAAAATTGATGAATCTTCACCAATGAATCTGACATTGTTTGGTGGATTTGATTTTCTTCATTCACAGAATGCGAGCATCATTGGCCAGGCCGGCATTTATCACCCAAAGGGTAGTTAAGAGTCAACAACATTGTTGTTGATCTTGAGTCACATATATGCTAGACCAGGTAAGGACAGTAGTTTCCTTCCCTATAGGATATTAGTGAATCAGAATGGTTTTTCCCAACAGGCAACAATGACTTATGGTCAACATTAGTCTCTTCATCCCAGATTTTTTTTATTGAATTCAAATTTTACCATGATAGGATTTGAACTTAGGTTCCCAGGATATTACCTGGGTCTCTGGGTTAATAATCCAGTGACAATGCCACTAGTCTATCACCTCCCCATTTGCTATCACCATACCTTTTCAAGATAGGGATCTGTGGGGCTTGGTAAGTCTAGTATGGGACAGGAAAACCACTTGGTAGTCTAATGTTAAGAGGCTCTTGTCTTAAACAAGATATGGTTTATTGTATGATATCTGCGTCTGTTGAAGACGTATCAATGAACCCAAATGAACCAATGAACTCTCTTCAGTGTCGATAGCAGTGAAAACCATTTGTCTCCATCCAGTATAGTCACAAGTTTCCATCTTGCAGGCAGTATGAAACAAAGTTCTTCTGCTGATATTACTGATCTCAATGAATGCTGTCTTCTGTTTGGGTTCTGCCATGAGTCAAGAGAGCCCTATGAAATGTTTTATCTGTTGTCCTTTGAACTGTTGCTGCATAATCATTCAGTCACAAAATATTCATTGATCTGTTGCCTGTTCTACCTCATGAATCTCCTTATGTAAGTAGATGTTTGATTTCTTCTTGCTTTATGGCTGTGTCCTAATTGGCACGTTTTTACAAACCATTATTTTTAAATGCTGGGCCTTTCAGGTTTTCTTGTCTGACAGCTTTGACGATGACTGTTACCATCTGATGTCTGTTCTACTCACTGTACTAGCTTCTAATATGAATCTTTCAAGATTTTGAACTTCAGGAATACAATGGATTGATCTGTCTATTTCCAGACTTCTTCTTTGCTCACTAATGGTATGACTTACTCTTGAGTCAGTTCTTCTTTTGCCTATTGAAAGCTTCTGGACATCTTTCAGCGTTTACATGCTTTGATGCCAATGACAGTTTATTGGACGACTACCCAACACTTTGAAATGGCATTTTGAGATATTAAGTAAGAACATTTGACCCTTAAAAGAGCAGAAGAAGGGAAAAATGGTTCTGGATGGGATTCCTCGCACTTTTCATTTTCACCAATGGTCATCTGAACCATGGGAACACCTCAGACTGAATCTTTTTATACTCAAGAATCAAATATTCTAAATCATAGTGAATTATTACTCTTGGTGAATCGTTGTCAAATGACTGCATGGCCCAGCCTCAGTAACATTTATTGTAATGCTCAAGGTAATTATTGCCAAACATGCATTGCTAATTTAGTTATATAGGATAACAGCATAAAGTTTGTAAATGACGGCTTAAATTACTTCACTGAGACCTCTCCATATCACCAGTTTGCCAGGTGCATACAGATCACTCCGAAGAGTTGAGGGGTAACCTTATAGAGATTTACAAAATCATGAGAGGCATGGATAGGATAAATAGACAAAGTCTCTTTCTTGGGGTGGGGGATTCCAGAACTAGAGGGTATAAGTTTAGGATGAGAGGGGAAAGATATAAAAGAGACCTAAGGGGCAACTTTTTCACTCAGAGGGTGGTATGGCATATGGAATGAGCTGCCAGAGGAAGTGGTGGAGGCTGGTACAATTACAGCATTTAAAAAGCATTTAAACGGTTTATGAATAGAAAGGATTTGGAGGGATATGGGCCAGGTGCTGGCAGATGGGACTCGATTGGGTTGGGATATCTAGTCGGCATGGACATGTTGGACCGAAGGGTCTGTTTCTGCGCTGTACATCTCCATGACTCTATGACTCTATAGCTCTATCAGTTAAATGGGGCTCTGCTCCACATAAGATAAAGAAGAATAATGACAACTCTTTAGCATCTGTTAAATTATCACTCTGAGCCATTGCAGAATGGTCTTACTCCAGCAGAAGTCTTGAAGGACAGGAGTTTATGTACACCACCTGACCATTCCAATTGCCGTCAACCATGTCTTAAGGTTGCAGAATAAAGAACACCACCAAATGCCAACCAGACCATGAGTTATATTTATTCCCAAAAGGACAAGCCTTACCAGTATTTCAACTGGGGCTCACTGTGGGTCTGTGACCAGAAACTACAAGGTCACTAAGTTCATCAATTGGTCAAAGACAAGGCATTGTTTGTGCTGATGTAATGTAATTTGTTCCTCTAAATTACAGAATGTAAGGTACAAATTGTGAGTCAGTTGAGTTGGATAAAATCCCAATAAGCAAAATGAGACCATTTGAAGTCCTTATTTTTGCAGGTTAATTGAAATTATTTTGTCCTGTTGCACTTTTTGACAGTGATTTGCTTGTTGATGGACTTTCAGTACTCAGAGCGAGGGAATTTTTTTATTTTTACTTGGAATGTGGGGATGTCTAATGGCTGTCCTCAAGCTTTGACCTTCACTGCAAACTACTCCACACCACCACACAATGCCCACTGACAACCTCTTTTTCTGTATCTTCCTGCAAGGGTTAAATATAGTTCGATATATGAATAATTTGGGGCTCTGACAACTGAGAGGGTTGACAAAATGAAGTGGCGATACTGATGCTACTGAAGGCCACAACCTGATTCCCACCATAAGCCATTTGATCCTCTTGCAGATGAACCATTTGCAAATGAAAGCATTCCCAGCAGGCAGGCTGTGAAGAATGATTTGATTCCTTTACTGTAACCTGAACACATGCTTGGCTTATTGCAGTGACCCCATCATACCATTCTTGCCTCATCTGAGCTGCAGACACAGTGGTGCTGAAGAGGTCAATGTGACATTTAGAAAGTAAGGCTATAGATGGGTAGCTGTTGCCCCCAATGGGAGCACGTCTCTGGGAAAGGGGCACGGTGGTGAGACCAATTCCAAGGGATAATCTACCAAGTTTCTTTCAGAGTTTCCCCATACCTCTAAGCCCAACCCCACCTCCAAAGACATCTTACAGGGTCTGGGAAAAGTTCAAGCCAGTATTTCCACATATGGAGAATAGGACTAGAGGCCATCAATATAGGATAATCAGCAAAATAAATCAAGCCGGATTCAGGAGAAACCTCAATCTAACGAATCATGAGAATGTGAAAACTGCTACCATAGGTAATAGCATTTAAGGAGAAATGGTTGAAAAAAAAGGAATAGAGATTGATGCTGAGGAAAGACAGATGTGGAGCAACAGAGCAACGTAAACACTAGTACAGATGGTTTGGATAAAATGGCCTGCTTTTGTTCTGTATATCTATGTAAAACTGTGTTCTCCTGAGCTTGCCCCCTATCTAATGAGAATGATATAGAATAAGATTAATTAGACCAATCTTGAACTAATGTTCTTACACAGGAACATCAATGCAGACACTCTGTACACATCCATACAGGCTTATTGTAATTATCAACGCACAAAAATATGCACTGCAATATATGAGCTTTGAATACATTTGTGGTCAAACATTCTATACAGCAGATGAGACAATGATTGGAATGTAATCTCCCACCTTGACTTACCATTGTTACACTGTAGAGCTAGGTTTACATGGCTGCAACAGTCAAAACAGCAATCTTCTGCTCTACCCCGATTCTTTATCTGAATCGTTACAGATTTTCCTGCTGTCAAAGCTTCAAAGGCGACCACTGTTTCGGATTCCTCCAGCAGGTAAACAAACACCCCTAAGAGAAAACAGTACATGGAACTAATAATTATATGCTCATAGCTACATTGTATCATCAGTCACATATCAGGTCACATGGAACTGAGGTCTGAGTGACAAAGGTTCTAGTGAAGTCCAGCTCAATCAGGCCTCTGTAAAACTGTAAATAGTTAATACATTCTCATCACTTTGCCCTAACATAGTGTGCAGTCCTTATCTCTTGAAGCCTCCCAGAACCGACTTGTGATATTTAAACACAGTGACAGTGGTAGTGAAGGTGTATGAGGGATGCCAGCAGATGCTGATAAAGGTGAGAGTGACCGAACCTTGCCCCAGCCCAGAGCAATGCCCACAGCAGTAATCAGCCCAACTCACAATTGCCAGATCCCCATGACAGCTGACTGGAAGTGCACAAAACGATGACAAACCCTTACTTTCATTCAAGCTCCTGGTGCATATGAAAAGCATCAATTGCATTACCTGCTGGAGAAACTGACATCATTGATTCAATCAGGACAGGGCCACATCCAGACTAGCTCAGAAGCCAGAAAGTGGGAATGTCATTATTCTCCTATTTACAATTGGCAACTGCTCTGCCAATATTTTAAGACAGCAAGTGATTAATGACAGATCCCCTAAATATCATAAAGTCCTCAAAGCCTTTGATTCCTACTGCTATTTTCAAAGGAAAGTTCCCATAAATCATAGAAAATTTGGCACAGATATCCAGTGCCCTGCAGCAAAATATTATTCCTACGCTAATAATCTCAACTGGCCCCCAGTTAAATGAGAGAGCCCTACAACAAATCAGAGTGAAAGGGCAGAGTGAAAAGGCACTGCCATTCATTGCCATTACTCCATGGCTGCACTTTGGCAAAGACCCTCACCCAGACATAAATGGAGACTGTCAACTTCTGCAGGGGGATTCTGCTGTAGCAGAAAACTTCCAATACCAGCTCAAAGATTTAAAGGAACGCCCGTTTTATTGATCAGAGTCCATGAAATGGAAGGTGAACATGAAGTGCCCTTTCTGGATGAGGTCACAAAGTCTAAGCAGGATTTTTGGCATGTTGACATTATAATCTTCAACCACGTAACGACTTTCAATTTAGACACTGAGCAGGGGTGGTAATTATTCCTGACACAGTACAGTGGCTGAAGCTTGATTTTCTCCAGACATCAACTATATGACACTTCAGTGCAGAGGGCCTTCAACTGAAGAAGTGGGAATGTTGACTGTTGCAATTCAATGTAATGAAGAGAAATTACAAAACTTGATTCAAAATCAGGAGTGCTTATTATTGAGCCAGGCAACTTGCTGAAACTTATAACTTGCCCAGAATGTGGAGGAACTAAACAATGGGGACAAATGGAAAAATTCAGGTGAGAATTTCCAGAATTATTAACTGGCCTGGGAAGCTGTATATGTCTTTCCATATTACACTAAGGCCAGATGCCAAAAGGTATGTCTATTCATTCCAAGAACGTTTCCACACCTGTACTTAAAGGAGGGATAGAGGAAATTGATCCATTGCTACACCAAGAGGTAATGCCACTGGTAACTCAAAAAGGCTTTGCTTATGACTCATTACGTGTGATGCATTGTGGAGTGTATCCAAGGTAAACAGCAAACCCCTGCAGACACATTTTCCCACATTCCCATGGGGAAACCTACACAAAACAATGTACATTTCGTTGAAGATGTGGAGTCATGTACTTCCTTGACTACCTTACTGGCCACAACCCAGAAACTAGAGGAAATTTGAACAGCCCAGAAAGCTGATGCTAAGTATGCACAGTCACAGGAGTTTTTTTTTAATTGCAGAATGGACAGCGCAAATTCCTAGCAACTATATTTGGAAAGAGTACTCATAACAACGTAGCTACTCAACCTCCTACATGACTTGCTGGTCTACCACAAAAGATTTATAATTCCCAAAAATGTCAAGAAGTATGTTAGTGACAATTTCAATGGAAATGGACTAGTGGTCAAATGTATATTGGCTATGGAGGACAAATTTATGGACCTTTTTTTAATATTATGCGTCACAAAACTGACAAAAAATACTTTACGATCTCACAAACTTTGGTAGTTTATTTATTTTGTTATGATTCAGTAAAATTGGATCAGATGAGCTGGACCGAAGGTTCTGTTTCCATGCTGTACATCTCTATGACTCGCTGACACAAGGATTTCTGCAAACCAGGCTGCACAGACAGTTCAACAATAATGCAGGGTGGCCAAACTGTGGTAGAGGTGACTCTGATATCTGATCAGTAGGGGCTGGAGGCTGCTTCCTAACAAGACTAAGTTCCCTTGATGTCTCCCACTCAATTCTAAATTCCTTCAGCTTGGGTTCCCCTCGATGTCTTCACCCATAACTATCACCCTGATTCATCTTAATCTCTCTCACCCTTGGTTGCCAATCAATATCTCTCTGTCATCTCCCTCTCTTTGTCCATCTCACCCTTGACCTCTCATTCTTGACCCCACACAGTCTCTTTATTGCTTTCCCTTAATTCATGCTTTTTCTTTCCCTCATCCTACATTCTCTATCTCCTGATATCTCGGTAGAGGAGGACTAGGAGATGGAAATCAAAGAGGAGGAGGCTACAATGACAGAAGAGGAAGTCACAGTTGTGGAAGAAGAGATGGAAAGGAGCACAAGGAACAGGAGAATGAGGTGAGGAGCAGGTGGATGCCAATGCAGAAGAGGAACAGGACGACATCAACAAGAATGAGGAGATTTGGGAGCACAGGAGGACGTTGAGGTGACATTGTAGAAGATGATTGTGGAAGTGCAGGAGAAAGAAGATATCGAGGTGGTAGAGAAGGTTGAGTTAGTTGAGGAACAGGTCAAGGGGCTGCAGGAGTGGGAGGAAGCTAAGGTATGGCAGAAAGCAGATGAAGGCTGAATCAGTACAGTAGCAAGATGAGTTTGAAATGGCACAGAATCAAGTTGAAGTGACACCGGAAGAGTCAGTGTGCAGAAGATATGAGTTGACCAAATCATTACATGCTATCTTTGCAGGGTTCATGAAAGAGTACCACTAAAAGGAGTGCCTGCAGAGCTCAAGCATATCATTAAAAGCACGATTAGGTTCAGATAACAGGAGGAATCCAGCTCATTAAAAACTGATGCTGATCTTGATTCAGATATCTTTTAGGGTTCTTATCACTTTTATGGTTTTCATTGGTTTAATTTATGGTCATTGGTGGTTTTATGAATCTCATCTTTTTTATTGAATAATGTATTTATCCTATTTGTTACTGATTTTATAGTTTTTATAATTCTCATTTTTATAATTTTTTTTGGTTTTATAGATTTGCTGTAATAGGTCGTGGAGGCTGAAAAGTGTTTTTTTTCTCAAAGGAAAATTCTTAATTGCTATTAATTTCTGTGCTGTGCTTTTACTATTGCCTTTTTTCAACGTATAGGTAGCTGATTGCATTACATGTCAATTGATGCCTTTGAGAGTTTTGACGATGCCTTTGAGAGCTTACCTAAGAGCTTCATTTCAAAAGCTTTGAAAGCTCCCGGATATCTTTCAGAGTTTTCATGCTTCAATACCAATGGCAGTTTATTGGACGCCTAACCAGCACTTTGAAATGGCACTTGAAAGTATCAAGCAAGTACATTTGTTAACTATGCTATTTACAAGGGCAGTAACAGCAAACATTTTTTGGTTGGAATTCCTTGCAATATTCATGAACAGGACCATAGGAAACCACCAATGGTGCTCTTGTTATCGTCTGAAAATGGGACGTCTCAGACTGGATTGTTTTTATATTCAAGAATCAAACATTCTGAATCATTGTGAATTATTACCCTCAGTGAATCATGATCAAATGGACGGGGTAAATCGACAAGGTCTTTGCCCCGGGTGGGGCCCAGAACTAGAGTACATAGGTTTAAGGTGAGAGGAGAGAGATTTAAAAGGGACTTAAGGGGCAACTTTTTCACATGGAATGAGCTGCCAGAGAAAATGGTGGAGGCTGATACAATTACAACATTTAAAAGGCATTTGGATAGGGATATGAATAGGAAGGGTTTAGAGAGATAAGGGCCAAATGCTGGCACATGGGACTAGATTAATTTTGGATATCTTGTCGGCATGGACGAGTTGGACCAAAGGTCTGTTTCCATGCTGTAGATCTCTATAACTCTATGACTGCATTACCCCTGTACCAATAACAGTTATTGCAATGCTTCAGGTAATTATTGCCAAACATACATTGCTAATTTAGTGATATAACAGCATGCAGTTGGTAAATGACAGTTTTAATTGCTTCACTGAGACCTCTAGCCTTCTCCATACAGGAGAAGGTACATACTGAGCACTCAGAAGAGCTAAGTCGGGCTCTGCACCCCATAAAACAAAGAATGATGACAACTGTTTAGCATCTGTTAAATTATTACTCTGTGCCACTACAGAATGGTCTTGAAGGAGTGGGGTTTATGTACAGAGCAACTGGCTATTCCAATTGCCCTTCAACCAGTGGGCAATAGCAAGGTTGCAGAATAAAGAGGAACCCAAAATGCCAACCAGATTGCAAGCTATATTCATTATCACAAAGCACAAGGCCCACCAGCACTTCAACTGGGGGGTGGGGGTCACTGTGGGTCTTTAGCAGTGGCTCAGTGATTAGCACTGCTGGCTCACAGCACCAGGGTCTCAGGTTCAATTCCAGCCTCGGGTGACTCTGTGTGAGACTCCCCGTGTCTGCGTGGATTTCCTCCGGGTTCTCCGGTTTCCTCCCACAGTCCAAAGATGTGCAGGTCAAGTGAATTGGCCATGTTAAATTGTCCATAATGTTAGGTACATTAGTCAGAGGGAAATGGGTCTGGGTGGGTTACTCTTCGGAGGGTTGGGATGGACTTGTTGGGTGGAAGGGCCTGTTTCTACACTGTGGGGAATCTAATTTAATCTAATCAATAAGGTCAGGTTTGTAGCCAGGAAATTCATCAATTGGTCAAAGGCAAGGCATTGTTTGTGCTGAAGTAATGCAATTTGTTCCTCTAAAATAAAGAACGTAAGGTACAAATTGTGAGTCAGTTGATTTGGATAAAATCACAATAAGCAATGTCAGGCCAACTGAAAGAGTTACTTTCATATTGCTTCAGTTTCACAGTAATTGCAGCATTTCTAACAGATGTTAAAACCTACTTACAAAAGATTGCAAGCACTTGGTTGGACAGTCTGGGGACCTTTAAAATTCATTTTAAACTGCTTGATAAATGATATGAACTGACTTTGCTTCTTGGCTTTTATCAAATTTAATCAGATTATGGATAACAGTGACTGATGCACAATGCATTCAAGAATGCATATACAGAACTCTGATTTTCTTTATCAAAGAGCAGCACAGAGCTAGTATAATGCTCCACAGATACTGTGTAACCAGCTGAGGATTTCCAACATCTTCTGGATTTATATTACTCAAGTTCACTGACTCAGAATCACTTTGAAGAGGTTTGAAATATCAATATTTGTAGCCAATTTGCACACAGCAAACTCCACAAACAGCAAAGAGATAATGAACAGATGATTTACTTCAGTGATTTTAATTGAGTCATTAATATTGGCAAATATACAGGGGACAGCGCACATTTTTGAGATAGCACATCAATTCTTTTAATGTCCAACTGAGAGAAGCGACAATGTTTTAGTTAAAGATCTCATTCAAAAGAGAACAGGTAGAATCTTATAGAGGCAAATGGGATCTTGACCATGGGCCAACGTTGAAGAGTGGCCTTCATTTAAGTGGGTTCAGGGGTCAGCTGTGAGATTGAGGCCAGGAATATGGTACAGAATTGCAGAGTCATAGATTGGGAAGTCTAACGAAGATGAAGCCATGGATCAGTGTCGGTGATGTGAGGGGACACCATGGATCAAGAGAATGGGGGTGGGGGTAGGCAGTAGAATAGGATGTTGAGGAGCATGAGATTGGGATGCATGAGAATCAAGAGCCAACATCAGGGGTCCAGGGATTGGAAGTCAAAAAAACATCAAGGTTCAGGGACTGGGGATGAAGTTTCAGGGGGCAGAAATCTGCAAGATTACAAGTGAAGGCCAGAAATGGGGGACAACGGGGTTGGAACCAGGAATAACAGCAAAAGAGCAAGTGTGTTCTTCACATCATCAACTTCTTTGTTGGGCTGAGCAGGTGGATTGTAGGCATGGTCACCCTGAGAGAGAACTATGCTGCTGTTGGCTGTCTCAGAGCAAATAAATCTCGGAAATCTTGGATAGGGTGTTGGTGTAAAGGCGTGCCTAAAATATTTTGGATTCTAGAAAAATACCTCAAGGCACTCCATATAAGCCAGAGACAGTATTAGAAAACATTTAATCAATATTGTGGATTTTGAGGAAGATCTTAAAAGATGAAACAAAATTGGAGAGGCAGAGAGCTATCGTTCTGAGGGTTGGTATGGACTTGGGCTGAATGGCCTCCTTCCACACCATATTCTATGATAACCTTACATTTTTCCACATTACATGTCATTTGCCATGTTCTTGCTCACTCAGGAAGCCTGTCGAAATTCTCCTGAACAAGCATCTTCCTCACAACACACATTCCGGCTTACCTTTGCATTATAGAACATAGAATATAGAAGAATACAGCGCAGTACAGGCCCTTTGGCCCTCGATGTTGCGCCGATCCAAGCCAGCCTAACCTACACGAGCCCACTATCCTCCATATGCCTATCTAATGCCCGCTTAAATGCCCATAAAGAGGGAGAGTCCACCACTGCTACTGGCAGGGCATTCCATGAACTCACGACTCTCTGAGTAAAGAACCTACCCCTAACATCTGTCCTATACCTACCACCCCTTAATTTAAAGCTATGCCCCCTTGTAATAGCTGACTCCATACGTGGAAAAAAGATTCTCACTGTCGACCCTATCTAAACCCCTAACC
>NC_057722.1:54198996-54217830 GCF_004010195.1 Chiloscyllium plagiosum | reverse complement strand
AAGCCATTACGCCATATGCCTTCTTCACCGCACTATTTACCTGGGTGGTGACTTTCAAAGATTTGTGTACATGGACACCAAGATCCCTCTGCTCATCCATACTACCAAGTATCCGACCATTAGCCCAGTACGCCATCTTTTTGTTACTCTTACCAAAGTGAATCACTTCACACTTAGCTACATTGAACTCCATTTGCCATCTTTCTGCCCAGTTCTGCAGCTTATCTATATCCCGCTGTAACCTGCCAATTCCTTCCTCACTGTCAACAACTCCTCCGACTTTCGTATCATCCGCAAACTTGCTCACCCAACCTTCTAGCCCCTCCTCCAGGTCATTTATAAAAATGACAAACAGCAATGGTCCCAAAACAGATCCTTGCGGAACACCGCTAGTAACGGCACTCCAAGATGAACCTTTGCCATCAACTACTACAATTTTAAAATATTACATTTGGTCCCCACAGCCAAGTCGTTCCTATATTGTGAATAGCTATGACTTAAGTACTGATCCTTGTGGTACCGCACTAGTTACAGCCTGCCAAAGTGGGAATGACCCATTTATTCCTACTCTCTGTTTTCTGTCTTTTAGCTGATCTGAATCCACGCCAGTGTCTTACCTCCTTTCACACGTGCATTAATTCTTCTGACCAACCTCCTGTAGACGTTACCAAAAAACCTTCTGAAAAATCCAGTATGTTATATCCATCAACAATTTTGTTAGTAGCATCATCAAAAGAACTCCAACAATTTCATCAAACATGATTTCCCATTCCCAAATCAATGCTGACTGTACACAATCAGCTCATTATTATCCAGTTATCACTTCCTTTATATTAGATTCAAGCATTTTCCCTAGTACTGATGTGAGGCTAACAGGTCGAAAGTCATCCAAAATGTAATTAGAAAGCCACTACTTTCATCCAGATTCAAGTAACCACCTTTTGTATGTAGAATATAGTGAGATTTAGATCAGCGAACTAAAAGTAATATATTCACATTTGCCTTTTAAATGTTGTAATTGTACCAGCCTCCAACACTTCCTCTAACAGCACTTTCTATACACGCACCACCCTCTGCATGTAAAACCTCTGATACCAGGGCTTGGGATATCTGCTTAAAGCTGAAGAAGAACTTGTAGTGGGAAGGAGGATCCAATCATTGTGGTCATAGAGTCACAGAGGTGTACAGCATGGAAACAGACCCTTCGGTCTAACTCATCCAGGTGAACCAGATATTCTAATCTCATCCCAATTGCCAGCACTTCGGCCATATTCCTCTGAACCTTTCCTATTCACATACCTATCCAGATGCCTTTTAAATGTTGAAATTGTACCAGCATCAACCATTTCCAATAGTGTTTAACCTATGTTTAATTTAAAAGTTTATGTAATTACTGTCCTCGGTATAATTGTGTCAATTTCACTGTTTATTACAAAACATTTATTTCTAGTATTATACTTATATTTTGTACTTAAATAAACACAGAGATTCTTTTACCCTAAGACACCTGACAACTGCTTTCTTCATTCACATTCTGAAATAAGTCCAGGGTCAGAACCAGGGACCTAGGGGCGATACGAACCACCTAAATATCAGAAAATTACTGATTGCAGAACCCTACACAGGGTAGATGCAGGAAAGATGTTCCCATGTCAGGGGTGTTTACACAGTCTGAGAATATGGGGCAAACCATTTAGATGCTTCTTCACTCAGAGAGTAGTGAGCCTATGGAATATGTTACCACAGAAAGCAATCAAAGCCAAAATATTGTACAATTTCAAGAAGGAGTTGGATATAATACTTGGGTCTTGAGGGATCAAAGTGTGGAGGAAAAGTGGGAAAAGGGCGACTGATAATCAACCATGAAAACAAATTTCTCCTCTCTCAAGAGAATTGTTCTCGCTGCCGAACTGCTTATCCAAATGCAACCCTCCCATTAACTGGATCATCCTTCAGTGGTTCTAATTCACAGGATACATGAGTTGATATAATAAAATCACAAATTTATCAACAGGCTCTTTTCACCCTGGCCCCTAATTTTTAATACATATTACCCATAAATTATATTCACTTAGGGTTAAAAGCACTCCATCAAGGCTTTCAGACTTTCTGCAGTCAGTTTTTCAGAGAGATTCAGGGTTAATACACTTTGAAACAGTCTGTTCCCAACACTGATGGGAGTGAGACTACTCTTAGCTGCTCTGTCTTATTAAGTAGATCGATCACTATTTTGTTATTTTGCCACTGTATGTAGAATAACTGCCAGTTTTGCTTCATATCACCTGCATTAAAACCGAAGTTGGAAGAAAGGTTCCAGCCATTGTGTCTTATTCAATGTTTCAGCTCTGGTTCATTTTGTTTACTTTGTCAGTATCATTCAGTGACTTACAGCAGCTTTCAGTGCTCTGAACATTCTGTGTCTTTCTAACAGTAGCTGTGCCTCTTCAATGCTCAATCTCAGCTCCACTTCTGTCACCATGATCTATGTTCAACAAGATAGCAGTCCGATCTGCACTGTCTTGACAGAAGTATTTATAAGATGGCTGCCTCCAGGATGGTTATCCATGGTAGAGGTCACATGACTAAGGCAGAGCAGGAGAGGAATCTGACATGATTGCATTTCAATCCAAGAATAAAACTAATTTCACACTCAATACAGGTTTGCTTAGGTGATGGTTCAATACATAATACACAGCCCATTAGAAATGACACTATACTTACACATGTATATGTTGAAGGTCGCAGATTATTAAAACAGTCTAGGTGAATGCACATGGTAATGAGCTCAGAATCATTCTTCCCCAAGAGACGGGACAGGTTAAAAGAAGAGTTCAGGGTGAGGTAGGTGGTCTTTGCAGGAGTTAAAAAAAGACTTGGGTTTGATTTCTTCCTTAGTTCAGCTTTTAGAAGCTCCAGTATGGCAGCTAATGATGTCAGGCAAAAAGACCCGTATGCACTATATGCATTCCCAGTTCCACATGTAGACCATACATTAACTTTGAGTGGCAAATGTCTAAACTGAACTTTGTCCTTGTGGTTGATGCAGAAAAAAGCAGGATAATGGGGATGGCATTTTCTTGCTGCCAGAAGCAAAATATATCCCCAGCGAATTTACTCTTGAAAGATGAGATCACAAACTGTGAAAATCTGTGCAATTATCCCGAACACAACTTCCAAAACTGAAATAAAATAGCCCAATTAATTCACTGAGATGGCAGAATTTTCATGGTTAGTATCACCCATCTTTAGGTTCACAAACCTGAATAATGAAAACGGCTTTAGGTAGAATCTGCACATTAAATGCAATCAGCAATCTGAGCAGAGTTTGCTTCTAAAGCTGCACCAGTTTTGAAAAGTTTTCTTGATGTTCAAGTTTCTGCTCAAAATAATTTGCATATTGATGAATATAAAATCTGACATAAAGCAGTAAAATCAAGCAGTGCCTTAGAATATAACATAAAGTAAATGTTGCTTCTCCAGATATGCCTTGCTATACTAAAGTGGGGCAACTTGATGAATACAGTTAAAAAAGTTTTTACATTGAAATTATGCATTTTAATCAATGTGCCTAATTCACTACCTGTGAATCATTCAGTTAATATGATTGAAAGAGCACGGAAACTGTTGCAAGATGAACACTCACCCCTGCTCAACATGTTATATGATCTATCTGGTATATTTGTTACTACCACCCTCTCTTTATTTAGGCTCATCGTATTAAATCAAGAGTGTTAGAGGAAACAAACAGTCTAATGAGGAAAGGCACTTCTTTTAAATATGATGTAGTTAATTGCATAATAGCAACAAAGTACAAGTTTTACTGATGTGATAGGCATTGACACAGAGACAATGAAGCAGACTCAACTGGTAGGTCTTATTCCTCTGAGATCCTGAGCTGTTGATAAGATGCCATCATAGAGGATGGTGCTTATAGCACTCCTCTGTATTCACACTTTCACACTTCTCACATTTATACGACAGAAACTGTGGCTCAAGTCTTCCATAAAGCGGCATTCATCATCAGATTGCTGCTCCGCTCATATATTCACCATCTCAAAGCACTCCATAGTTCCAGCCGGGTCTGTCAAGCTTGGTTTCTTCAGAGTTGTGAAGTCCAGTATCTCATAATCACTCCATCAAATTGTGAATGAAGGGGACACCAGCTGCCATTTTGTAAGTTTAAGTGTCCAGTGAATGTCAGCAAATGGGTGAACAGCTAGGGTGGTACGTGACTATTTAGGAGATGCGTAGGATAGAAAACGTATGTATGATGACAGATGATGAGGTCATAGAGTCATAGAGATGTACAGCATGGAAACAGACCCTTCGGTCCAACCCGACCATGCCGACCAGATATCCCAACCCAATCTAGTCCCACCTGCCAGCACCCGGCCCATATCCCTCCAAACCCTTCCTATTCATATACCTATCCAAATGCCTCTTAAATGTTGCAATAGTTACAGCCTCCACCACATCCTCTGGCAGCTCATTCCATACATGTATCACCCTCTGCATGAAAAGGTTGCTCCTTATGTCTCTTTTATATCTTTCCCCTCTCACCCTAAACCTATGCCCTCCAGTTCTGGACTCCCCATCCCCAGGGAAAAGACTTTGTCTATTTATCCTATCCATGCCCCTCATAATTTTGTAAGCCTCTATAAGGTCACCCCTCAGCCTCTGACGCTCCAGGGAAAACAGCCCCAGCCTGTTCAACTTCTCCCTGTAGCTCAGATCCTCCAACCCTGGCAACATCCTTGTAAATCTTTTCTGAACCCTTTCAAGTTTCACAACATCTTTCCAATAGGAAGGAGACCAGAATTGCACGCAATATTCCAACAGTGGCCTAACCAATGTCCTGTACAGCCGTAACATGACCTCCCAACTCCTGTACTCAAAACTCTGACCAATAAAGGAAAGCATACCAAACACCTTCCTCACTATCCTATCTACCTGCAACTCCACTTTCAAGAAGCTATGAACCTGCACTCCAAGGTCTCTTTGTTCAGCAACACTCCCTAGGACCTTACCATTAAGTGTATAAATCCTGCTAAGATTTGCTTTCCCAAAATGCAGCACCTCGCATTTATCTGAATTAAACTCCATCTGCCACTTCTCAGCCCATTGGCCCATCTGGTCCAGATCCTGTTGTAATCTGAGGTAACTCTCTTCTCTGTCCACTACAACTCCAATTTTGGTGTCATCTGCAAACTTACTAACTGTACCTCTTATGCTCACATCCAAATCATTTATATAAATGATAAAAAGTAGAGGGGCCAGCGCCAATCCTTGTGGCACTCCACTGGTCACAGGCCTCCACTCTGAAAAACAACTCTCCACCACCACCTTCTGTCTTCTACCTTTGAGCCAGTTCTGTATCCAAATGGCTAGTTCTCACTGTATTCCATGAGATCTAACCTTGCTAATCAGTCCCCCATGGGGAACCTTGTCGAACGCCTTACTGAAGTCCATATAGATCACATCTACTGCTCTGCCCTCATCAATCCTCTTTGTTACTCCTTCAAAAAACAATCAAGTTTGTGAGACAGGATTTCCAACGCACAAAACCATGTCGACTATCCCGAATCAGTCCTTGCCTTTCCAAATGCATGTACATCCTGTCCCTCAGGATTCCCTCCAACAACTTGCCCACCACTGAGTTTAGGCTCACCGGTCTATAGTTCCCTGGCTTGTATTTACCGCCCTTCTTAAACAGTGGCACCACGTTTGCCAACCTCCAGTCTTCCGGCACCTCACCTGTGACTATTGATGATACAAATATCTCAACAAAAGGCCCAGCAATCACTTCTCTAGCTTCCCACAGAGTTTTCGGGTACACCTGATCAGGTCCTGGGGACTTATCCACTTTTAACTGTTTCAAGACATCCAGCACTTTCTCCTCTGTAATCTGGACATTTTGCAAGATGTCACCATCTATTTCCCTACATTCTATATCTTCCATATCCTTTTCCACAGTAAATACTGATACAAAATATTCATTTAGTATCTCCTCTATTTTCTGTGGCTGCACACAAAGGCCGCCTTGCTGATCTTTGAGAGGCCCTATTCTCTCCCTAGTTATCCTTCTGTCCTTAATATATTTGTAAAAACCCTTTGGATTCTCCTTAATTCTATTTGCCAAACCTACCTCATGTCCCCGTTTTGCCCTCCTGATTTCCCTCTTAAGTATACTCCTACTTTCTTTATACTCTTCTAAGGATTCACTCGTCTATCCTGTCTATACCTGACATATGCTTCCTTCTTTTTCTTAAGCAAACCCTCAATTTCTTTAGTCATCCAGCATTCCCTATAACTACCAGCCTTCCTTTTCACCCTGACAGGAATATATTTTCTCTGGATTCTTGTTATCTCATTTCTGAAGGCTTCCCATTATTCAGCCGTCCCTTTACCTGTGAACATCTGCCTCCAATCAGCTTTTGAAAGTTCTTGCCTAATACCGTCAAAATTGGCCTTTCTCCAACTTAGAACTTCAACTTCTAAATCTGGTCTATCCTTTTCCATCACTATTTTAAAACGAATAGAATTATGGTCGCTGGCCCCAAAGTGCTCCCCCACTGATACCTCAGTCACCTGCCTGCCTTATTTCCCAAGATGGACAAGTGGGTAGTTGGATTGGGGTAGTCAGGTTGGGGAAAGGAGCGTCTGTTATTGGGTGATCAGACGGTCTTTGATTGAGAGCAGACGGTCAGATCAGAAGGGGAGTCAGGGTGTTGGTTTAGTTGGGCCGGGCTAGGCAGGTGTTTGAGGGACGGTTGGTGTGAAAGGTTGATTGAGGGTCAGGGAGTCTGCTTTAGTGATATGGGGGTGTCAGTTCTGTAGTTACCTGGGATTTAGACTAGGAATTTTCTCTCCATCATTTCCTGGATAACTATTCAGTTAAGTAAATTAAGTAGCTCAAAGTGGAGTCTGAGGGTAAAGGGGGCAAAGGAATTGCCCAACAGATGTTCAAACTTCCGAGGCAATTCTTACAGAAGTCAGCAGTCAAGAATTTGCCAGGGATTCAATCCACATCCGATGACCTGGGAACTGGAAGACCTGGATTATCATGTACACCAAATATTCTTTGCACTTGAAGCTATTTTACATTGGTTTGGCTGATTGTTGGAGAATTGACCAAGGTATCTCGCACAACCTAAGAAAAACTCTGGCCTTTCATCTATTACACAACAGTTTTATTAAATAACCATCTGATTTGAGATCTTACTTTGTCAGACCTCTTGCTCTTGTTGCTCAGTTGCTTACCTTCAATTGGTTCCGCTTCTGGGTTGGTGTAGGTGAGTCTTGCAGATACCCTGAGTGAGTAACCATTAATGCAGGCTTTGATGCAGGAAGCTTTCAAAGGGAGAGGTGCCCATGTGGATTGATTTAATAAGCCTGGCATTATGTTCCGTGTGGATGGTAGTTCTGAAACATATAACCCCATAAAGTTAAACAAGCAGAGGATAAAATCAGAGATATTTGAAGATAGACATATGAAAACAAAAATTAGATTGGTCATTCACATACGATAATTAAATCTATCTGCAAAGTAAATAACGCAACAGCATTTTGCCACGAATGTTCGAGATATCGTTCAGGCAGGTTACTTGTATAAGACAAATGCTAAAAATTATAATGTTTTGTTCTGTCAATATCTAAAATTGAAATTGTGTAACATGGCCTGGTTCTTTTTGTGTACAATTAATTTGAACAGAACATATTAAGTAAATATCATTTTATTTTTAACACATAAATATGAGAAAACCAACTGAAAGTGAAAATACCTTAGAATATAAGAATTCGATCTATATCAATAAATTGATCAGTCACTGTTTCACAGTACTCAGGCACATAAGCACAATGTTCCAAAACATTTCTTTTCGGAGACAAAGCTTTACAGTTTCCGAGAAACTTTGAAGTAATATTCTATTTCAGCATTTGCCTCAGATATTCATTAGTTCAAAAAAGGCTATGTTCCGCAGGAATGCAAAAATGTTAATTGTTGCTCCGTTAGTTTTTAGTTTTGCACCATGACATTTGAGAATTGCTTTTTGAATTGCAGATACATCGTAAATTTACACAATAAATACAGGTATTTCCAATACTCAATCACAGAATGACATCTGCAACAGGGCTACATTGTTTACATGTCTGTGAATAATTAACAGTAACACCAACACTGACTTTCAGCTTTAGAGAAACCTGCATAACAATGACTATATATCCTTATTTTATTGTTCCTCTAAGTATATTCATGATCATAGAATCCCAACAGTATGGAAACAGGCCCTTTGGCCCAACAAATCCACACTGACCCTTCGAAGAGTAACCCACCCAGACTCATTCCTCTACATATACCTCTGACTAATGCACCTCCTACACATCCCTGAACACTATGGGCAATCTAGCATGGCCAATTCACCTACCCTGCGCATCTTTGGACAGTGGGAGGAAATCAGAGCACCTGGGGGGAAACCCATGCAGACGGGGGGGGGGAGAATGTACAAACTCCACACAGTCGCCTGAGGCTGGAATTGAAACTGGATCCCTGGTGAGCCACCATGCTACTCTATATTGCATGCTAAAATCCAATTCTGAATGCCTAGATTATACATAAAGATAATAGTTCTTTTGCTGGGAATTAAGTTGTGCAGTAGATTGGAAGGAAGAATTTCTGTTTCACTCTTTGCTGGAGACTGAATGGTAAAATGGTTTAACATGTCTGAAGGAGTGTGGATGAAAGGATAGTAACGTTATAAAATCATTTTTATTTCCCAGACCCCTGATTCAAACATAGTCATATCTTTTAAAAACCATCTTTTTTTCTGTTAGCTGTTAAATTAAAATAGGTCTTTGCAAGCCAATTGAAATATGTACCCCGCCTTCCAAAAAGTCAAATCTGCACTCAATGTAAATGCTGCCTGCCTATTGCAAACGATATGTTAATCCTACAAGGGGCTGAAGTTTCAGGATGTGGATGGCGATAGATGCAGGGGAGAAGGGGCCTTAAAAATTACCACTAGATACGTGGCATTTCAATTTCAGAGTGCTGATTTGGCATCAGTAATAATAAGCAAGAAGACAGACAGTAGGACAGGAATTTTGTTCTCTTTCCAGCTGAGACCACGAACATCGTATAGCAGTTCATAAAGAGCCTGTCAGAGGCTAAAAGTTATCCTTCAGAAACTGGCCAAATGAAGGTAATGTGGGTGAAAGTGACAAGCTGGACATCCCAGATGTCCTTTTTGCCAGAGATGGAGAGCACATTCTTTAATGACAGATAGGACCTGGCGGGGTCAAGGGCAGTTGGCTTTGCCTCAATCACTGGATTTCTAGTGTCATCAATTGTTCATAAGGCCAGTAAGGCACTGACCACACCGTGAGATCTACTAACTGAAAGGGACTCTATTCCACAGTCAACTGTCTGTGATAACACAGGAGATTCCACAATGTCTATGCTCACTCACCTGGCAGCTGCTATGACCTCTACATCCTCCAGCAGTCCAGAGAATTTCATATCATCCCCCATAAGGCATCACTGAACTCTAGGAGACAAGGTAGATCCCTTGAATAAATGATATTCACCTTTCCATGGGAGTTCCAGTTTGGGACACAGAGGTGATACGGCCACTTACTTATCAGGACAACATTGAACAGGTCATCAGGCCTCTGAAGATATGAATCCAGTGACTGCATTGTTCAGGTGGTGTCCTCCAATACTTTCCTGCATAGGTGTCAGTCATTATACTCATCTGTTGCACTTTCCATAACATGGCCCTCCATTGACATATGGACCTTGAGGACAGTAGTGTCCTGGAAGGAGTCAACACATCAGGGAAGGGGCAGAGCAGGAAGAGGGAAATAATGCTGAACAGAGAAGTGCCTCTGCTGCATGATGAGGTGATTTCCTTCTACCATGCTTCAGGAAGATGATCTACCTTCTCTCCCTCATAGCCTCTCACATTAAATCCAGCTCAGCATCATTGAACTGAGGGTCTGCCCTGTCACAAGTGACAGGTTTCAGGCACCCGTCACAGTCCCACCTCCCTCTAATACAGTGGGAGACTTTGGTCGACATTGACTTCAAACCCACACTAATGTGGTTCTTACTTAACTGCCCCCGAAATGGCTTGGCAAGTCACTCAGTTGTAGGTGGCACATCACCTACCCAAGGGCAGTTTAGCCTTGCCAGTCATGCTCTCAACTCAAAAATTAATACAAAAGATGCAACAAACTGCTAGAACCAAAGTATTAATTAAACTGTTCCCTGACATCTTTAGAAAGCAGGACATAAGCACAGATAGTAAGATGAAGGCTCAATGTTCAGGTCACAGATTTAAAAAAAGAGCCAAAGTCAACCATGGAGGAGATATGCAACTAGGAGAAAATGACCAAAGCTAGTTTCTGCCAGTGTTCCAGATACAAAAGATTGCCCTGATTATGCACTGAAATATGTTGACAACAGTGAGATTTCACCTACCAAACGTTTATTATATTGGAAGTATGCACCTGAGAAACAGTGACAATACGTGCAGGATATGGTTTTAATTCATATACAATAGACAGCTAAGGAAGGGAGAGGTAAGAGCTGGCAGATGTTTCCAACATCCTGCATCGGGTCAGACCTGTAATGGTTCAGAAAGAGACCATTCAGCTCATCTTGCTATGAGCTATCAAAATTGGCACTGGCATTGAACTTCAATTAATGTGTCCAAATTTCTCTGTCCCCCATTTGTTAATAAGAAACTGACCTTCATGTTAATGTGTGGAGATGAACTCCAGATTTCACATATTCCTTTCAAAGCCTTATTTTCTTCTACCATCTGCCGCTTGATCATGAGTTTCTTTTTGAACAAATGGAATAAAATACAAACACCTGATATCGCTGCCAGGTAATGCAAACCATATCTAATTTGAACCTGCCACTTGTGCATAATTAAAGTTATATGAAAGGTCATCCATGATTGCCGTTCACAGATGTTTAGCCTTGATCATGGTACACAGCATCAGTTGCACCAGGAACAGTTAATCTCACTTTTTTCCATCTTCATATTTAAAAGATGAGTAAGAGCAGTTTTGTACAGACAGTTGACCTAACTAGATCTCAAGTAGAATAAATTCAAATTTATAATCAAAGCCATCCAAAAAGATGACATATGGTAGTTAATTAAAGTGAAAGCTATTTTTAAATGATCCAATTTTTAAAAGTTTTTCACTTCAATTTATTGCTTTATGTGCTTAAAAATGTTGAAAATGATTCCCTCTTTTAAAATGTAAAGAAGGTTAACACAAAGAGCACTCATCCTTAGAACCTGTGCAGATGTATACTGTGAATGTACTACAGGCACAAATTGTGATATGTGAAGATGGGAATGAAGATGTTAAACGATAATTTAAATTAAATGCTTCTCTTTGAAGCTTAGGCTCCTTCCTATACTTAGAAAAGGTAAACAAAAAAAATTATACAATTGAGTTGTAATTACGTTCCTCAATCTTCAGTGCTCAGACATGAATGTTGAAATTCAAAGAATTTTTCAATAAATAATGTGAGTGCAAATTGGAGGGTCAGGTATCTAGATCAACTGCTCAAACTGCAGTGCTCCACTTTTCTGCACAAAATCAGAGTCACCTAAAATTGGGCAAATTGAGCAAGGGCAAAGATCCCCAGTCATTTCTCAATTTCCCCTTCCTCAGGGCAAGGCTCCCTGCTCTAAGTGCACTTTTGTATTTTCAGGAGCTTGATTACTATTCGCATACTGTGAAAATTATTGTTTTTCTTCACATTAAAATATGTTCTGATATTTTAATTAAAACAGTGCACAATGAAACAAACTGTAACATACCAATTTATACATCATTGCTTAAATTTGAAGGAATATTTAGTCAGGAATTAAAGTAAATAGCTGAAAATGTGTTGCTGGAAAAGCACAGCAGGTCAGGCAGCATCCAAGGAACAGGAGAAATGACGTTTCGGGCATAAGCCCTTCTTCAGGAATGAGGAAAGTGTGTCCAGCAGGCTAACATAAAAGGTAGGGAGGAGGGACCTGGGGGTGGGGCTTTTGAAATGCGTTAGGTGGAGGGGGGTCAAGGTGAGGGTGATAGGCCGGAGTGGGGTGGGGGCGGAGAGGTCAAGAAGAAGATTGCAGGTTAGGAAGGCAGTGCTGAGTTCGAGGGATTTGACTGAGACAAGGTGGGGGGAGGGGAAATGAGGAAACTGGAGAAATCAACACATTTTCAGCTCTGATCTCCAGCATCTGCAGTCCTCACTTTCTCCCCAATTAAAGTAAATAATAGAGTTGTTTTCATTTCACAATTTAACTATATCTGATGCAATGTGTCAAGCACTGGCTTTTGATCTCTGGCACCTGGGTGAGATCTTCCCAGAAGGATTCCCTCTCTGCTATCAATGGATTTTTTTTTATCAAGAGTTTAGATGGAGCCATTTCATTTTATATTAAACATAGGCTCACCACACAAGATTGGTAACCTATGCCCCTCCACTCATCCCCATGCCCTCCCTTTACCATCTTGTCTACCCATACACCATGGCCCTCCATACTCTCCTTTCTTACCTATCTCCTCTAGCTGACCCCATGACTCTTTCTCCCCAATGTTGGTACGAACATACCAACCCATGGCCCAATCTACCCCTTCTTCCCTCACATCTACCAAATCAACTCATCTAATCAACTAGAGCCAATGCTGATATTAAATAAAGCTCTTAAGTATCTACTGATTAATTCACTGTTTCCAAAATGCACTCTGGTTGACAACAATCCATTCACTACGCTTAAAATCCTTTAATCTGTTATAAAAATAAGCAATGTAATTCACAGTTCCACTTCAAGGAGGCTTTAACCACTTGGAGCTTTCAAGCAAACTGTGAACTGAGAAGCTCCTAAAGTGACAACTGAAGTTTGGGAAATCAGTCATACACTAGTCTTGTATTCCTGAAGAAGGGCTTTTGCCCGAAATGTTGATTTTACTGCTCCTCGGATGCTGCATGAACTGCTGTGCTTGTCCAGCACCTCTAATCCAGAATACACTAGTCCAGTAATGATAAAACACAGGGCTATGTCACATAAGTGAAATATCAAGCATTGGCTTTTAAAAAACACTGCAGGTAACTATTTGAATATTTAAAAGGTAGGTGTTTAAGTGCCTTGACAGCTTGACATGCACTTTTAATGCACATTTACAATCATTTTTAACAATAACAAAGGGCATTTTTCAAAAGTATTGTGGGACACTTTCCTAAAGGGTAATTTGCATCTCCCATAGTGTAGCCTACCTATCCAAACAAATCCACAAAGTTTATACTTGTTCCTACCAGGTCTAAATTGCACATATTGTGTTCCCCATACCCGCCTAACCAAATTAAAACATGACTGAAGGCACCTACTGTATTATATGGGCAGATGCTTCCACAGTCCACAAATGTTCACTTTGAAATCCACCCCCATTTACCCTCTACGAAAATAGCAGGTGTCATATTGAGGGAGTAGGACTTCCAGAATTAGATCTTTGGAGCAACATTCACAATGAGAGAAATTAGGCTCACCATTACTGTGAAATGTAGAGTTGATGTTTGCAATATTATTTATTATTTATTTTACAACAATCTAAGTGTGCCTCCAAATGTTGCATTAAAATAACTACATTTTTATCTTAATATATGAGCTAATGTAGGAACACTTTAAAAGAGGAAATTTCAAATGAAAAACTTCAGCTTTTACACTCTATTCAACATTGGATATAATTCGGCATAAATCTTTTGAACTGAAAGGATAAGATGGAAAAGGTCAGAACAAAACGCAGAGTACAAGTTAAGAACCAGAAGCTGAGAATAAACCAGCCTTACTGAACCAAACAAGATGTTTTTAAAAACTGTCAATAGTTAACACTGAAACTCTGAAACATTAACAGTGTTGTTGCAGTTCCATCTGAGAGGTGGAGAATATAAATACAGGATAACTTCTAATTATGGAAAAAATGGAGCAAACTTCATATAACTGTTATCAGTCTAAATGCCTAACCAGTTGATTATGTTCCTCAGATCTATAAAGATAATTAATTTTCTTCAAGACAGCAGAGATTGGTTGTACTTTACACATAGAATAGAAAGGAACAAAGATTCAATTCTATTCAAAACAAATAAATTAAACATCAGGCTAATCACAGCCTCAACAGCAGACTCCAACCCTTCCAGAAGCTGCCAGTCAATCAAAGACCAGCACATCTGGGTCCTAAGGACTGTTGTTTGAGGCTTAGTCATCAGAAAATCCAACAGTGACAGGGTATGTCTTTTTTATTTACTTCTCATCGGGTAGGGACTGGGACAGGGATTTCATGAGCGGGAGTCACAGTCTGGTAGTGGATTTCAGTGCCAACCATTTGCTGTCCAATCTTGCCCCTCACTAGCCTCAGATTGGATCAAATGGAAGTCACTAAGCCCAACCTGGAGGCAGGTCACTCCAGTTTTCCAGTCAGGAAACCAGTCACCTGCTTGTTGTGAGGCAGCTAGTCAGACTGGTAGTGAATTGAGATCTTAAGTAGCCATCAATTGACCATTTAGAGCTCTCAGTTGCTGATGAGTCAAGAAAGTTCCATTGTGGACCTTCTCATCCAGCACTTAACTCTGAGGTGGCAAGAGAAGAGGGCAAAAATCTCACCAGGGCTATCTATCCCCAATTATTTTCCCTTTTCAGAACCTTTCTCACCACCAGTAAAACAAGCAAAATTGTGCCCCCGATCTATTTTACACTGAAATAATGAGAATAAATTTATCTCTTCTTTAGGTCAAATATAGCCCAAGATATTCTGATGGTCATTTCTGCAAAATAGAGTTTTTTTGCTATGGTAGATATGGACACCAATCATTTGTTTGTTGGTAACTAACTCTTAGGCTACACCAACTACATCAATAATCAAAGGACCGTAACCTAATTGTTGACCAAACTTAAAAAGTAAATTGCTCCAGCTACAAATATTACACAATATACACAATATTTAATCCACAGAAATAGGCTGTTGGGCGCAAAACATTCTTTACCAGACCTTATTCTCCACATATGTTTTCTACCATCCTCTTCATCGTCTCCCATCAGCATTTCCTTATATCTCCCACTTTGGTATGTATTTATCTAGCTTCCCCTTCAAAGATAGGTCGTCTCAACTACTTCGTATGGTAGAGTTTCACTTCTCAACATTCTCGTCTCCAGTGTCCCGATAGTCCATTGAGAATAGAGGTCAAAACTTAGACCAAGTCTTTAATATAATTGTTCGATTTTTTAATTCTATGCACCTCAAAATTAATCCCAGAATCTGATGTGATTTAACAGTTGGAATTCCTGAAGTGATTGGTTTCTGTGAAAATTATCAAAACTGCACTAACACCCAAACCAGTCAGAATACAGGCATGTTCAGTATCAGAAATCAGTTTCAAATTTCCCCTATCAAATGTAAATGATGGACGGGCTTTTCCAGAAAACATGGTTAAGCAAATAAAAATTTGAAACTCTGGATATTCAGAATAAAGCTGTGTCGAAGACCAGCTTAACTCTCAAACAAAATAAGCAAACAGACAAGATAATAAATTAGGTAAGTGGCAATAATGGGATATCTATCAGGAGTACAAGAATATCATACTGACCAGTAACTGAAATAAAGATCTTGACTGTACTGACTCTCATATGTGTGTTATGCAGAACCAACTTGTCCATTCATGCTAAAGGTGTGTGATTTACATACATTAATTTCATTTGTTCAGTCTGGATTTCAAACTAAAGGCATTAAGGGAAGGATATAAAGACAAAGACAAGGTCAGTGTATTCTTTCCAGATCAGTGACCTAATTCAGTGTGTACCAGAGAGCAAGGACTACAAACCTCTGGAATGTTAATGGAAGATTGTCGATACGGTAAGGTTTATGACAGGAGAAGTAAACATTCACTTAATGAAAAGAAAGCCTGTGATTTCAAATAAACCTACTGGACTATAATCTGGTGTCGTGTGACTTCTGACTTTGTCCACCCCAGTCCAACACTGGTACCTCCACATCTTGGTTTAGGATGATCAAGGTCTGATTTTAGCTTAGAGTTTGAAAGCATTTAGAGCAGTTTTGAAGGAGACTGGACTGGGATCAGAAGCAAATACAATTTCTCTCCTAGTTAGGACTAAATGTCAGCTCACAGAGCTTAGCTTCCTTGGTCTGAATGTTTAGATGATAAAACTTTGAGACCATTTGTGTTTGGTGAGAAATCTAAATGACTGAGAGTGTTTAAGGTGTTGGTTTTGTATCTGCTCACAGGTTAGTTCACAGGGGAGCAGCAGTTGAATCAAACCTGGAGATTTGATACAAAAGATAATTTTGTGGATTTGAGTGATTGGAACATGATGGTGTTGGAGATCAGATATGACTTCGTTTTGGTAATGTTTAAAGATCTTTCAAATTATATTCTATATTTATTTGGCTTGTTTTATTTTGAAATGTTATAATTTGTTGATAAACCTTTACCTGTTTCTAATAAGGTAAACAGTATTATTTAAATGGAAAAAAAAGCTGCAGAAAGTTGTAACACAAAGGAACAGGGGGGTACTTGTACCTAAAACAGAGAAGCATACTTCATAGGTGCAGCAGACAATGAGGAAGACTAATAGAACGCTGGTCCTTATTTCAAGGGAGTAGGAGCATAACAGTAGGGAAGCCTTACTGCAATTGAACAAGGTGCTGTTGAGACCCATTATCTAAGGCAAGATATCATTTCATTAGAGTCAGTTCAGAGAAGATTCACTGGGATGATCCTGGTATGGAGAGATTGTCTTATGAGCAAAGGCTAAACAGCTCTACTCACGGAAGTTTAGAAGAATGAGAGGTGATCTCATTGAAACATAAAGGATTCTCAAGAGATGTGACACGGTAAATGCTGAGAGGACGTTTCCCCTCATGGGGAGAGCGTAGGATAAAGGGATATCAATTAAGATGAGGAAGAATTTCTTCTTTCAGATGGTGCGAATCTTTGGAAGTCCTTGCCAAAGAGTACTGTAGAGGCAAAGTCCTTATGTGTACTTAAGGCTGAGGTAAATTCTTGATCAGCAGGGGAGTCAAGGGTTATGGGAAAAACACAGGAAAGTGGATGTGAGGAATGTCAGATGAGCCATAATCCTATTGAATGGCAGAGCAGGCTTGAGGGTCCAAATGGCCTATTCCTGTTCCTATTTCTTATGGTCTGATGGTAAACTTCATTCTCTGAATGTACCAACTGAGAAAACTCTGCCCATTATTATGAAAACTATCAATAATGAAGTGTCTTCCAAGTTTACAATGTTAGCTTGATTAAAAAGCAGAATGTTGGCATTGGAATCAGGAACAGAATGGTCACTTGCAATCTGCAGCAGTTGCTCAAAACATTAACTCTGTTTTTCTCTCTTCACATATGCTGCCTGACCTACTCAATTTCTCCAGCATTTTCTGTTTCTATCTCCTTATTTGATTTGGTGTCAAATGCAGTCTCATGATGCTCCTGTGAAGGCTCTTTTGGCATTTTTGCTGCATGAACAGTGTTTTTCATTTTTTATTCTGATTGTTGTCAAGGCCAGCACTTGTTGTCAATCCCCAACTGCCTTGCTTTCTTGAATTCCTGAATTACTGTAGCTCATGTTGTAAAGGTATTCCCAAAGGGCTGTCAAATTGTTCCCAAAGTGGCCCAATAATAGTGGAGTTCCATGTCAGGATGGTTTGTGGCTTCAAAGGAAAGATGCCCTCAACCTTCCAGAGTGTGGAGATTTTGAGTTTGGAAGGTGTTTACAAGGGAGTGTTAGTAGGTTACCACAATCCATTTTGTACATGAAGCACTCCAGTGAGCAGAAATTGAATATTTATCTTGGGAAGCAAATGTTTTGTCCTTGATGTTGTAGTGGACACCACCAGGATGTTCTTGAATATTGTAGGAGCTGCAAGTGGAGTGTATTCAATTACACTCTTTACTTTTGCCTTGTAGGACGATGGATGAAGACTCGCCATCTGAGATAGTTTGGACTGAGGTTAGGAATAGGAAAGGTGAGGTCACCCTGTTAGGAGTTTTCTACAGGCCTCCTAACAGTCCTAGAGATGTAGAAGAAAGGATTGTGAGGATGATTCAGGACAAGAGTGAAAGTAATAGGGTGGTTGTTATGGGGGATTTTAACTTTCCAGATATTGACTGGGAAAGCTATAGCTCGAGTTCGTTAGATGGGTTGGTGTTTGTCCAACGTGTGCAGGAGGGTTTCCTGACACAATATGTAGACAGGCCAACAAGAGGTGAGGCCATACTGGATTTGGTTCTGGGTAACGAACCAGGCCAGGTTTTAGAATTGGAGGTAGCTGAGCACTTTGGGGACAGTGACCACAATTCAGTGACTTTTACTCTAGTGATGGAGAGGGATAAGTGTGCACTACAGGGCAAGAGTTATAGCTGGGAGCAGGGAAATTATGATGCGGTGAGGCATGACTTAGGATGTGTGGCCTGGAAAAGTAAGCTTCAAGGCAAGGGCATAATTGATATGTGGAGCTTGTTCAAGGAGCAACTATTGAGTGTCCTTGATAAGCATGTGCCCGTCAGGCAGGGAGGAAAGGGTCGCGTGAGGGAGCCGTGGTTTAATAAGGAATATGTAAAGATTAGGCGTGAAGGTTCAATTGGGGCGATTGAGAGTGTTAGGGTAGCCAGGAAGGACCTGAAGAGAGAGCTAAGAGCAGCAAGGAGGGGACATGAAAGGACCTTAGTTAGTAGGATTAGGGAAAACCCTAAGGCTTTCTATAGGTATGTTAGGAATAAAAGAATGACTAGGGTAGGAATAGGAC
>NC_057722.1:54171238-54197318 GCF_004010195.1 Chiloscyllium plagiosum | reverse complement strand
CTTTTTCTATGTATGGAGTCAGCTATTACGAGGGGGCATAGCTTTAAATTAGGGGGTGGTAGGTATAGGACAGATGTTAGGGGTAGATTCTTTACTCAGCGAGTCGTGAGTTCATGGAATGCCCTGCCAGTAGCAGTGGTGGACTCTCCCTCTTTATGGGCATTTAAACGAGCATTAGATAGGCATATGGAGGATAGTGGGCTCGTGTAGGTTAGGTGGGCTTGGATCAGCACAACATCGAGGGCCAAAGGGCCTGTACTGCGCTGTATTTTTCTATGTTCTATGTTCTATGTAGATGGTGGACAGGCTTTGCGGAGTCAGGAGGTGAGTTACTCCTTGAAGAGTTCACAACCTCTGAGCTGCTCCTGTAAACACAGTTTATTGTATTTTTTCACAGGACGTCAGTTTTGCAGGTGAGGCAAAAATTTGTTGCTCATTCTTAACTGCCCTTGAACTGAGTGTCTTGCTAGTTCATAACAATGGACAGTTAGGGGTCAACCACACTGTTTGGGTCTGCAATCACAAGTAGGCCAGTCCAGAAAAGTTCTGGAGCACATGTATTCAATACCATGGCAGGAATGTTGGCAGGACCCAAAGTCTGTGCAATATCAATGCCTTCAGCCATTGCATGATATCACATGGAGTGAACAGAATTGATAGCAGAGTGGCAACTTTGATGGTGGGGATCTCAGAAGGAGGCCAAGATGGACCATTCACTTCTGCAAAAGATAAATGAATATATTCCACTGATGAACTTGACTCATCCCTCATGAAGGATGGATGTATTTGTGCAGCCTCCTCCTCCTCCTGTGAGTTGATTAATTGCCCACCACCATTCACAACTGAATACAGCAGGACTGCAGAGCTTAGATCCATTGACTGTAGAGATGTTTGGCTCTGTCTTTTGAGTGAAGCTTCTTTTGCTTGGCATGAAAGCAGTCCTGTGCTGCAGCTTCACCATGTTGACACCTCGTTTTAAGCATGTCTGGCATTGCTTCTAACATCCTTTCCTTCCTTGAAGCAAGGTTAGTTACCAGTCTAATGGTCTTGAGGAGTGCAAAATATTAGACCTTGGAGTTCATGATCACAGCTACAAAACATAGATAGTTGACCATTTGCAAGCAATTTTCAGAATGTTTTTTGAGTTAGTGAAGAAGCAACATTTTAGATATGATGCATTACTTAATTAGAAAAGAAAGGAAATATATGATCCTTGACAGATCAGAATGCCTTCCTAATCTCAAAACTGTACTGTAGAATGCAGGAGCAGAATCATATCATTACAGATGGCGTTTGAATACAATTCTGCTTCTGGTGGCAGTCCATAGTGCTTAATGGTGACCAGTTCTGAGTTGCTCAGTCTGTTCTAACCCTATCCCATTTTGCACGGTGGTGAGTTTGCTTTAGTTGTTCATGAGATGAGGACATTGATGGCAATTCAGCAACATCCCATAAATTCTGGAATTAAAATCTAATTTAAAGGTAATTGTTTTTCTTGTTCGAAGGACTCAGGTTCAATTTGTGTAGTGATGGGGGTATCACATTTGGTGTCAGTCTCTCTGGATTAGAGGGAATATCTAGTAAGATTCCCATTCTGAAATATACAGAAATTTCTGATTGTTATCCAATAACCATTACTTAAAACAGTAGATGTCGAGCAAAAACTGTATTTGCTGTTCCCCACAACCAAATACGCTGTTGCTGCCAGTGGTCCAAACTCATAATTGAATATTGGCCAGTCAGTGAAAGTAACAGAGGGAATGAGGTTCCCACAGAACAATATCTCTAGAGAAAGTCAATTGCCTGTGAAAAAAGAAATTGGGGCAAATAATTGACAGATATTAAGCTGGGAGTGGGTGGAAGATGAAACAGAGGGGGAATCAAAATAACAAGGACTTAGTAAGGAAAATAAAAGATGCCTAAATTATCAATAGGATGGCATAAGGCCTAGTTGGTAGCAAATGTCTGGGCAATGGATTTGGTTTGGACAGTGATGTCCTTCCGTTGGATGCAGTAGATGCAGAGCCTTTAAATGATAGATGAAAGATTATCAGGGAGCATACAGAAAGATAGAGCTGAGGTTAAGTCAGATCAGTCATGATCTTGCAGAATGGTGGAGCAGGCTGGAACTGCTGAATGGCCTACTGTTTTTCCTTGTTTGTGAATCGCTCATTGATTTCCTGCCAATGCTCACTGCCTTGGTTATGAGGTGAAGAATTACCTATGGGGTGGCCATGGAAATATGATCTTTTCTGAAAAATTCTGTGTCTTATGATTCCACTAGCTACCTGATGAAGGAGCAGTGCTCTGAAAGCTTGTACTTCCAAAAAAACCTGGTATTGTGGGATTTTTTTACGATGGAAATACAATGCCAGGTACAAATCTCACTTCAGGAGAAACGTGTAAGGAATGGACAGAGAAGGAGGGGGATGAATTATCAACAGTAATAAAGGAGGAATGGTGGCAAGGCATCATTTTGGATTCAGAATATTTTAATGAAGTGAATAAGGCTTCATGCCAAGTTGGTTTCGGCTGGCAATGGTCAAATAAGCATTTGATCAGAAGGTAAATGAGTATTTAAATGAGTTAGAATATATTCTCACCTCTGGAGAATGATAGACACTGTAAAAGTCAGATAATTAATTCAATCAGACGCTGAAAAGTAAAGCGACAGTCAGGTAGTCATTTTTTTTGGAAGGAAGATTTCTCTCTCCCATGCGCAGTCATTGATAACATCTGACGCTGTCAACGCTTTACGAAGGAAACTATGTGTTTTTTTTTGTTCAAGTAAAATTCGGCCCTCAACTGAGGCAAATATTGATTGAATTGAGATTTGAGGAGTTAAAGAGTTGTAACTCCAGATTAGGAAACAACTGTGCATACGTACATCCTGGCTGTAAACACGCACTGTTTGTAGAAAAGAAAACATCCTGAGCTGAAAGTGGCTCATGAATGCTTTATTTGCCCGGAGCTAACAAAAAAAATCTAAGCAATTAAGCCTTACGGGTGGGGGTTGGGGGGAGCGGAGTGGAACTAATCACATATACCGCATTATAAAGGTTCAAACAGTTCAAATAAAACAGCGAATATAAGAAAAGCAGAAATGGCTATTTAAGGGACTGGATTTGATGAGCAATGATATCAGAATGTATTAGTAATAAACTCATACTAGATTCCATCTGAGAATGTGTTGCTTACTCCTTATTGGGGAATATTCATCTCAGCAGCTGTCAGTGTTGAGATTCAGATAAAAAGTAATATTCCTTCAATTCAACAGTGTAACTAAAACCATTTTCAAAACAATTATTATTGTAGCTTTCTGTTGTTCCACTTGTATCATTTTCAAGGTTAGCTGTGGAAAGTTATGCAAAAAAAAAATCACATCCGCTCTGTACCCGATTGTAGAAATGCCCAAACACGTCTAAAGGATGAGGTTTACCTTGCTGGTGATCAAATATTCCGCCTTTTATTTCCTTCTTTCAAAGAGTGATTCCAGTGTGGAAGGATGCTGCTCCTGTTGCTAACAACTGCCACGGATTTACATCCTCAATCGTACTCATTTGCTCCCATTGCAAGGACGTTTCCTGAGAATCTGGTGACAGAGAGAAGGTTCTCTTTATTTGGACTCTGCGCACGGCTGGGGGAGACACACGGTGCTGCTGGCCTTAAAGCCACAGCCACAAACTTTCGACAGAGAAGAGATATTTTTGGACCATGATAATTGTTCAAAATATTCACAGGCAGGCCATTCACCATCTCCCCCACACTGACAGCTTCTTACCTTGCTCTTTACTCTCAACTTCCCAATCTTCCTCCCAGTTTGCCCACCTGCTCCAGAGGTGGCTCATACCATGCTGGAACAGGTTTAATTCAAAATATTTACCATCCCCTTATCCTTCCGATCATTTTGCAGTCTTTTCCATCCTTTGGTCTCCCATTCACATCTCTGCTCCTTAAAGCTTCTATTCTAGTTCATAATGACCTAGCTGGACATGCATCTCCCTTGCTAACTTCATCAATCTGAGTCTGTCATCCAACACTGCCCATAGAAAGGTGGATGTAATTTTGATTTCACTTGCAGGGCACATAACCCACAGGATCATGCAGAATGTCAGTCTGACTTCAGCAGACAGTAATTTTGTGAACAGTATAAACCCGTTTTTGCCCCAGTCTCATCTATCTTTCAAGGAATGGGTTAGGTTAAAATTGTCTCGGTCATCATTCCTTCTGAAGAAATCTACCCTTGCTCCTGGATCTCAAATCTCTCCTTTCTCCAGCACCTGGAGGAATGTAACTGCATTCCCAGCTTTCTCACCAGCCACTATGTGAGCCCCTCCAACTTGCCTTCTACCCTGACCGCATTCATTTCCCAGGTGCTGACTCGCCTGGTTGGTCTCTTATCTGCTTCAACGTTGCTTTACTTTGCTGTAAGTTACTTCTCTCCCTCTGCTTGTGAGATGCCCACAATGATTCTTTCAGGGAAGGCCCACTACATCTTGTACCACCCAGTTCCCAGCTCAGTAATGGACCTTCCCCTGGGATCAAGGTTACTGAGGGCTGCCTTTGGAATTGGAGGTTGTGTGCACACATCAGAGTTTCAGGGCAGCTGGTACATGCACTGAGGCCTAGGATTGAGGAGGGATCCAAGCACAGGGGAATCAGTAGCATAGGGTCGTGGCTGCAGTGGTAGGTGACAGGAGGACTTTCAGCAGCCCCTCTTTCCCATACTGGGAACCTCAGTTCTGAGAGGCAAGCACACCAGGGTTTGTTTATTGAGTTCCCTTCATAGTAAGTCCCTTTATAATAGGATGAGTATTTAACGGGAAATGAATAAGGTAAAAACAATGACTGCAGATTCTGGAAACCAGATTCTGGATCAGTGGTGCTGGAAGAGCACAGCAATTCAGGCAGCATCCGAGGGTGATTTTGCCTGTCCTCGGATGCTGCCTGAATTGCTGTGCTCTTCCAGCACCACTGATCCAGAACTGGGAAATGAATGCCTACTGAAGGCTCTCACTTGATGTCAGAATGGGAATGCTGCCAAGATTCCACATATCGTCTGATTTCCCAGAAAATAGAACCTTCAACATCCTAACACAGATTCTTCCTCACAAGTAATTTATCTCTCTCTGATGGGGTTAATGATGAGTCTAACTGATCCAAAATAAATGATTTTCACCTGGACTAAAATTCATAATCTATTTCTTTGTTCAACCTGTTGCCTTTGAATGGTATCCACCCATTCTCCCATATCTTGTGACTAAAGTACATTGTTCCAACATCATTTCAAATTCCAATGCTCTCCAACTTGTTACATTGCGTGATTCACCACTTTTTAAATGTTTCAATATTTGTAGGTAGATATGCAGCTGATGCATCATATTGGTCAGACCATTAGATGCACTTTTCTTCTGAAATAAAGTCACCTGAACTTACCAAACTGTTTAAGAAGGTTATACTGTCACACAAATCAGGAACATGTTTGTCACTGTGCTCAGGGATGACTGGGATAGTTGGTTGCGCATTTTATTTTCTAAAAGACATTGCAAACAGATATAAAATAGAAAGGTTGCCTTATGTTTTAGGATTCAAACTGGAAATGATAAGATATGGCAAAAAGCATAATCATTTAAAAAAATTTGGTTATTTTCCAGTCAAGGAAATGAATCAGCAATGAATGTAACAAAAGAAAGTACATGTGAAAATCAAAAACAGCAAAGACAAATTTTCAAGGACGGCTGCAAAAAAAGGCCACAGTTGGAAGAAAATGTAAAACAATGGATATTAGACCTGAGGGGAAATGGAATTTCTGTATCTAATGTAATGACTGTATGTGAAGACTTTGATGATGGAACATCTCAATGTGGATTCATTAGATTGTGCTCTGGAAATCAAACCCCACTTTTCACAGACATGTCATAAAATTTAAGGATGTTATAAAAGTAAGTAAAATTCCTCAACCTACCTGTCCTTTAGACCCAGATGGGCAGAAATCATGGACAATCTTTCTGTGCTTAATAAGAATGACTATTTATTACAAATAAGTATATTCTAGTTTTGGATAAACAATTTTGATCTGTTGGCATATAACTCTAATAGTTAAAAATCAAATCCTTTTTAAACTCCTCCCTTGTACAAATACGGACAGACACTCACACAACACAACATGGGCAGAGGGAACGTATGGGAAGGGAGTTCAATGGTCTCTGTCACCATTTGCTGAGATAATCCTTTTGGCTTGTTAGGACTTGCTGCTCCCCAATCTTCCTTCTCCAGGTACTTTCACTTGCTTGCAGTCGGTGCAGGGTGACAGCCTGACACGCATAAAGTTTCTAATTTACTGATTAAGAGCAACAGCATACAGCCACTGATTAGGGAAAATAAATTGGCTATCTTCAGATTTGAAATGGTTTTCATTGCAGTTAAAGGACAGTTCTTTCTACAGTATTTTGGTCCAATGGCTTCGACCCAAATGTCATTCACTCCCATAAGTTGTTCATATTCCTACGGACCAATTACTCAATTGTTGGCAGGCAGAAGGCCTTTGTCATTACTGGTTACTACTCCACAGACCAATCAGCTACTTGTTGCCGGCTGAATCTTCTCTTCATGCGCAAATCACATCTCCCAATCCAACTGAGGCTCTAGTTCATCTAGCCGCTTGGCACACTTTCCTCATTCCTGAAGAAGGGCTCATGCCCAAAACGTCAATTTTCCTGCTCCTTGGATGCTGCCTGACCTGCTATGCTTTTCCAGCAACATATTTTCAGCTCCAGCTCATCTATGGTAATCTCCCCACTTCTTTAACAAAACCACTATAAACAGCACTTACAATGAGTGTCAGGTACTTTGCTTTTTAAAAGTGCAAAAACCCTTTCCACAACCTTTGGTTTCTAAAACAGTCCTTTTCCCAAGTCAGTCCATAATTTAAAAATATGGAAATATAAAAAGATAAGGTCTTTACAACGCTACAAATATATGAAAAGGCACAAGTTAAACCTGCCCACTAAAGCAAGGCAGCACAGAAAATGTAGATTTTGATGACAAGTCATCGGCTTGAAAATTTATTCTGATCTCTGACCTCCTGACTCTTTATATCATCTTCCATTCTTATTTCAGATCTCAATCATCTGCAGTATTTTGGATTTAACTTCAGATAGAGTTTGTCTAAATTTTGTGTTGTGTTGAGATGGTACTATTTCACATGTGCAAAATGCTCACCTTGCTGCTAAAGTGTGATTCAAGTACTATCAATGCAGTACTGTGATCTGTCAATCCATTCTATAGCTATCAGGTTAATGCAGCATAATCAAAATCTTTGCATCACATAGACATTGTTATTTAGAGTCCATAGATATTATTCAGTAAGCATTCTCTGAAAGTATTTGATATGGCCATCAACACAAAAGACTATTGTTAACCAATACAATATTTCTCAAAAAAAATGTACTTACCCAAGATAAATCCAGTTTTGGAAATCTCCACATATCAGTAATAGAGAATTATACTCATGCACACTGCACAAGCTCAGACAAAGGTACCTTTAGAACTCCAGGCACAGCAGATTGGTAACTCCTTTTAGCTAATGAAGTAATCACTGAGAAAAAATACCAGTGTTTAGTGTTGGCGAATTCAAGAACAATATGCATGTCATTTTTCGTGATTGCCTTTCCTGTCTTTCACTTTTCAAACATAGCACTTCCTGTGCTACGCCTCAGATGTCAAAAACAAAAGATTTTACCAATGAACTATGGGAAGAATGTCACGAATGCAGTGCCAAAGGAGGCTTTTTGGCTGATTGTGCCTGTACAAGCTTGTTAAATAAGTATCATTACCGAGTACCAATATTTTGTTTTTCCCTCATGCAAATTATTGTTATGCAAATAATCATCCAACGTCTAAACTGAAAATGCTTTCAGCAAGCAATGCATTGCATACCCTAACTACTTGCTGAGTGAAAAGGGTCTCCTTACTTCACCCTTGTTTCTTTTGTAGATCTATGTCCAATTGCTTCTTTAACAAATGGGAATACCTTTTACCTTTTTACTCTATCCAGCCTGCTCGTGATATTGAGAACCTCAATCACATTTTCTCTTAGCTTTGTTCTCTCTGAGAAGAACAGTTCCAACAATTTCAATCTGTCCACATAATTGAATTTTGCTGTCCCTGGAACCATAGTTGTAAACTGCTTCTGCCTTCTCTGAAATGTGTTTGCATCCTTCCTATCGTGTGGCAGCCAGAACTGTATATAATACTCCAGCTGAGACCTAACAAGAGCCTCCACCTTCCTTACAACTGTACCACCTATTTTGTATCTTGTTTTAACACCACAAAACATCACACCTCTCTGCATTGAACCTCATCTGCCACCTTTCCATCTATTCTACCAATTTCCCTTTGTCTTTCTGTAATTCTACACTCTTCACAATTTAGAGTTCCTCCAAGAATTCAAACATGTACCTAAACTTCCAAAATAAAGAACTAAATGGAAACAACCAAACCTGAGGCAGGATAATCTACAAAGAAATGATACAATAAATAACCACTAAAAGTTTTTTTTCAGGTATTCTTGTCTGTTACTTGTGTTACCTATTACAACCAACTTAATCTTGAACATTGAAACATGATAACACTATAAGAGAGTATATGTTTCCTTTTCTTAATGAGCTGCTTCTTAGCAATTGGTGCAGTCTCAGAGGCAGAACTGCACACTGCTGCTTGGACCTTCTGGCACCCCAGGCACCAGATTTCAGCATCAGCTATGCACCATTCAATAGCTGCAAGCCAGGAACTGACATCCAAAGTCTGCTGCTCAACTCTTATTATGGAGGAGTTGACCAAGAAAGGGAAGTTGGCATCCCAGTTTAGAGACATTTACACGGAAGTCCTAGTGATGAAGTGCAGAGAAGAGGACATCCTCTTTCCTCTGCATTACGAAAGGAGGCCATGGCACCAGATACTACCAGCCCGGGCCAAAATAGACTAAAAGGTCAGTGCAGTGTCATTGGAAAGAAGAAATACCAAGCAATGTGGAAAGAAAGGTCAGTGACCTCATGCTCCACAGGATAAGTACCACCACCTTCTCTCCACCAATTTGAGCACACCCATTACACATACCTTCCACTAAGGCCCACTCTCATTGCTGCACCAACACCTTCCCTCAAATGGCTCTCCCACCCTTTTATTTGGAGTTGCCTCTGCCCTCCTCCATGCCTCACTTCACAATGATTATCCCCTCTGTTTCCCAGAGTTTTCCACCACATAGTATAGATTGCCCATTGATCATCCCTCTTGATAGTTACTGTCCAAACCGCCAGGTGTCACCATGTCCAAATCTTTGGACCGAGTGTGGTGGAATCCCTAACCACAATCCCTTTCACTAAAATAAGGGCTACTCTTCTCAGACTTTTCAAATTGGCCATTTGGTGAAGGACATACAGTCTGTTTGACATAGAACCTGCTATCACATGTCAGTGTCACGTGGACATTGTTAAAAATCACACAACACCAAGTTATAGTCCAACAGGTTTATTTGGAAGTGCAAGCTTTTGGAGCACAGCTCCTTTATCAGGGAGCTAGTGGGACACAGAATTTATAGTAAAAGATCAGGGTATCATACAACTAACGTGATAAATTGAACAAACCTAGATTGCTGTTAAGTCTTTAATCACTTAGAATGGGATTGCACGTTTCGATTCAGTAATATGTAAATCTCAGAAATTCTTTCAAGTCATATTCCCAAGATAACTTAAGGTTTTATGAAAAAAGGTGACATCTCAGCTCAGACAATGCATTAAAGGTGTGAGGTTAGAATCTGGCTATATTCAAACCTTGAGTCAGACTGGCTCTATTTACAAAATAGGAATTTATAAAATGTCACATGGACTGACTGCCTACAGATTGTGTGCTTTTTGAATAAAATAACACGTATCTGCAAATATAAATCTGCAAATGCAAATTCACCCTTAGACTTATATTGAGTCAGAGAGTCAAAGAGATGTGCAGCACGGAAACAGACCCTTTGGTCGAACTTGACCAGATATCCCAACCCAATCTAGTCCCACCTGCCAGCACCTGGACCATATCCCTCCAATCCCTTCCTATTTATATACCCATCCAGATGCCTTTTAAATGTTGCAATTGTACCAGCTCCACCACTTCTTCTGGCAGCTCATTCCATACACATACCACCTTCTGCATGAAAAAGGTGCCCCTTAGGTCTCTTTTATATCTGTCCCCTCTCATTCTAAACCTATGCCCTCACATTCTGGACTCCCCCAATCCAAGGAAAATACTTTGTCTATTTATCCTATCCATGCCCCTCATGATTTTATAAACCTCTATAAGGTCACCCCTCAGATTTGTTTATATGCACATACATGTGAGGAAGAGAGAGAGTGAGTGTGTGTGTGTGTTTGTGCGTGTGTGTGTTTGTGCGTGTGTGTGTGCGCACACGCGCGCGAGTGTGATAGCGTGTATGCCCGTGAGAGGGTGTGTGCATGAGTGTGAGTGTGTGGGTGTGTGTGTGCCTAAGAGAGCGTGTGTGTATGAGAGAGGGTCTGCATGAGTGTGACCGTGTGTAAGAGTATGTGTAATGTTGCAGGATAACCTGTAGTGTGACATGAACCTAAGATCCCAGTTGAGGTCATCCTCATGGTTTTTGAACTTGGCTATCAGCCTCTGCTCAATAATACTGCACAGTGCCATGCAGCAACATGTCCACTGCTTGACTATCCAGCGCTGAAATCCGTGACCAGCTGCTGACCTCTCTATCTGTACTAAAAGGCAAGCCAGAACAGAGATGCTGTGAGTGTCTAACTAAGTGCCATTGTGAGTGAGCTCTAAGAAAGCAAATCAACAGCCCTGCAATGCATTTGTTGCAGATGCATAAGATGGGTAAGGGCTCCTGCATGCACAGCAGCCTAGCAGGAACATTGCGACTTAAGATGTCATCAGAGTTCCATAATGTAGTCATGGTTTGCTGAAGAATCTTTGAATTAATTCAAGGTTGGCTGTAACAATGTGATGACCCTGATGTTTTACCGATGCCAGCTTCTGCTGACAAAGGTGAAGGCAGTCCCTGCCAGTGGACATGAGATGTTGGTGAAAAGTGTTGAAAACATAGGCACAGAGAAGCAACCGGTGAGCTTCATCTGCCAAGTAACCACTCAGATTTTTAAATTGGGAATTGGAGACATCTAGTTTCTTACTAGTGCCCAAGAGAATTATGAACTGCATAGAAATGAGATGAGATTAGCTAATTATGAGATACAACTGTAGGAACGTATGACCCTCACTACTCACTAGTGAGATTCTGATCTGGATAATCTGGATTGGATCGAAATTATGTGAAAGATTATAGTGGGAAAAAAGGGGCTTGTAGCTGGCAATAATGTTCATTTGAGTAACTGGTGTGGACACGATGGGTCAAATAGCCTCCTTCTACATCATGCAATTTTATGATTCTGTGGCCAATGAAATCTTTAGGTGAAAATCATGTTTCTTTCTCCATGTCAAGAGCCTCATCTTTTAATTTTCTCTTTGTTTTCCTAAATTTCTCATCATTACCCACATTAGTCAAGACCTGGAAAACTTCCACTGGTTGCTTCCCTTTAGTTTGGTATTCTTGCAAATTATCAGTCACTTGAAAAGCACAGCAGGTCAGGCCTAATTCGACTCTGATCCTCCAGCATCTGCAGTCCTTACTATCTCCTCATTGCAAATTGTTAAGATGACTACAAGACGAAAAGCATCAACAAAGTATTTCAGCCATACTCATGATTGCTGTTGTTCCTTCATACCATTGTTTATGTTTACATTTGTTATATCTCAAATAGCTGAGGTCACAGTTGACTTTTTCTCACCCATCACTAGTTGAAACAGAGAGATTTAAAAGACAAAAAGAGCAAAATGCCTTTCTGATGTCTCTCTTGCAGGGAGAATCTTTCTTTGAATTAAGAGTTGACCAAGGGAAGAGATTGAAACTTATTGACAAGTGTGGAGGAAAGCGGGTTGGTGGGTAATCAAAATCACTCTGGCGGTAAAAATCAATCAGGATATGTATAGCTAAAAAGTGGACAAGGTCCTATCACCCACAGTTTTAATCTGTACACCTGCACAGATGTCTGGGGTCTTACAAGCATGGACACAATTCTAAATGCATGAAAATGATAAGCATCACTGGTTTATCAAGCTTGCCCAATACAGTCACAATGCCTGAATGGATAACTAAATACCTCCTCCCCACCAACAAAATGAATACACAGAGAAAGAAAACCTGGAAAATTTCTTTCTAACAGCCTAGATAGTTTCAGAACTATTTCCAAGGTAAATTTACCCATCTGAGCAGTAAATCTATTTAAATTGAAACTATTTCTGAGGCTTTCATCTGAACGTCATCCCAAGTCTCTTCACTGACCCACCAACAACCGAAACAGGACACAATTTTCCACAAGTGATTTAATGAAGATTATACTCAGAAAACGTGGTGTGCTTTGCTTTAGACTGAATAGTTCTGCTAATACCAATTTAAGACTCTTCTCAGCACTGGTCTTGAAACCTTTGAGAATTTTAATCCATAGTGCCACCACTAATTGGAAATCTATGTAAAATATTCTAAACTACAGAAAAAAATTAAAAACTGTTATTCTAATTTCTCTCAGCAACTTATTTAATTAAAAGCAAAGGCAGCATTTACACTTGCTGAACTCAGGTTAATCTTAGGCAGTTAGACAAATTAATTACTTGTTACTTGTATAGAGAGGAACTAACTACATTACACAATGAAATACAGAGCCATTTGCAATAAAGGAGCATTAATATTCCATTAGGTTTGGAATTATATCTTGTAGATAGCAAATTGGTACAGTTATGTATAAAGCACTTCTAAATCCCTATTTATTGAATGTGCTACATTGCTATTGGTGGTATGTTTCTGCTGAAGTTATGCTGTGCCTACTATGCATCATGATCTTTACAATGTATTTTTTTTAAATTATGAAACTGTTTGAAGAAGATATTCTTTGTGGCATGATGCTCGTTGAATGCAATTTAAAATGTAATCATCTTTTTGTGGTTGAATTGTACACAGAAACGATTGTTTCTAAGTCAGTAGCATTTGAAGAAATTTGCCAACAAAATTTATGTATAAAATCCATGCTGTTTATGACAGGCCAAAACCATACATGATGTTTCCCAAGAGAGGGATTTCAAATCTTTAGAATGGTGTTGTTTCCTCGGTTAACATGCTTGGCTGGGTACTTTCACATCCCATACATTTAGTATCTTTACCTTGTTGCAAAGCAAGACTGAAAAGCTTGCTTCATGGAATGGTGACAGAACAGAAGAGGCCATTGGTTCATCATGAAATTACCAGCTCTCTGAAAGAGCAATTCTGCAATTTCTTTCCCTTCCAGATATTAACTAATTCTCTTTAAAAAGCCGTGGTAAAATCTACCTGTACTAGCTCTGTTGTTTTCTTGCTTTGTTTAAAATTAGAAAACAACCAATATATGTTCTGATTTAGTGTGTATTTGCAAATTACATCAACTGTTTTATGTACTTTAATGTCCTTAGTAAGACATATTCACTTTAATGATTTTAAGTTCAAACTCTGAAGAGTGTGCTGGATGTTAATATGACCATTTTTGAATAGGTCACCTGTAATTGAGTTGTTTAAATCAGACAGAATCTTAATTAGGAGAAAGTGAGGACTGCAAATGCTGGAGGCCAGAGTCGAGAATGTAGTGCTGGAAAAGCACAGCAGGTCAGGCAGCATCCGAGGAGCAGGAGAATCGACGTTTCAGGCATGAGCCCTTTGTCAGGATTCAGAATCTTAATTAAACATGTTCAACTTCCAACCCACCTTCCTTTTGTTTGAATATGTAAGAACGTAGGTCTAAGATGCAAAGGTATGTTACTAGAGTCTTCAAGCCTGTCTCCCTTATCTATCAAAAACCTTTCTAACTCTGCCTAGAATAAGTCATCTTAGTTAGCATTCCCAGCATATCTGAGGTGAGTGTTTTGAATGTAGGTGATCCAGCCTTCACTGCTTCCATACACTAACAACTCTCTGGGGCAAAAAAAATCTCATTTTACCTTAGAAGTTTGATCTCATTTGTAGAATTCTTTACTTCTACTCTCCACTACATGAAGAAACACCCTCCAGGAATCCACCCCATCAAGCACCCTCAGGAATGTATTGCTTTCGATAAGATCACCTCTCATTCTTCCTCTCTGAACAGAGTTTAATGCAGTTATATCTTCTTTCAGATAAAGAGATCAAAACTGTTGAAGCCACAAACAGATCAGTCATGATCTTATCAAATTGAAGTTCAGGCTCTAAGGGCCAAATGACCTGTTCTTGCCTCTAATTTGCATGTTCATATTTCCAAGTTAGGCTGACTAGGCTTTCACAACAACTTAATTTCTAGTTAGTGCAGTGTCAAAGCTACTGATGGCAAGTGCTCAATCAGCACCAAATAGTTGTTCGGCCAGGAATTGGATAGATGTTTTGGTTGTAATGCAAAGTGACACCACAGCGCAGCTTCATATTTCTATACCAGCCGAGGTTACCATTAAGGTCCCACCTTCTCAATCTTGCTCTTTGCCTGAAATGTGGTAATCCTCAGATTAAATGACCACTAGCCACCCCTTTTAAATGAGGAACCTTAATTATGTCCTTTGGTACTATGATGACTGTAATTGATCTGCCATAGTCAATTCAGTTAGGTAGTGTCAATAGTCCTCAATCATAAACAGTGCAGTGCGGAACCGCATGAGGACTGATCTCCAGTTCCTGATGAAGGGCTTTTGCCCGAACCGTCGATTTTGCCTGTCCTCGGATGCTGCCTGAATTGCTGTGCTCTTCCAGCACCACTGATCCAGAATCTGGTTTCCAGCATCTGCAGTCATTGTTTTTACCTCTTTATCCAGTTCCTGTCAGAACTTACAGTGCTGGATACGCTAAATGTATATTAGTAAGAAAGAACGAACTGTTTCTGGATTTAAAGAGAGCAAGCACCTACATTCTGAACACCCATCTCAGATATGCTGAGAATGCCAATTAATATGGAGCTATTACACCATGGCTGTTTTTGAATTAGAAAGCAGGCCAAATTTAGATGGGGACAAGAAGCTACAAACCCTCTTTCATAGAGGCTGGCAAAAGCTTGCTTCAACTAAACTTTTTTTAGGTAGTACACAGTTACAATCTAAGTATGGTCAGAGTTTGTGCTATGATTTGTTCTTTCAGAGGATACTCCCATCTCTTTGATCCCGTTTAGATCAGACTTCCTCTTGCAGAGCCAGCAGGATGTTATCCTAACTGTTCCAATCCATCTTTTTTTTCAAACTAACTTTTATTTCGAAAAGAGTAGATTATTTTAGATCTTCAGGATAAAGGGTCATTGGAGAATTCTGTTGGGGAATGTCATTACTGTTGGCACATATTTGCAGTGACATTATTGAGGTTAAGAACACTGAGAAATTCAAATTCCTCAAAAGGGATCATACTGTTTCTAAATCTGCAGATGCAGTTACAAAGACAACATCACATGTATGTGATCCTTAAGCCTGTTGAGAATACCAAGACTTGAACAACTAAAAGAAAAGGCTGAGTTCTCCCATACCCCAATGAATGCCTTCAGTAAATGCTGACTTTTCAAATCATGGTAATCTGTAATCTCAAAATGGTGATACCAGCATTTTATATAAACTATCTTAAGTTGTTGAAATATGCAGCAGCTCTTTACTTAACTGAGTAAATTTTCACACACACACCACCACACACATGCACACACCACCACCAACAACACCACAATTTCTGATGAGGGTCACTGACCTCAATATGTAAACCCTATGTTTTTTCTCCACAGAGGCTGCCAGACCTGGTCAGTTTCCAACGCTTTCTGTTTTTGTTAGTTGCTTGTCAGGAAAAGTGAAATCAATTCCAAACCGTTCATGCTGCTAAATCCACAGCTCCTTCAAGAACAGCTTCTAAACTCACAACCTACATCACCTAGAACAGCAAAGGCAGCAGATGCCTGGGAATACTGCTCCCCTCCAAACTGTACACCATTCTGACTTAAGGTATATCACTATTCATTCAAGGTCACTGGATTAAAATCTTGGAACTCCTTCACAGCACTGTAGGACTGCAGCAGCTCAAGAGATGGCTCACCAGCATTTAATCAAGTGCAATTAGGGTTGGGCATTCCTACATCCAAAAAAAAAAGAATTTTTATAAAATACAGTACAACCTCTATATTACTCATATTTCAATGTTTCTTAACCACCCTAAGCCCCTTACCCTACTGCTTTAACATTATGGAGAAAGTGAGGACTGCAGATGCTGGAGATCAGCGCTGAAAAATGTGTTGCTGGAAAAGCGCAGCAGGTCAGGCAGCATCTGAGGAGCAGGGGAATCGATGTTTCCTGAAGAAGGGCTTATGCCCGAAACATCGATTCCCCTGCTCCTTGGATGCTGCCTGACCTGCTGCAACACATTTTTCTGCTTTAACATTATATTTGTATTGTCAATTTAATGTTAACCATCTGAAACATTTTGTTATCTTTCGTGGTGTGGTTATCCAAACTACCTAAACCTTCATTTCTTCAAACTATTCATTTTATTTTATATTCATTCCTGAAGCTCTCAAATAATAGATTCATGTAATTCAATTGAAATGTTTGATTGGGTGGGTGAATGAGGGGAGAGTGGAATGCCTTTCCTTTAACATGCTCATCTGCCAAAAGATTTGAGCAAATGTCATTTAAAAAGTTTTTTTCTCAAATGTGTTTCTAAAGTAGTGTCAAAGAATACTGTCAGTTGATGGTCTGTACTGATGACATGAGGCTGTACAACCGCGTAAAATTCTTAAATAAAATCAAGCACAAACCAATGTGTAAAGGTTTCATATTTATTTTGTGGTTATCTTGCATTTGCTGAAAACAATCTGGCTTACAGTCATCAAGTTGAATTTGTAGAGACCCTGACTAGGACAGGTGTGGAATTTTAATATGTGGTTTGGATTAAAAACAATCATGAGGATATTTCAAAATTGTCTGCTTTGTTAATGGTGGATTTTGGCTTTTGCTTGTCATTGACTTATATTGTTTGTTTGAGTTTCCATAGAAACAATCTGTTGCACTTCTTGCTGTAAAGGAAATAATAATTAACAAAGAACTACTAATCCACATATAAAAGTTCAGAGAAAATACAAGTAAAGCACATGTTTGCTAAAGGTTTTGGCATTTTATAGTATACTATGAAAATTAATTTCACACTCCTTTAGTTGAAGCGAGTGATTTTGGAAATTGTATAAAGCCATCAGTCCAACTTTATTTCCTAATTTTTAATTGTTTGCACAGATATTTAATCTTTTTTTCACCCTGTGGAAGGGAAAAAGGCTGTAACCTGATGATGTAAGTTGTTGTTGAGCATGCACTTGTGTCTCTAAGTGATAAATACTTCTCTTAACTTAACAGATAATAAAGTAAGTATATTCCTCTTCTCATTTTCAGAGTTATACATTGAAATGACACTTTCTCCATTTGCTTTTGCACATCTGCTTGATACCTGTAATTATATTATCTAGAGAACCTAGAAGGGAGTATGATGTTGTGATATTTTGCATGACTAAATAGCCACCATCAGTGAGACTCAGATGTTGTGGTTGGAATGAGTTTGTTCTGTCTGGCTCTGTTTTCTATTCATTCACAGAATATGGGAATCACTAGCTGGGCTAGCATTTATTACCCATCTCTAATTGTCTTGAAGAAGCTGGTAATGAGCTGGCTTCTTGAACTGCTCCAACCCATGAAGAGTAAAGATACCCAAAGTGCTGTTAGGAAGGGAAAAATTGACCCAGCAACAATGAAAGAACAGAGATATAGTTCCAAGTCAGGATGGTATGTGGCTTGAAGGGGACTTGCGGGTGATGGTGTTTCTATATACCTGCTACTCCAGTCATTATAGTGGAGAGGTTGTAGATCTGGGAGGTGGTGTTGGAGGAGCCTTAATGAGTTGTTGTGGTGTATCTTGCAGATGATACATACTGCTACCACTGTGTGTCAATGGTGAAGCGAGTCGATATTGATAGTGGTGCACGTGGTGCCAAACAAGTTTGCTGTTTTGTCCTGGATGGTGTCAAGCTTCTTGACTGTGTTAGCACGTTATTCATGTCTTGCAAAGAGGAAAATCAAGGAATTTAGATCAGTTAGCCTAACATCTGTGGAACAGAAATTGTTGCAGCACATCATCAAAGATAGCATAACTGAACAATTTGAAATTTTTCAGTTAATTAGGGAGCGTCAGCATGAATACACGACAGGTAGGTCATGCCTGACAAACCTAATCGAATATGTTGAAGAGGTAGCTAATGTAGTGGATAGGGGAATATTGATCCTATGGACTTTCAGAAGGCGTTTGATAGAGTCCCACATAAGACACAACTAACTAAAGTTGAAGCCGATGGAATTGAAGACAAATTACTGGCATGGCTGGGAAATTGGTTGAGTGGCAGGTGACAGAAAGTAGAGATAATGGATAGGTACACAAATTGACAGGATGTGACCAATGGTGTTCCTCAAGAATTTATGTTCGGACCTCAGCTATTCACGTTATTGATTAATGACTTGGATAATGTCATAGAAATTCATCCATCCAAAGTAGCTGATGGCAAAAAGCTAGACAGCACTGTAGATAATGTAGTTAATAGAATAAAATTACAAGAAAATATTGATAGATTGAATGAACAGACAAAATTGTGGCAGATGGAGTTCAAAGTAAACAAGTGTGAGGTTATACATTTTGGATTGAAATAGAATAAATCAGAGCATTTTCTAAATGGTATGAAGTTAAATAGAGTGGACGTCCAAAGGGACTTGGGATTCAGGTGCATAGATCTGGTGGTGGAGGGTTATTTTTCAGACTGGAGGCCTGTGATCAGTGGAGTGCCACAAGGATCAGTTCTGGGTCCTCTACCTTTTGTCATTTACATAAATGATTTGGATCCGAGCATAAGAGGTACAGTTAGCAAGTTTGCAGATGACACCAAAATTGGAGGTGTAGTGGACAGCGAAGAGGGTTACCTCAGATTACAATAGGATCTTGACCAGATGGGCCAATGGGCTGAGAAGTGGCAGATGGAGTTTAATTCTGATAAATGCGAGGTACTGCATTTTGGAAAAGCAAATCTTAGGAGGACTTATAAACTTAATGGTAAGGTCCAAGGGGGTGTTGCTGAACAAAGAGATCTTGGAGTGCAGGTTCATAGCTCTTTGAAAGTGGATAGTGAAGAAGGCATTTGGTATGCTTTCCTTTATTGGTCAGAGTATTGAGTACAGGAGTTGGGAGGTCATGTTGCGGCTGTACATGACGTTGGCTGGGCCACTGTTGGAATATTGCATGCAAAGGTAGATAGGATAGTGAAGAAGGCATTTGGTATGCTTTCCTTTATTGGTCAGAGTATTGAGTACAGGAGTTGGGAGGTTATGTTGCGACTGTACAGCACATTGGTTATGCCACTGTGGGAATATTGCATGCAATTCTGGTCTCCTTCTTATTGGAAAGATGTTGTGAAACTTGAAAGGGTTCAGAAAAGATTTGCAAGAATGTTGCCAGGGTTGGAGGATTTGAGCTATAGTGAGAAGCTGAACAGACTGGGGCTGTTTTCCCTGGAGCGTCAGAGGCTGAGGGGTGACCTTATAGAGGTTTACATATTATGAGGGGCATGGATAGGATAAATAGGCAAAGTCTTTTCCCTGGGGTTGGGGAGTCCAGAACTAGAGATCATAGGTTTAGGGTGAGAGGGGAAAGATATAAAAGAGACCTAATGGGCAACCTTTTCACGCAGAGGGTGATACATGTATGGAATGAGCTGCCAAAGGATGTGGTGGAGGCTGGTACAATTGCAACATTTAAGAGGCATTTGGATGGGTATATGAATAGGAAGGGTTTGGAGAGATATGGGCCGGGTGCTGGCAGGTGGAACTAGATTAGGTTGGGATATCTGGTTGGCATAAACGGGTTGGACCGAAGGGTCTGTTTCCAAGCAGTACATCTCTATGACTCTATGACTCTATCTTTAAAATGTCACAGCCAGTGCAGAAATTAATTAAGAAAGCTAATGGAATGTTGGCCTTTATATTTAGAAGACTGGAATACAAGGATGCAGAAGTTATGTTGCAGTTATACAAAACCATGGTTAGCTTTGAAGTACTGTTAGCAGATCTGGGCACTACACTCTACAAAGGAGATATTGACCTTTAGGGAGTACAATATAGTTTTACAAGAATGATACTTGGACTTCAGACACTATGTTATGAGGAGAGGTTATACAAATTAGGTTATACAATTAGAAGGTTAAAGGAAGATCTGATCAAAGTCTTCAAGATATTAATAGAAATGGGGTAAGTAAAGACAAACTATTTCTATTGGGTTGGGGATTCTAGAACTAGAAGGCATAGTCTTAGAATTAGGGCCAGACCATTAAGGAGAGATGGTCGGAAGCATTTCTGTACACAAAGGGTGATACATGTTTGGGATTCTCTTCCTCAAATGACAATGGGTGGTGGATCAATTGCTGATTATAAATCTGAGATAGAATACCTTTTGTTAAGCAAAGGTTTTGTGGGACATGGGCCAAAAGACGTGGGATATGGAATATCAGGTGGGATCGCAAAGTAAATTCCTGAGCGATATGTCTAATACAAGGAGATTTCTAGCCTCTTTTTTATGCTGAATTTGAATCCTGATACATTAAATTAATAATCCTCTCACTGAGATTAGTTATAGTCCAGTTCTCATTTATGTAAATAAATATGTAAGCCTCACCAATTACAGTTACAGTTTATAGCACATGGTTATTTCTATTTTAATATGGTTGAGATTGAAGTGATAAAATCTTGTAACATCCCAGAAGTCAGAAAGCATTAAAGTGGTTTATACTGCACAAATATTTATTTCTAAATCACAAGGTTAAATGTTGGAATTCTGATCTCATATAATTGTATACATCCGACTATTTTTGATTCTTTTTAAAAATACTGTTAAATTGATGTGAGCATCAGGTAAATAAACAATTCTAAAGAGATGCTAATAAAAATCATTTTTCTCATATATCATGCATGATCTTCTTAGTTTCCTTTATAGCATTTTGGTATTATTGATAAAAAGATTTCCTCTCTAATTCTCTGTTGTCTTTAATTAACTAGTTCATTCATTCTGCTGTGCACATTTAGCCTGAAATGGATTGAGTACAGCAGAAGACAGGTCAATGATGTTAAGATTCCATTTATCAGTTCATAGGCTGGACCTGTGTGGAGAAATGGGGTGAACTTTTTTGCCAAAGTCTAATATAGATATTTATAACTCTGTGTTACTGATAATACAACAATATAGCAGCAGTTCATTTAATGTGCTCACAATATCTTGTTACAATTTAAGTAGAAAGTTTTACTCTCAAATACATCCTGTTGCACTTTATTAGAACACCACCAGGTACAGCCTCAACTTTACATTATGTAGTGCATTGGGCACCCAACATTTTGGCAAAGTTTCCAGGGGGCCCACATTGTGAGGGTAGTGTGCTTTCCTGTAATATGTGGTCATACAGGAGATTTCAAAATCACTTACCTTAAAAGTAATTGAAAATACATGGGAAAGCCCTGTAGTCGAGTAGCACAGAACAGTAACATTAATATAAATGTAAAAGTAAAGACTTTTCAGGGAGGGAAATAAAAGAAGACATTAGGAAGACATAGCATCAAAAATAATGTTGACAGGAAGACTTAATTTCAAAGATAGACCCTATAGCAACAGATTTGCACATCTTGAAGCAAAAATTCATTAATACATAAACTAGCTTCTAATTTAGATACTCAGTCAGAAGCTGGACAAGTAAATACATATTTGTATATAACCGTGAGTATAGATGATGACATTATAGCTGACAAGGTATAAAAGATACAACAGATACATTTGAAGAACTATTGTAAACTTATGACAATGACTTCAAATAACAATGACCTCAGACAAGTCCAATTATAATAGAAGAGATGTTATGAATTAGTGGACCATGGATGAGAAAATACTGTTTATTGGACTCACCAAAAGCACAGTGGCTACAAAATCAGGTCAGAGGCTAGGAATATTGCAACAAGTAACCCCCCTCCTGACTCCCCAAAGCCTGTTCACGATCTACAAGGCATCAATTCGGAGTGTGTTGGAATACTCCCCACTTGCCTGGATGAGTGCAGCTCCAACAACACTCAAGAAACGTGCCACCATTAAGGACAAAGTAGCCTGTTGATTGGCATTACATCCACAAGCATACACTCCTTCCATCACTGACATTCAATTGCAGCAGTACATACTATCTATAAGATGCACTGCAGAAATTCATCAAAGATCCTCAGATAGTACCTTACAGACCCACAAATACTTCTATCTAGAAGGAGAAGAGCAGCAGGTATATGGGAACATCATAATCTTCAAGTTCCCCTCCAAACCACTCACCATTCTGACTTGGAAATATATTTAGCTAAAAATCACATAACACCAGGTTATAGATCAACAGGTTTATTTAGAAACACTAACTTTCAGAGATTCCAAATAAACCTGTTGGACTATAACCTGGTGTTGTGTGATTTTTAACTTTGTCCACCCAGTCTGACACTGGCTCCTCCACATCATGGAAATATATTGCGGTTCCTTCAATATAGCTTAGTCAAAATCCTGGAATTCGTTCCCTGAGGGCATCAAGAGTCAACACACAGCAGGTGGACTGCAGCCATTCAAGAAGGCAGCTCACCACCACCTTCCCAAGGGCAACTAGGGATGGGCAATAAATACTGGACAACCAGCGACACCCACATCCCAAAGATGAATTTTAAAATCACTTTTTCTTTCTCGACAGACGCTACCAGACCTATTGAACTTCTCCAGCATTGTCTGTGTTTGTTTCAGATTTCCAGAATCTGCAGTGTTTTGCCTATATTATACCAAGATATCATGTCCAACTTACACCAAGGACATATAAGTATTGAATGCACAAGACAGCTACAATGTTAAATTGTGTACTGGCCATGGATGAATCAGTGCTGAAAAATGTGTTGCTGGAAAAGTGCAGCAGGTCAGGCAGCATCAAAGGAGCAGGAGAATCAACGTTTCGGGCATAAGCCCTTCTTCAGGAATGGCGAAGGTGTGCCAAGCAGGCTAAGATAAAAGGTAGGGAGGAGGGACTTCGGGGAGGGGCGTTGGGAATGCGATTAGGGTGGAAGGAGGTTAGGGTGAGGGTGATAGGCCGGAGTGGGGGTGGAGGCGGAGGGGTCGGGAAGAAGATTGCAGGTCAAGCAGGCGGTGCTGAGTCTGAGGGTTGGGACTGAGATAAGGTGGGGGGAGGGGAAATGAGGAAGCTGGAGAAATCTGCATTCATCCCTTGTGGTTGGAGGGTTCCTAGGCGGAAGATGAGGTGCTCTTCCTCCAGGCGTCGTGTTGCTATGGTCTGGCGATGGAGGAGGCCAAGGACCTGCATGTCCTTGGAGGAGTGGGAGGGGGAGTTAAAGTGTTCAGTCACGGGGCGGTTGGGTTGGTTGGTGCGGGTGTCCCAGAGGTGTTCTCTGAAACGTTCCGCAAGTAGGCGGCCTGTCTCCCCAATGTACAGGAGGCCACATCGGGTGCAGCGGATGCAGTAAATGATGTATGTGGAGGTGCAGGTGAATTTGTGACAGATATGGAAGGATCCCTTGGGGCCTTGGAGGGAAGTGAGGGGGGAGGTGTGGGCGCAGGTTTTGCAGGTCCTTGGCCTCCTCCATCGCCAGACCATGGCAACACGACGCATGGAGGAAGAGCACCTCATCTTCCACCTAGGAACCCTCCAACCACAAGGGATGAATGCAGATTTCTCCAGCTTCCTCATTTCCCCTTCCCCTACCTTATCTCAGTTCCAACCCTTGGACTCAGCACTGCCTTCTTGACCTGCAATCTACTTCCCGACCTCTCCGCCTCCACCCCCTCTCCGGCCTATTACCCTCACCTTAACCTCCTTCCACCTATCACAGTCCCAACGCCCCTCCCCCAAGTCCCTCCTCCCTACCTTTTATCTTAGCCTGCTTGGCGCACCCTCCTCATTCCTGAAGAAGGGCTTATGCCCGAAACGTCAATTCTACTGCTCCTTTGATGCTGCCTGACCTGCTATGCTTTCCCAGCAACACATTTTTCAGCTCTGATCTCCAGCATCTGCAGTCCTCACTTTCTCCATGGATGAATCAGTGACTTGTGAATGCATGTGAAACAGTGGAAGAGGCCTCTACATCCACTCAATGTTCCATCATTTCTTGGATGAAGATAGCAACAGACCAGTTCATGGTGTTTGGAGAAGATTGTATCCTTATGGTGGATTACTCCTCCAAATTTCCCATTGTTTGATGATTTTGTAACTCAACAAGTACAACCATCACTGACACAAAGACTGCTGTTTTCATTTTGTTCAGAGTCCTGCAATGTGTTCAGTCTGGCAACAGAACTCAGTTTGTTGACAAACTATTTAAACATTTTTATTTTAAGTGACCAGTGGCCTGTGTCACATTGTGAGCCCATTATCCATGCCTCAAACAGTCTAGCAGAATGCTTGGTACGTGCCTTCAAATCAAAGTGTATCAAGTGTCAAGCAACAAAATAAGATTTCCACATTGCATTGTCCAACAACCATTCTGAGACATAACACATTCTTCATCAAAGATGGAGGAGAACTAAAGAGAATGGATGAAGGGACAGAACAAGCAGAGAACTACTAAAACTGTTCATAAGACAGAATGTGTGAGTTAGAAATACTAGCAAAATCCTGCAGGAAATGCAACCAGCCAGGCCATATGAAATCACTATCGATCATGATGTGACATTGTCAAGAAATAGAAGCTAAAAGTGCAGCACACATATCACACACAAAGAAAATGAAGAAAAAAGCTCCAATTATGTCAACTGTGTGGTGATGCTGAACGACAGCAACTAGCACCAAGACAACCAGTGCAACAGAAAACAACACATGCTTCTCCAGATGGAAATGTGATCACTGGATCAGGATGAGTTGTCCAACCTCCAATGTGTTACAAGATGCTTGACTTGTTGATTTGGTCAACTCTCTTTTTACCTGTTTATATAATTTTTAAATTGAAATGCCTATGAATAGCCTTGCACATGCGTTTTTAAAAATATTTGTAGAAAAGATGAACACTGTTGTGTCATGTCTCATTGTCATTAGTCAATGTAAGTTAAAGAGGCATGCTCGTGATATCATCACTGTTTCAAAGCATGTAACCTGAGGGCATAAGGGTCCAGCTCAAGCTACTTGAAGCATGAGAGCTATCATGGAGGTCTTAGATGACAGAACACAGGAGAGGCTGGACCAGCCGCTATCTCTGGACGAGCTGACCAAGGCCCTCGAGTCCTTCGAAAAGAATAAAACTCCCGGAAGCGACGGCTTACCGGTCGAGCTCTATTCCGCTCTGTGGGACTTGATTGGCCAGGACCTGCTGGAGGTGTATGTCAGTATGCTTCGGGCAGGTACCATGAGTGAATCCATGAGGAAAGGCATCATCACCCTCATCTACAAGCGGAAGGGGGAGAGGGAGGAACTCAAAAATTGGAGACCAATCTCACTGTTGAATGCGGATTACAAAATTCCGTCAAAGGTAATCGCCAACCAGGTCAGGTCTGCTCTGGGGTCGGTGATTCACCCTGACCAAACCTGTGCTGTGCTGGGCAGTAAGATCGCTGAGAGTCTCGCACTCCTCAGGGATACGATCGCCTACGTGCAGGACAGAGGGTTGGACACCTGCCTGATCAGCCTGGACCAGGAGAAAGCCTTTGACAGGATATCACACAGGTATATGAGAGATGTTCTCTCCAAAATGGGCTTTGGGGAGGGAATCTGCAATTGGATCAGACTGCACTACACCAACATTGTCAGTGCAGTCTCAATCAATGGATGGGAATCAGATAGCTTCCCAGTCAGATCTGGAGTCAGGCAGGGCTGCCCTCTCCCCCCTGCCTTGTTTATGTGCTGCATAGAGCCATTTG
>NC_057722.1:54130687-54169367 GCF_004010195.1 Chiloscyllium plagiosum | reverse complement strand
TTCTCTCCAAAATGGGCTTTGGGAAGGGAATCTGCAATTGGTTCAGACTGCTCTACACCAACATTGTCAGTGCAGTCTCAATCAATGGGTGGGAATCAGATAGCTTCCCAGTCAGATCTGGAGTCAGGCAGGGCTGCCCTCTCTCTCCTGCCTTGTTTGTGTGCTGCATAGAGCCATTTGCCGAGTCCATCAGGAAGGATGCGAGCCTGAGAGGGGTGACTATTCCTGGCAGCGGGGGCCTGCAGGTTAAGGCCTCCCTGTACATGGATGACGTCGCCGTTTTCTGCTCGGATCCGCTGTCCGTGCGCAGACTCATGTCCATATGTGACCAGTTCGAACGGGCCTTGGGGGCCAAGGTAAACCGAGGCAAGAGCGAGGCCATGCCCTTTGGGAACTGGGCCAACCAATCCTCGATCCCCTTCACCGTAAGGACCGACCACCTGAAGGTGCTGGGTATTTGGTTCGGGGGCGCTGGGGCATGCGCCGTCTTGGGAGGAGCATATCAGCAAAGTGAGGCAGAAACAGGGCAGATGGACACTACGGTCGCTCTCCATCACGGGAAAAAACTTGGTCATCAGGCGTGAAGCACTGTCATTGCTGTTATATGTGGCACAGGTCTGGCCTATTCCCAGAACCTGTGCTGCTGCAGTCACCTGGGCCATCTTCCAATTTATATGGAGGTCAAAGATGAACCTGGTCCGAAGGGACTCGATGTATAAAGATCTGGGCAACGGGGGAAAAACACACCCAATGCCACCCTCACCCTGATGGCCACCTTTGTGTGTGGCTGCATCAAGCTGAGCATGGATCCCCGGTATGCAAACACCAAGTGTCACTACGTACTGAGGTTCTACCTGTCCCCGGTGTTGAGAAGGATGGGCCTGGCCTCGCTGTCGCAGAACGCTCAGAGTGGTTGGACCGTTCCGTATCACCTGTCCTTCGTGGAGAAATTTATGAAGAAAAACACCGTTGACCACAAGTCTGTCAGGAAGTGGTCAGCACGTAGTGTCCTTGAGACCCTTTGGGAAAAGGAGAGGGTGGATCCTATCGAGCGGTTCCCTGAGCAGACTGTCAAAGTCATTTGGCAGAATGCCTCATCGCCAGAACTTTCCAACAAGCACCAAGACATGGCTTGGCTGGTGGTGAGAAGGGCTCTGCCTGTGAGATCCTTTATGCACGCCCGGACTCTCTCCCACACTGCACTCTGCCCTCGAAGCGGCTGTGGGAGGGACGAGACTGTCACACACCTCCTTCTGGAATGTGCCTACGCAGAAGACGTCTGGAGAGGAATGCAGTGGTGTTCGTCGAGGTTCGTCCCGAGCAGCGCTGTGACGCGAGACTCCGTGCTCTATGGTCTGTTCCCCAGGATGCACAGCGAGACGAACATCAACTGTGCCTGGAGCATCGTCAACTCGGTGAAGGACGCTCTCTGGGCGGTCCGAAACCTGTTGATCTTCCAACTGAAGGAGGTGACCCCAACTGAGTGTTGCAGACTAGCACATTCCAAGGTCCAGGACTACGTGTTGAGGGATGCGCTGAAGCTTAGGGCAGCTGCTGCGGTTGGGAAAGACCACCATGTAACATCTGCCTGCCTAAGAAGAACAGGGGACCCACCCAGTCATTTGGGCTCTGCTGACGCCTCAGCTAAATATATGGATATATTATTGATAAACGTACAGACCTGTATATACAAATGATGAAGTCTGATCTCTGTATGCAAAGAAATGGAATGTTTACATATGTATGGCATGACCAACTGTACAGACCATCAAAATATTTTATGAATAAAGTATATTTTTGAAATAAAACAAAACACATTCTACTCTTTATAACCAATCGCCTCATGTTAGACTCCATCCTGGTGTGCCTGTGAAAGTTATACTTGTTTATATTTGGCACCTATAGTAAATGATTCATCATTTCCTGGTGAAGGGCTTTTGCCCGAAATGTCGATTTTCCATCCTCAGATGCTGCCTGATCTGCTGTGCATTTCCAGCACCACTCTAAGCTTGAGCTATAGTAAATGTCTATTGGATCTTTCAATACCATGCTAACCACATGCTAGTTTCTTATGTTAGGAGAGATATCTTAAGCATTGCCGCTTCAGGTACAGATACTCAGCTGGAGGCACAATCCAAATCAAACACTGACAAATGCATTAAGCAGACCTACTATAATATTAACACATGGACTTCTGAAGGGACAGCATAGGCGATTGACTGTGTGGAGTTTGCACATTCTCCCTGTGTCTGCGTGGGTTTCCTCCGGATGCTCCGGTTTCCTCCCACAGTCCAAAGATGCGCAGGTTAGGTGAATTGGCCATGCTAAATTGCCCGTAGTGTTAGGTGAAGGGGTAAATGTGGGGGAATGGGTCTGGGTGGGTTGCACTTTGGCAGGTCGGCGTGGACTTGTTGGGCCGAAGGGCCTGTTTCCACACTATAAGTAATCTAATCTAATCTAGGTTCTTGAAGGAGTAAGAGCTGAAAATGTGCTGCTGGAAAAGCGCAGCAGGTCAGGCAGCATCCAAGGAGCAGGAGAATCGACGTTTCGGGCATGAGCTCTTCTTCAGGAATAAAGGAGTAAGATCTAACACCTTCCTTATAGTCTCGGTAACACATCACATAAATGTAACTTGTAACTAGTTTCAAACAAGCAATAAACTACTTATTTTTCAATACTAGAACCTCTTCTACTTAAACCACTATGTAGTTTTGCTTTACCACACTGAACCAAACAAACTGTTTAGATCCCTTTGCTTTAAAAAGATGCAGACCTGCCCCATTGTGAGGTGCAGTCTTAATTTGACTGCACATACCACAGTAGTGACTCAGCCAGAATTCAAGATAGCAGCTAATTGCCGCCAGATCCTTCTTTTCAGAAACTGACACACAGACTGTTTAGTCTTCTAATTAATTGTTTTGATTCTGTGCCATTGACAACTCCGAAGTCCTAATTGTAAATTGCTAAATTATACAGAGTCACTACTTCATCACAAGGTTTTATTTATGTAAAGAACAACCAGAGCTGATCACACAATGAGGGATGCAGTTTCCAATCATGATATCTTCCAGCAAACAACATCTCACAATGTAATCATATTGAGAGTGTGAATTTAAGAATTGTTCTAACCACAGTATGTAGTCAGAGAAGATTGCATTACTAAAATGAGATTGACAAGAAGAATCTTGACCTTTGTGATATGAAGACTGCATTTTTACTAATATGTTGCAGAAAAATTTGAATTAAGTACAAGTCACATTCATTAAATTTTACAATTCCCCAGCAATTAAGATACAGCAAAGTAGTCCTGTTTAGTCAAAGGAAAATAAATATAATGAATTCTGGCTTTTTCAGAGACAGACTACTGCAATTGTAAAAAAAACATTTATGATGAATCTGTCAGTGCAATCAGTGAAAATGCTTTTACTATAATTTGTGAAGGAATTATTCTTTACTCTTGGCTCAAGGTTGTTCTCTGCACCAGCCATTTGATTCTGGCTAAAGCCCAGTTTTGATGAAGTAGGTTTGTGTTAAATAATATTTCATTTCAACTATGTGCACTGCCAGAATTAGTAAATGTGCAATCATCCCTTTCTGTTTGTTGCAACCCTATCCCCCAGGCTTGTTACATACTGACTCTATAATTCTGTGATAACTGATTCAACACATTGCTGGAGTGCGTGATGTACCATTCAATGCAGCTATGAAGCAAGTTATGAGTCAATGCACATGGAATAGTGTTGTAGTTACATTGAGCAATGGTTTGAAGAATGTGGGGTGGACTTACACTCGACTGTGTTGACTTCACCTAATAAAGCAACATTAGCTCATTAAAATAATTTTGGGCACTCATGACAGATTGTGTATGATGCACTGGAAGTGATGGAGTGAATGGAATGTCAGATGCTAGCAATTATGGGAAGATGTAGATTACCTTTAAAAAAACATTTTGATAAAATGTGGCTGCTCAATGTCAATAAGATGAAGGGGCATATCAGGCTCAAGTGCAGCAAAGGAGTACAAGGAGGACAAATGATTTTGTTTTACATTTGATGCCATTGTTGTTTGGTTCATTGTTGTCAATGTCAGACAGTTAACATAAGGTTGGAATCAATATGTTGGTAAAGGGAGGATCTCAGAACAAAACAATGTGTGGAATCTGTGGAATTACAAAACAGCAGGAGGTGGGAGACTTTGGTTGGAGTTACCTATATGCCACCAAATGGTAATCTTGGATGACTTCAATCTACGTGTAGGTTGGGTAAAACAACCAAGCTCGAAAGCTGAGAAGGATGAGTTTCAGGAACGTTTCTAAAACAGGATGTTGAAGACCCAAATGAAGGCTATTTATCATTTAATATTATGTAACAACAAATCGCTAATTAATAATCTTGTCATAAAATAACTTTTAGGGATGACTAATCCCAGCTATTCGCAATATCTACCAATGATTTGGACTGGGGACCAAATATAATATTTCCAAATTTGTGGAAGTACAAAGCTAAGTGGGAATGTGTGGGACAAACGTGCAGGTATTCCTTAAATGGTAAGAGGTTGGGAAGTGTAGATGTACAAAGAGACTGAGATGTCCTTGTTAGTAAGTCACTGAAGTTAATGCGCAGCAAGCTACTAGGAAGGCTAATGGAATGTTTGCTTTTATTGCAAGAGGATTTGAAGACAGAAGTAGTGAAGTCTTACTTCAATTGCGTAGAAGCTCGGTTAGTTTGCACTTGGAGTACTGTATGCAGTTTTGGTCTCTTTAAATGAGGAAATATCTTATTGGCACAGAGGGAGTGCAGTGAAGGTTCACAAGACTTTTTTCCCAGGAAGTTAGCACTGTCTTCTCAAAGTGAGATTGACCAAACGAGTTTCAAAGAATAATCTAATTGAAATGTACAAAATGCTTAAAGAGAGATGGGATAAATGCAGATAAAATGTTTTCCCTGGCTGACTAGTCTAGAACCAGGGGAATCATTTAATAATTAGAGAAATACAATTTTGGACTGTGGGTTTTTTTACTCAGAGGTTTATGGATCTTTGAAATTCTCAGTCTCAGTCTGTGAGTATCTCAAAAGTAGAAATTGACAGATTTCCGTTTGCTAACAGCAGAAAGGAATTATTGGGATAATGTGTTAAAATGCGTTGAAATATTTAATCAGACATGATTGTCTTAAATGGCAAAAATTAGTTCATGGACTCAGTGGACTACTGTGTTCTGACGTTCCAATGTTAAGAAGAATAAAAGTGCGGAATCTCATCCCTTAGGTTGTGATTGCTGTTTTTGATTTTAAAATCTTAATTTTTATTTTTCTTACTTTTTCTTTCTGTCTTTCTTTGCTCCTCTCTCCTAATCTAGTCTTTCAGACTCTTCAGGTTTCTTTCTGCACCCTATATGAAAATTCACCTTATTTCTCAGTCCTCTTCCTGCTTAGTTCGCAGTCATTCAGTGCCATTAATTTCAGAGTTATGTTATTTATCCCATCATTCACCAAGTTCCCAGCTTCCCTGATGCTCTCAAATGTCCAGAACATTTGTGTGGAAAAAGGGGAAAAAACCTAACAAAGGAGTCTAACTTCTAGGGAATTTCACAATTGAGCCATTCCTCTCCGTCAAACTCTGGACTATCATGTTATGCTCAATCATCATACCAAAGAAGCAATCTAAAACCTAAGCAGAATATCATATTACTTCCATAATTAGAGACATAGAATTGTACAGTGTGGAAACAGATCCTTCGATCCAAACTCGTCCATGCCGACCAGATATCCTAAATCTAGTCCCACTCACCAGCATTTGGCCTATACCCCTCTAAACACTTCCTGTTTATATAATCTTCCAGATACCTTTGGAGGGAAAATAGACCTAGCCTATTCAGCCTCTCCTTATAGCTCAAACCCTCCAAACCTGGCAACATTCTTGTAAATCTTCTCTATACTGTTTCAAGTTTCACAACATCCTTCCTATGGCAGGGGGACCAGAATTGTATGCAATATTCCAGAAGTGGTTTGACAGTCTTTGGAATATGCTGACTTCCTTAAGATGGTAAAACCCAGTAACAACAACTGAATAACACTGCGGTGGCATGATGTGTTAAACATACATATTATGATTTGGGGCTATGGATAGTGCTTATACGTTCTTTCATGGCTGAGTAGGAATCTCAGTCACTGTTACCACCTGCTATTAACATGCGTGGAAGCATTTACAAGTTAATAATCAACTTTTTTGGCCATCAATTCCTTCAGTGTGATTCAAACCTGGAGTTTCTAGCTCTTATGGAGGGCAGCTGATATTATGCTGCAAAAATTCCTCCACAGAACTTTTGTTCATTATGTCAATAAGTTACATCTGTCAAAATTTTAGTAACGATGCCCTTGAGAGTTTGAGGAACTGATTTTAAAAAGTAGTTGAATATCTATCAATTAACAGAATGCTATGAATTAACTTTCCATCAATGGCAGCTAGTCCTTCAGCATGCTAACCTTTTATTCAGGACCTGTTACCTTAGGTATCTCTAGCTTTCTGCCTCTCCAATTTCCTTTTCTCTTTTAAGATCCTCTTCAAAACCCAAAATATTGACTTCATTGTGGTTACCTCTAATGCTGCCTACTTTATCTAGTTCGTATTAAGTACCTTGTGATATTTTCCTGGATCCAAAACATTTTAGCGCATACCTTTGCATCAACATCTCTATGATGTTCCCGCTTCAAGATTTATTTGGTCTGAGACAGTCAACAGCAGTGTGGTTCCCTCTCAGGGTACCCAAAGCTTACAAATAACCTGCTCAGCCCAACAAAGAAGCTAATGATGTGAAGAGTATACTTGCTCCTTTCCATCATTCTTGGCTCCAATCCCTGAGATCCCCCATTCCCGACCTTCACACACCCTCTCGTTGATTTCTATTTCTTACACCCCTCCTTGAGTCCCCAAACTTCAGTACTCTTCAACTCCCAACCCCAGGATCTCTGAAATTGGTCCATGATTCTCATCCCAATTCCTGGGCTCCCTATTATCCTACTCTAACACCGCCTGAACCCCAACCTCATGATCCATGATGTCCCCTCACCCATCAAAACTGTTCCATGGCTTCATGTTCCTTGAAAATCCCAATCCATGATCTTGCAATTCCATATGAGATTCTTGGCCTTAATCTCAGAGTTGACCCCTGAATCCACTTACATGAGGATCACTGCTATACTCTCTAGACAATAACTGAGACCCCATTTGCTTCCGTATGATTCTGCCTGTTTTCTTTCAAATGAGATCTTTAGCTAAAACTCTTCTCTCAGTTGGCAATTAAAAGAACTTATGGTGCTATCCCAAAGATGTGTGTGGTCCCCTGTATCTTTGCCAACATATATGATTCAAACTAAAAGCAAATCATCTGCTCATTATCCCTTTGTTGTTTATGGGGTTTGCTATGTTTAAATTGACTACAGATATTTATATTTAAACCTCCTCAAAGCGATTCCGAGTCAGTGAACCTGAGTAATATTAAACCAGAAAATGTTGGAAATACTAAGCTGCTAAGACAGTGTCTGTGTAGTATTATAATAGCTCTGTATTGCTCTTTGATAAAGAAAATAAGAGTTCTGTATGTGAATTCTTGCACAAATGCAGAATGCATCACTCATTGGTATCCATGATTGGATTAAATTTGAGAACCAGAGTCAGATCTTATCATTTATCAAGAGTTTAGAATGAATATTAAAAGTCCCTAGACTGTTCAGCCAAGCACTTACAATCTTTTGTAAGTAGGTTTTGCATCAATTAATAATGCTGCAGTTACTGTGAAACTGAAGCAACATGAAAGTAACTCTTTCAATTGGTCTCTTATTATAATTTTATCCAACTCAACTGACTCACAACTTGTACCTTACATTCTGTATTTTGGAGGTGTAAATTGCTTTGCATTGGCACAAACTATGCCTTGTGTCTGACCACTTAATCTATGAATGTTATTGGAATGCAAAAACATAGCATCGACAAGTGAAGACAAGTTCTTGGATCATGACATCCAGTTGTAGACAATCAACTTTGAATCTATCTCTAGGGCGGCCACTGTCATGTACTTGTATCATCATGTAAAGTCAGTGCAAGTGTTGGTAGAGTTAAGTGAGCACTCCAAGTTTTAAATTGCCTTCCCTCCCAGGGTAAAGCAATATTTCAATCTCAAAATTATTATGTCATTAGAGTTCAATATCATGACTACCTTCAGGGCTAGTTTTAAAATTGTTTGAGCTATTTAACAAGCATATTTTATTAGATTCATGGTGCACTATTTCTTAGTTCTAAGGCCTCATGGAGAATTAGATGGTCCTAAGTGTTGACAGGGTTACTCTGTACTGAAAAATGTGTTGCTGGAAAGGTGCAGCAGGTCAGGCAGCATCAAAGGAGCAGGAGAATCGACGTTTCGGGCATAAGCCCTTCTTCAGGAATGAGGAGGGTGTGCCAGCAGGCTAGATAAAAGGTAGGGAGGAGGGACTTGGGGAGGGGCATTGGGAATGCAATAGGTGGAAGGAGATTAAGGTGAGGGTGATAGGCCGGAGAGAGGGTGGGGGCGGAGAGGTCGGGAAGAAGATTGCTGGTCAAGAAGGCAGTGCTGAATCCGAGGGTTAGGACTGAGATAATGTGGGGGAGGGGAAATGAGGAAGCTGGAGAAATCTGCATTCATCCCTTGTGGTTGGAGGGTTCCTAGGCAGAAGATAAGGCACTCTTCCTCCAGGCATTGTGTTGCCATGGTATGGCGATGGAGGAGGCCAAGGACCTGCATGTCCTTGGCGGAGTGGGAGGGGGAGTTAAAGTGTTCAGCCACAGGGTGGTGCAGGTGTCCCAAAGGTGTTCTCTGAAACGTTCCGCAAGTAGGCGGCCTATCTCCCCAATGTAGAGGAGGCCACATCGGGTGCAGTGGATGCAGTAAGCGATGTGTGTGGAGGTGCAGGTGAATTTGTGATGGATGTGGAAGGATCTCTTGGGGCCTTGGAGGGAAGTGAGGGGGGAGGTGTGGGCGCAAGTTTTGCATTTCTTGCGATTGCAGGGGAAGGTGCCGGGAGTGGAGGTTGCTCCTTGGATGCTGCCTGACCTGCCTCGCTTTTCCAGCAACACATTTTTCAGCTCTGGTCTCCAGCATCTGCAGTCCTCACTTTCTCAGGGTTACTCTGTAATCTACAGTTTGGTACACAAGCTTCATGCTTTAAGATCTTGACAATCTTCATTGTCTGAGAGTACTGGAGAGCTGCTGGGTGTGAAACCAGTCAGAGGCTCAATTTACTGCTAACTATTCCTGGTTTTCAAAAGTGTTTGAACTTAAACTTAAAACTTAGTTATTTTCTCACATTAATGTGCAACACAAAAGTGATTCTTTACAGAATTGATATTGAAAGAAATTCTGTTATCGTGGTGGTAGTTCCGAGAAGAGGTTATGACTTGGTGGAACCAAGAGAGACTACAAGAGTCTAAATTGGTAAGATTATCTTTATTTAACATTCATCTAACTATTTCCCCTATTAAGCTTGGCATATTCTGTGTGCAGAATCATCTCTCTCCAAAGTCTGCTGTTCTGTGTTCCAATATATTTTCAGTGATGCCCGCTGACAATTTACCTATTTGAGTATTAACCCTTTACTTCCCACAAATCAAATAAGAAAATTCCAAATATATCCCTTTGTAAGTAGTGAGTATTTGATAATGCTTTATGAGAAATAAAAACTACTGCACAAGCTGAAATCAGTGAGGCTTAAAGATTAGAACCTGGAATTGAAGGACAATCAATTTGGTTCTGTTTTAGAGGATTTGATAGTGTGTTGGTTTGGTAGTGCTGCTGGAGAGGGGATACAGTGACAGTATAATCAGTACACAGCATATTTTAGTAAAGGAATCAAGACAGAGAGAATTCAGTCATGATTGAGTTTTGAGGGAGTAAGGCGAGTCTGGTTGGCCTCTGCTTTAAAGCTAGGAGTATTATAGTTAACACAGATGAGGTAAGGGTGTGGACTGACAAGTAGAATTATGATATTGTTGCCATCACAGAGAAGTGCTTGAGGGAGAGGCAAGACTGGCAACACAACATTCCAGGGAACAGAATCTCCAATTAGGACCAGAAAGGATGTAAAAGAAGAGGGGGTATTGCATTATTCATTAAGTTGTCAGTTAATGCAGTAAAGAGAAATAATATCTTGGTAGGATCTTCAAATGAGGCTTTGTGGAGAGAGCATAGGATTATAAATGGGGGAGGGGGGAGTCACATTGCTGGAAGAGTCAGCCGATAAAAGAGGAACAGGTATGTAGGCAATTCATTGAGGGAGTAATTGAACAGGTAATTACACTGGGGGATTTCAGTTTCCCAAAGATTAATTGGGATAGTCATAGTGTAAAGGGTTTAGGAGAATGTATTTAGATTAGGGATTCCTTACAGTATGGAAACAGGTCCTTTGGTCCAACCAGTCCACACTGACCCTCCTAACACTATGGGCAATTTAGCATGGCCAATTCACCTAACCTGCACATCTTTGGACTGTGGGAGGAAACCGGAGCACCCGGAGGAAACCCACACAGACACAGGGAGAATGTGCAAACTCCACACAGGCAGTCACTCGAGGTTGGAATCGAACTGGGACCCTGGTGCTGCGGGGCAGCAGTCCTAACCACTGAGCCACTGTGTATTCAGGAGAGATTTTTACATCAACATGTAGAGCATCATAATCATAGAGATGTACAGCATGGAAACAGACCCTTTGGACCAACCCGTCCATGCTGACCAGATATCCCAATCCAATCTAGTTCCACCTGCCAGCACCTGGCCCATATCTCTCCAAACCCTCCTATTCATATACCCATCCAAATACCTCTTAAATGTTTCACCACTTCCTCTGGCAGCCCATTTCATACATGTACCACCCTCTGTGTGAGAAAGTTGCCCCTTAGGTCTCTTTTATATCTTTTCCCTCTCACCCTAAACCTATGCCCTCTAGTTCTGGACTCCCTGACCCTGGGGAAAAGACTTTGTCTATTTATCATGTCCGTGCCATTCATAATTTTGAAACCCTCTATAAGGTCAGCCCTCAGCCTCCGATGCTCCAAGGAAAACAGCCCCAGCCTATTGAAACTCTCCCGATAGCTCAAATCCTCCAACCCTGGCAATATCCTTGAAAATCTTTTCTGAACCCTTTCAGGTTTCACAACATCCTTCCAATTGAAAGGAGACCAGAATGGTATGCAATATTCCAAAAGTGGCCTAACCAATGTCCTGTACAACCGCAACATGACCTCCCAAATCCTGTACTCAATACTCTGACCAATAAAGGAAAGCATACCAAATGCCTTCTTCACTATCCTATCTACCTGCAACTCCACTTTCAAGGATCTATGAACCTGCACTCCAAGGTCTCTTTGTTCAGCAACACTCCCTAGGGCCTTACCAGAAAGCATATAAGTCCTGCTAAGATTTGCTTTCCCAAAATGCAGCACCTCACATTTATCTGAATTAAACTCCATCTGTTACTTCTCAGCCCATTGGCCAATCTGATCAAGATCCTGTTGTAATCTGAGGTAAAGTCTTCGCCGTCCATTATACCCCCAATTTTGGTGTAATCTGCAAACTTACTAACTATACCTCTTATGCTCACATCCAAATCATTCATACAAATGACGAAAAGTAGTGGACCCAGCACCGATCCTTGTGGCACTCCACTGGTCACAGGCCTCCAGTCTGAAAAACAACCCTCCTCCACCACCCTCTGTCTTCTACCTTTGAGCCAGTTCTGTATCCAAATGGCTAGTTCTCCCTGCATTCCATGAGATCTAACCTTGCTAATCAGTGTCCCATGGAGAACCTTGTCGAATGCCTTACTGAAGTCCATATAGAATACGTCCACCACTCTGCCCTCAACAATCTTCTTTGTTACTTCTCAATCAAGTTTGTGAGACATGATTTCCCACGCACAAAGCCATGTTGACTATCCCTGATCAGTCCTTGCCTTTCCAAATACATGTACATCCTGTCCCTCAGGTTTCCCTACAACAACTTGCCCACCACCGACATCAGGCTCACCGGCTTATAGTTCTCTGGCTTGTCTTTACCACCCTTCTTTAAGAGTAGCACCACATTAGCCAACCTCCAGTCTTCCGTTACCTCACCTGTGACTATCGATGATACAAATATCTCAACCAGGGGCCCAGCAATCATTTCTCTAGCTTCCCACAAACTTCTCGGGTACATCTGATTAGATCCTGGGGATTTATTCACTTTTATGTGTTTCAAGACGTCCAGAACTTCCTCTTGTGTAATATGGACATTTTTCAAGATGTCACCATCTATTTCCCCACATTCTATATCTTCCATGTCCTTTTCTGCAATAAATACTGATGCAAAATACTTGTTTAGTATCTCCCCCATCTCCTGCTGCTCCACACAAAGGCCATCTTGCTGATCATTGAGGGGTTGAAACTTTATTGCTGGAACAGCACAGCAGGTCAGGCTGCATCCAGGGAACAGGAGATTCGACGTTTCGGGCACAGGCCCTCCTTGATCATTGAGGGGCCCTATTCTCTCCCTAGTTACCCTCCTGTCCTTAGTGTATTTATAAAAACCCTTTGGATTCTCCTTAACTCTGTTTGCCAAAGCTATCTCATGTCCTCTTTTTGCCCTCCTGGTTTCCAGAAGTTCCAACAGTGAAACAGTGTAGTGCTGAACTTCATTCTGAGCAATCAAGTTGGACAGGTGTTTGAGGTGGCAGTGGAACAGCATTTTAGTGATAGCAACCGTGGTTTAAATTTGTTATGGAAACGGAAAAAGAAGGAATTTGTTTTGCAGTAAGGCAGATTTTATTAAAGTAAGGCAGTTCTGGCCAAAGTAGATGGGAATAGTTGTTTCTGGGTAAATCTATGGCAGAACAGTGGGGTAGGGTTGTGGAGAGAGGGTGGGTGTGCAGGCCCAACATGTTCTCTTTCAGATATAATGTAGGAGCAACAAGCCCAGAAAACCCTGGATGTCTGGGAACATTGAGTACTGGATAATAAGGAAAAGAGGGAGTTTTAGCAGATGCAAAGGGAGAAAATCAACAGAGGCCTTAGCGGAATGTAGAAAATGCAGGGGGATCTTCAGAAAGCAATTAGAAAAGCAAAGGGGATCCATGAAAAAGTAGTGCTAGATAAGATTAGGGTGAATCCTAAGATATTCTGCAATAATTAGGGGAAGAGAATAAAGAGGGCCAAAGAGGGGGTATAATTTTAATATGAAGGCGAGGAGTTTGAAGGGAAATTAAGGAAACTTGATTTTACTCTGAGGGTGGTGGGATTCGGGAATACACTACCTGGGGGGCTAGTTGTGATGGGAAACCTGACAAACTTGAAAAAGTACTTGGATGCAAATGTCATAACATTCAAGGCTATGGGCCAAGTGCTGGAAAGTGGGACTAGTATAGATTTAGGGGTGTTTGTCGATGCAGACTGGATGGGCTACAGGGCCCCTTTTGCCCCGTGTGATTTGATAATCCTGTAATAGACCTGTGATTTACGTGAAGGTGGAGAGAATGAGCCATTGTCCATCTCTGATTTAAATCAATGACAGTGATTCCATCTATTATCCACAGAAAAGAGCAAAATAACAGGAACAGGAGACTCCAAGGAAACAAAACGAAAAGGAAAAATAGCCTTCAACTTCTACATTTGTCAGCTGAAAATTTGAAACTGATGATTGAAAAAGTGATAAATCACTGACCAATATGAGCTTTGGAAACTCTATCATGTAATCACCCATCATGGAAGATCATTTGGCCATTTGGCTCTTCTAAGATGTCACATCCAGAGGCATTAGGTCAGGCGACTGAAAGCTTGGTCAGGGAGGCAGGAGATAAGGAGTGTCTCAAGGAAAGGAAATGGTGTAGAGAGGTGTGGGAAAGGAATTTCAGACCTTTGAGCTGAGGCTGGTGAAGGCACAGCCACCAATGATGGAACAGTTAAAGTAAAAGATGCTCAAGAGACTCTCATTCGAAGAATGAAAACTCCTTTTATAATACAACTGTGAAGCAGCTTAGGATGCTTATTGTACTAAAGGTGCCATGTAAGTCTCAATCGTTCTTGTTTTAAAGACTACTATCAAGACTCCTTCCACCATCCTTTCAGTTAGTGACAACTCATTACATTAAAGTTCTTTTACCAATTACGTTAAATCAGTGTAATCTCGTGACTACCACCAATTCTGACAGAAACAAGTTCTCTCTAATCAAGAAAGCAAATAAGGTTAGAGTAAAGTCCTCACAGTTCCATCTAACCATAGGACTGCTCGCATATCAGACAGAAAAGATTGCTGGCACTTCAACCTGAGGGTCACCATACGTCAGACAAGGGAGAGAGGTTGTAAAGGAGAGTCCTCCATAGCAACCTCAGCAAGTGAACATGGTTAAAAATCACACAACATCAGGTTGTAGTCCAACAGGTTTATTTGGAAGCACTAGCTTTCGGAGTGCAGCTCCTTTATCAGGTAAGACACAGAATTTACAGCAAATGCTTACAGTGTGATGTAACTGAAATTATATATTGAAAAAGATCTGGATTATTTGTTAAGTCTCTCATCTTTTAGAATGACCATGTTGGTTTCAGTTCTTTCATCTGTAAAGCCTAGAACTTTTTTTAAAGTTACATTCTCAAGTGAACATTAACAATAAGGCGGTATCTCAGCCCAGATAATGCATTGAAGATGGGAGGTACCCTGTGTGAGGTTGTCTGTGCCCCTAAAAAAGGGATTTATGGAATCTTACATGGATTCATGCAGTTTTTGAGCAAAATAAGATGCAATTCTTCAAGTACAAATTCACCCTACAAACATGTGTGTGTGTGTGTGTGTGTGTGTGTGTGTGTGTGTGTGTGAAGATTGTGTGTGTGTGTATGAAGAGTATGTGTATGTGTATGTTTGTGAGAGTAAAGGGGTATAAATCTGTGAGGGGGTCCATGTGTGCACGTGAATGTGGGAATCAAGATCAAAATCAACATTTCGGGCAAAAGCCCTTCATCAGGAAATTCCTGATGAAGGGCTTTTGCCCGAAACATTGTTTTATTGCTCCTTGGATTCTTCCTGACCTGCTGTGCTTTTCAAGTACAACTCTAATCTTGACTCTAATCTCTAGCATCTGCAGACCCCACTTTTGCCTCGTGAGTGTGGGAGTGTATGTGTAAGCATATCAGAGCTTGTGTATGACAGATGGTCTGCGTGAGTGTATGGATCTGTCGGAGTGTGTGTGTGTCTGTAGGAGTGTGTGTGTGTGTGTCTGCAGGAGTGTCTGTGCATGTGCGCGCGTGTATGTGTAAGTGTGTAGTGGAGTCACCTGTAGTTTGACATGAACCCAAGGTCCCGGTTGAGGCCATCCCCATGGGTACCGAACTTGGCTATCAGCCTCTGCTTGGCCACTTTGCGTGGTTGCCTGTCCCGAAGTCTGCCTTGGAGGATGGTCAACTGAAGGTCTGAGGTCGAATATCCTGAAATGCTGAAGTGTTCTCCGACTGGGAGGGAACATTCCTGTCTGTTGCTTGTTGTGCGGTGCCCATTCATCCATTGCCTTTGCTTGGTCTCGCCAATGTACCATGCCTCCGGGCATCCTTGCCTGCAGCGTATGAAATAGATAATGTTGGCTGAGTCATATGAATACCACGTACATGATGGAAGGTGTCCCCACGTGTAGTGGTGGTATCCGGCTTGCAGTGTCTACGGTGACAAGGTTATATGGTGTTGTCCTGAAAGCCAGGCAGTTTGCTGCGAATAATGATCTGTTTGAGGTTTGGTGAGACGTGGAGGGGTGGGGAAGGTCCTCATTGATAATGTGTTGCAGGCTGCAAAGAGCATGGCGTAGGTGTTTGGCTCCCAGAAAGTACTGGACAACGAAGGGTACCCTGTCAGTTGCAGTTTTCGTGTCTGTCTCCTGAGAAGGTCATTACGGTTCCTTGCTGTGGCACATTGAATCTGGTGGTCAATGAGTTGAGCATTGTACCCCGTTCTTATGAGGGCATCCCTGAGTACTTCCAAGTGCCCGTCACGTTCCTCTTCATCTGAACAGATCCTGTGAATGCGCAGGGCTTGTCCATAGGGGATGACTATTTTAATATGTTTCAGGTGGAAGCTGGAGAAGTGCAGCATCATGAGGTTATCCGTGGGTTTGTGGTAGAGTGAAGTGCTGAGGTGCCCATCCTTGATGGAGATGCATGTGTCCAAGAATGAGACAGATAAGAGAGTAGTCCATGATCAGTTTGATGGTAGGATGAAACTCATTGATATCACTGTGTAGTTATTTCAATGACTCTTCGCCATGGGTCCAGAGGAAGTAAATGTCATCGAAATATCTGGTGTTGCATGTTGGTTGGAGGTCCTGCATAGAGAAGTCTTGTTTGAACCAATGCATGAAAATATTGGCATATTGGGGTGTAAATCTGGTCCTCATGGCTGTTCCATGTGTCTGGATGAAGAACCAGTTGTCAAAGGTGAAAACACTGTGGTCGAGGATAAAGTAGAAGAGCTCTAGGACGGTGCTCGGAGATTGGCAGTTGTTAGTATTGAGTACTGAAGCTGTTGTCATGAGGACAACCAGTTCTTCATCCAGACACATGGAACTGCCACGTGGACCAAATCTGCACCCCAATATGCCAACATTTTCATGCACAGGTTCGGACAAGATTTCTTTTCTACGCAGGACCTCCAACCAACATTATACACCAGGTACATTGATGACATTTTCTTCCTCTGGACCCATGGTGAGGAGTCGCTAAAACAACTACACATGATATCAACGAGTTTCATCCCACCATCAGACTCACTGTGGACCACTCTCTAGTATCTGTCTCATTCTCGAATACATGCATCTCCATCAAGGATGGGCACCACAGCACTTCACTCTACCACAAACCCATGGATAACCTCATGATGCTGCACTTCTCCAGGTTCCACCTGCAACATATTAAAACAGCCATCCCCTACGAACAAGCTCGATGCATACACAGGGATCTGTTCAGATGAGGAGGAATATGAAGGGCACTTGGAAGTACTCAAGAATGCCCTCATAAGAATGGAGCTGGATGCTCAACTCATTGACTGCCAGTTCCGACGTGCCACACAAGAAACTGTAATGACCTCCTCAGGAGACAGACACGAACTGCAACTGACAGGGTACCCTTCGTTGTCCAGTACTTGCCAGGAGCCGAAAGACTACGCCATGTTCTTTGCAGCCTGCAACACATTATCAATGAGGATGAGCACCTTGCCAAAACCTTTCCCATACCTCAACTTCTCACCTTTAAGCAACCACCAAACCTCAAACAGCTCATTGTTCGCAGCAAACAGCCTGACTTTCAGGACAACAACATGCAACCTTGTCTTGGTAGATGCTGCAAGACGTGTCAGAGTGTGGACATGGATACCACCATTACACATGGGTACACCTCCCACCATGTACGTGGCAGGAACTCATGTGACTCTGCCAACATTGTCTATCTCATACGCTGAAGGCAAGGATGCCCTGAGGCATGGTACATTGGTGAGACCGAGCAGAGGCAGCGGCAACAGATGAAGGGACATGACACAACAATCAACAGACAGGAATGTTCCCTCACAGTTGGCAAACATTTCAGTGGTCCAGGACATTCGACCTCAGACCTTTGGGTGACCATCCTCCAAGGCAGACTTTGGGACAGACAACAACACAAAATGGCCGAGCAGAGTGCTGATAACCAAGTTTGGTACCCATAGGGATGGCCTCAACTGGGACCTTGGGTTTACGTCACATTACAGGTGACCCCATTGCACTATAAACAAACAAACACACACACAAACACACACACACTCTCTCTCTCTCACACACACACCCTACAGACCCATACACTCATGTAGACCCTCTCTCGTACACAAGCTCTCTTTCATACACTCACACATACACTCTCACACACACACCCGCACACGGACCCTCTCACAGACCTATACCCATTTACACTCATACTCTCACACAGACAATCATCCACCTCCTACACACACACACACACCTACATGCACACACACACATAAGTTTGTAGGGTGAATTTGTCCTTGCAGAATTACATTTTATTTTGCTCAAAAACTGCATGAATCCACGTAAGATTCTGTAAATCTCTTTTTTAGAAATAGAATTAGTCTGAACGCTGGGGCACAGACAACCTCACACAGGGTACCTCCCATCTTCAATACATTATCTGGGCTGAGATACCACCATATTGTTAATGTTCATTTGAGAATGTAACTTTAAAAAATGTTCTGAGATTTACAGATGAAAGAACTGAAACCAACATGGTCATTCTAAAAGATGAGAGACTTAACAAACAATGCAGGACTTTTTCAATACATCATTTCAGTTGCATCACACTGTAAACTTTTGCTATAAATTCTGTGTCTTACAATCTTATACTCCACACAATCTTATACTCCACAACCACCTGATGAAGGAGCAGTGCTCCGAAAGCTAGTGCTTCCAAATATAACTTGGTGTTGTGTGATTTTTAACTTTGTACACCCCAGTCCAACACCGGCACCTCCAAATCAGCAAGTGAAGGAATTGTCTGGTATTGCAAACCAGCCATCCAAACCACAGGAATGATTATTAGCAGCCAATAATTAAATTGTGAAGAAAGACTGGAAACATTTTGTTGAAAGAATCCAGCGAGGCAATCTCATAGAACTTTACAAGAAACGACCAATGTAACCAATAAACTGTGACAGTGATACAAGCAGCACAAATGGTTACATTTGTCCTGAGTGAGAATGCAAAACTGATAATGAGGACATCAATAAAGAGAAACTCAAGCAATTATGAAGTGAGTTACGTAGATGCTATTATCTAAACCATTCCCTGCAATAAAACTGATAGCTATTTGATAGCAGCATTTTTGTGGTTCATCCAGAATTTTCTCTTTCTTCAGTAGAAGCAAATCCATACTGGGGCCCAGTTCATGGGAACATCAGCACTGGAGCAGGCCATTCAGCCCCTTGAGCCTGTTCTGGTATCCAAAGAGATCATGACTGATCTTGTGGTCTAACTCCATGTACCTGCCTTTGTCATGCATACTTTAATACCTTTGCTGAACAAAATGTTTGGTCCAAAATGGATAGCCTCACCTTTACGTTGAACTTTATCTCCCACAGTTTTGCCCATTCACTTTGTCTATCAATATCCTTTAGTAATTTATATTGTCATCTACACTGTCTGCAATGTGTCATCAGCAAATTTGGATATATGACTTTCTATGTGATTATCCAAGTCTTTAGTAAATAATGTGAATAACTGAGGCACTAACACAGATCCTTGTGGAACACCACTGGTCACATCCTGCCAATTTGAGTACCATCTCATCATCTCTGCTTTCTATTGGCCGCCACGCAACCAATTAGTAATTTGTCAATAATTTGTCCTTGTATCCTTGGGTTTCTATTTTAGTTAACAGTCTGTGATATGGGACTTTATCAAGTGCCTTCTGGAAGTCAATATAAACAATATCCACAGACATTTCCCCATAGTGACCTCTTTAAAAAATTCGGTGAGATTTATCAGGCTTGACCTACCTGTCATGAATTTATGCTGTGCCTGCCCCCTATGATTAAATGAAAATTTTCATTTTCAGTTGCCCCATCCTTGATTATAGACACCAACAATTCCCCACCACAGATGGTCTGTAATTCCCTGGCTTTCCTCTTTCATCTTCTTCAAAAGCAGAATGACATTTCAGATAAAACAACAAATACATACCTGAGATGACGTTTAAGATCCTCTGACTCTGTCAGGTCCAGTTTTAATTTTGCTGTTGCAAGTAATGCCTAAGCCTTATGGGAAGCCTTATTGTGGGTAAGCTTCAGTGTGTCATCCTATAAGAATGACTCAGGTTTCAGTGAGGTAGAAGTTTGGAATTCACACCACAGCCAAGCCAAGGTTGTACAAATTTCCCTGATCACTCATTTGGTGAATGCAGTGGCTAATCTTGACCTGAGCTGCACCAGACCAAGATTAGGGTCAATGCCCATTCTATGTTGAGTTGGCTAATCTCACTCCAGTAGTAGGCTCGTAGGAGGGTGACTGGAATTGTTTCTGGGCCAGGAACTGGAAATTAGCCAGTGAACTTGTTCTGATCTAGTAGTTCCTTCTGAAAAAGGAATTTCACTGGAGATCATTGGAGATATTTTCAAGTCAAGTAATGATTAGTTTTGTATTCCGTCTGATGTACAATATTAAAGGGGGAAGTAATTAACGTAGTAAAAGATCAAAGGATTTGAATAGGTTTGCAGAAAGAAATTTTAACAGGGCTGGGCATTAGGTTGCAGAAAAGGGGTAATATCTTAATCGTCAAACCAGACCAACACCAAGAAACACTTCTTCACTGAAGCAGCCGTGAAAATATCAGACAGTCACCCCAAAACCCCAAGCTGTTGAGGTGTAGTCAATTGAGAATTTTAATTTGAGTTTGATATGTTTTTAATAGGCAAAGTTATTAAGGCTTCCAGAACCAAGTAAATCAATGCTATTGTGCTCTAGATGAGAGCTGAAATGTGTTGCTGGAGAAGCGCAGCAGGCCAGGCAGCATCCAGGGAACAGGAGAATCGACGTTTCGGGCATAAGCCCTTCTTCAGGAATCTTATGCCCGAAACGTCGATTCTCCTGTTCCCTGGATGCTGCCTGGCCTGCTGCGCTTCTCCAGCAACACAATCTCAGCTCTGATCTCCAGCATCTGCAGACCTCACTTTCTGCTCTAGATGAGCCATGATCTAACTGCATGATAAAATAACTTCAAGGGGTTGATTGGCTAACCCCTTTTCATATTCTGTGTCCGTGTCCCCCAGACAAGGCCAAGTGAGTATCCAAACCATTCGAGTCTTGTGTAAATTTTGAGGGCAAGAAACCGGCAGCTTTAGTGCAGTGACAAATTGGTTAACTGTTGCGTGGAGGTGGCTGGCTGATGATCAGTTGTGAGCTGAGAGGTGGAGAGCTGATCCATTGGGAAAACATAAAAATATTTTAAAGAAAGCAAAAGCTTACCTGCCCAAAATGGTGGTGGTGGTCCATTTAAAGCTGTTTCGGCTGTCCAACCCCATCATATCGATTTATCATCACTACTTTTCGAAGCCACGCCTTACATATAAGTTGTCATATTTTGTAATACAAAAAATGAGCTCAGTGATAAATGGAGATTCCCCCAAGGGTAGGAAGCAGTGCAAATCCCTTGGTAGTGATCAAGGATGGAGGTCCTGGCTATGTTTATCCTTCTCACAGGTCCCACTAGCTGAGATCAATTAGTTTTTGTATAGATCAGGTTTTTGATCATCCAGCTTCTAGTCTCTGTCTTTCACCCATTGACGCAACTCATGCCCTCTTAGCAACAATTTATTACAAGTGATAACCCTGCATGAGAGAGGAGGGAAATCTTAATGTCTCATTGACGTCTGAGTCTTCAGTGAAAGGAATTCTGCTTATCACATTCTGAGATCATATTTCAATATGTTTCTCAGCACAAAGCTACTCCATGAATGCAAAATCCACATAGCAAGCACCAAACATCAAAGTATTTTCTTTCTGCTTGTTCAACATTTTCCCTCAAGCATTTCAGACATTCTTATCAACCATAAAGGCCAAAGAGCTAGAAAGCTATTGGGTTTGCCCAGCAAATCAGACAGCAACACACCCAGACACGGCAAAACAAACACAAACAATTAAATACGTTACTAAAAAATACCTACTTATAATCCAGGTCTTCTCTTTCTTTCATAAGCAGATACGATTTAAATTCCACAATACATAAAAGTTACAAGTCAAAGCTATTTTCTATTGTAGGTAAAGCTGTACATTTCTTCGGCAAATCTTTGGGCAAATGAATAATGTAGCTGCTGGTGCTGTCACAGAGACATGTGTTCAGACAAGATTTAATTGTTAAATGTGACGCAACGTTGTACTGAAATATTTTGGTCTTCCATGGTGCACCAGCACAATCCTTTGTACATTCCAATGTAGAAAACAGTCATATGCATGTCGCCAAAGTAAAGGTTTTGAGGTGGGGGTGGGGTAATACGATGAGAGAAACAGAAGCGATATGAAAATGTCCTAGTAAAGCTTTATGAATGGATTAGAAGTCTAGTTAAGTTTCAGATCTTAAGCATTCTTTTGATGTCCTGAAAAGGAATTGTGTGAATTCCAAAATCATTTTACACTGATTGTCATAGCCAGAGTGCATAAAGAGAAACCCCAAGCAAAATGGTATTCTTTTTTATCGTTTTGTGCATATATGCTGTTTCTTCTAAAGATAGACAATCTCGCTGGACTCATAAAATGACCCAGGCTAATTACACAATCATATTTTCAGAAGCTCCTGAATCCCCTATGTTATACAGACATTCCGGCTAAAAACTGGATTTGAAGATGAGCCGTCGACTTTCACCCAGCATCAGCTGAAGGAAACCCTCTAGACCCATTATGCAAAAATGAGCACTAATGCTTTTGTAGTTACCTCTTCACCTCGCAGTGAAAAGGGGTTGGGGGAAGGGGAGGGAGGAAGGAAAGCTACACTGTTCATTCAACATCCTCCAATTAGCTCATGAGGGTGGTTCCTCAGCAGTTGCAATGCCTCTCTGTCACATAAGCTTGTTAAATTATTGAAACGTACAAATCTGGAGTTTGAAGTTAGTTGTTGCTTGACCACCTGAGAACGAGCAGAACTCCAGGCTGAGTCAGCAGAAGAACTTTCGCAGAGTCACTTTTATTTGGGAGAATTCACTAACCATTTACTCAGTTTTATTTGCACATAGGATGTGGGTGTTGCTCACGGAACAGCATTTATTGTCCATTTCTTCCTGGAGAAGTTAATGAAGAGCTACATTGGAATCCCTACATAGAAGATCATAGAATCCCTACAGTGTGGAAACAGGCCGTTTGACCCAACAAGTCCACACCCACCCTCCAAAAAGGCAATTCAGCGTAGCCAATTCACCCCTAACTTGCACATCTTTGAACTGTGGGAGGAAACCGGAGCACCCGGAGGAGACCCATGCAGATGGGGAGAATGTACAAACTACACATACAGTTACCTGAGGCTGGAATTGAACCTGGGTCCCTAGCGCTGTGAAGCAGCAGTGCTAACCACTGAGCCACCATGCCACCCTAAATTCTTGAATTTCTGAAGTCCATTTCAGATGTAGGTACACCCACAGTGCTATCAGTATTGCTATTAGTAACGAAAAGATTTTGACCCAGTAACATTGAAGGAATAGTGATATAGTCAGGCCAGTGAGGAAAATGATGTCCGAGAACAACAACGCCAAATCCGACACCAAGATCATGAGCTGTGGTAGTTCCTGCCCTCCTACTTGGCTCTGAGCAATGGACTGTCTACAGCAGGCACCTCAAGTTGCTGGAGCAGTACCATCAACACTGCTTCTTCAAGATCCTGTGAAGCAGCTGGGAAGAAAGATTCACCAACACCAACACCCTTGACCAGGCCAACATCCCCAGCATCGAGTCACTGAACCTTACCTTGATCGGCTTCGATGGGCGGGGTATTCCATCTGCATGACCGACATGAGACTCCCCAAGCAGGTGCTCTATTCCCAGCTTTGAAATGGCAAGCGAGTCCAAAGAGGACAGAGGAAGTGCTTCAGGGATACCCTCAAGGCCTCACTGGTGAAATGTGACAATCCCAAAGGTACCTGGGAATCACTGTCCCAAGACCATCCAAAGTAGAGGAGGAGCATCTGGGAAGGCGTTGAGCATCTTGAAACATGCCGTCAGGAAAACATGGAAGCCAGGCAAAAACAGCGAAAGAAGCGCACTGCTGCACCAATGCCCCACCCACCCCCTTCCCATGCCTCAAGTGTAACAGCCTTATCAGTCTGTCCTGCCACTTACAGATTCACACCGAGAGTGGAAGAGAGTCATCCTCATTTACAAGGCACCGCCGATGATGAATTAAGACAGTATGTAATGTAATTGTTCAATGTGATGAACAAAGCAGAGATGGAATGAATTTAAATTCTGAATGATTTTCCCCTTTTAATTCCAGTACTCTGATGTACTATGGGTGATGGTGTTTGCATGCATTTGCTGCCCTTACCCTTTTCAGTAGTAAAGATCACAGATCTGGAAGGTGTTGTTGCTAATAGAACTATTTCTAATGTGCTTCATAGCTGGTACACTGCACCAGGCAGAGTGGCCTTTACATTTTTAATTTCCTCAACACATCCCTCTGCAAGCATTTCTGATTTGCAGCATTATGAGGATGTGAACGATGGAAATGTATTGCCTGATTAGCCTATTATTTGAATATGAGTTGGTGTATTTAATTCTTGTCATCATTTTCAATAGAAAGTATGTAAGTGGGGAGTGCTCACTGACGTGCCAGTGGCGTCCCAAACATATGCAATGCCTGAAAGCGAAAGAAAACAACACACAAAATCTAATCCCCAATTTACAATTAGCTCTGAAAATATGTTGATTCCTTCAATGAACAGAATCAACCAGTAATGTTCTCAGTTGAGTTAACAGATTTAAGAGTAAACATGGGATTCCTGCAGTGCAGATGTAGGCCAGTCAGCCCATTGAGTCCACAATGACCCTCTGAAGATCCCATCCAGATCCACCCTCTATCCCTGCAACCCTGCAACTCCCATGGCTAATCCACCTAGTCTGCATATCCTTGTACACTATGGGCAATTTAGCATTGTCAACCCACCTAATTTGCATATAGAGTCATAGAGTCATAGAGATGTACAGCATGGAAACAGACCCTTCGGTCCAACCCGTCCATGCCAACCCAACCTAGTCCCACCTGCCAGCACCCGACCCATATCCCTCCAAACCCTTCCTATTCATATACCTATCCAAATGCCTCTTAACTGTTGCAATTATACTAGCCTCCACCACATCCTCTGGCAGCTCAATCCATATACGTACCACCCTCTGCGTGAAAAAAGATGCCCTTTAGGTCTCTTTTATATCTTTCCCCTCTCACCCTAAACCTATGCCCTCTAGTTCTGGACTCCCCAACTCCAGGGAAAAGACTTTGCCTATTTATCCTATCCATGCCCGTCATAATTTTGTAAACCTCTATAAGGTCACCCCTCAGCCTCCGACGCTCCAGGAAAAACAGCCCCAGCTTGTTCAGCCTCTTCCTGTAGTTCAGATCCTCCAACCCTGGCAACGTCCTTGTAAATCTTTTCTGAACCCTTTCAAGTTTCACAACGGGCGGCACGGTGGCACAGTGGTTAGCACTGCTGCCTCACAGCGCCAGAGACCCGGGTTCAATTCCCGCCTCAGGCGACTGACTGTGTGGAGTTTGCACGTTCTCCCCATGTCTGCGTGGGTTTCCTCCGGGTGCTCCGGTTTCCTCCCACCATCCAAAAAGATGTGCAGGGTCAGGTGAATTGGCCATACTAAATTGCCTGTAGTGTTAGGTAAGGGGTAAATGTATGGGTGGATCTCGCTTCGGCGGGTCGGTGTGGAATTGTTGGGCCGAAGGGCCTGTTTCCATACTGTAATCTAATCTAATCTAATCTAAACATCTTTCCGATAGGAAGGAGACCAGAATTGCACGCAATATTCCAACAGTGGCCTAACCAATGTACTGCCGCAACATGACCTCCCAACTCCTGTACTCAACACTCTGACCAATAAAGGAAAGCATACCAAACGCCTTCTTCACTATCCTATCTGCCTGCGACTCCACTTTCAAGGAGTTATGAACCTGCACTCCAAGGTCTCTTTGTTCAGCAGCACTCCCTAGGACCTCACCATTAAGTGTATAAATCCTGCTAAGATTTGCTTTCCCAAAATGCAGCACCTCGCATTTATCTGAATTAAACTCCATCTGCCATTTCTCAGCCCATTGGCCCATCTGGTTCAGATCCTGTTGTAATCTGAGGTAACCCTCTTTGCTGTCCACTACTATCTTTGGACTGTGGGAGGAAAGCCAGAGTGAACCCAGGCAGACATGGGGAGAACATGCAAACTCCACACAGTGAGTCACCCAAAGATGGAATTGAACCCAGGTCCCTAGAGCTGTGAAGCAGCAGTGCTAACCATTGTACCACACCTAACAACAAGAGAGCAATATTGAAGCTATCATAGCTAATAGTCTCAATATGTTGCCTCTTTCTGAGGAATGAGTTTGAGTGGTGACTTGATAGAGGTTTTTAAAATTCAGAAGGTGTTTGAGAGAGTATGCAGAGAGAAAATGTTTCCATTTGTAGAGAAGATCTAATCCCAAGGTCATAAATGTAATATAGTTATTAATAAATACAGGAAGGAGAAACTTGTTTACTCAGCGAGTTGTGAGAATGTGAAATACATCACAACATGATGTAGTTAGGGTGATAGTGTTTTTGTATTTTAAAAATGTTGGGCAATAAATGAAGGAGAAATGGATAGAGAGTTATGTTGTTGGGATGTCTTTATTATGGAGGGAGTGCAGCTAAGGTTTACCAGTCTGATTCCTGGGACTGCAGGCCTGATGTATAAAGAGAGGTTGAATCATTTGGGATTATATTCACTGGAGTTCAGAAGAATGACAGGTAGATGTGGTTCTCATGGGAATATATAATATATATAAAACTCTAACAGGGTCAAAGCAGGAAGGAAGTTCCTGATGAAGGGGAATCCAGGTCCAGGATCAAAGTCAACTGAGTAATACAGGGTGTTACAGCGTAATATAAGGTAAACTGAGTTAAGGAGAAATTTCTTCACCCAGAGAGTGTTGAATCTGTGGAATTCATGACCACAGAGCAGAATATGTGAAGCATAAATATCTGTCAAGAGGTTTAATGCTAATTTGTAAAGTCTACGAAATTCATAAACTCCATTGTTAAAGAGCAATAATATTTAGCTGAGACAACTAGAAAACCAATATCACATTTATCCCCGAAGCTATCCGATTTTGAGGGACGCCCTCATAAGAATAGGATATGATGCTCAACTCACCGATTGCCAGTTCCAATGTGCCATAGCGAGAAACTGCAACAATGTCCTCAGAAGATAGACACAGGATCTGACCAATAGAGTATCCTTCATCATCCAGTACTTCACCGGAGTGGAGAGACTATGCCATGTTCTTCACAGCCTTCAACATGTTATCACTGACGATGAGCATCTCTCCAAGATCATCGCTAAGCCTCCATTTCTCACATTCAAACAACTGCCAAACCTTCAACAGACCATGGTTCGCCAGGACAACTACCCAGCCTTCAGGACAACATCAACCACAATATCACACAACCCTTCCACGGCAACCTCTGCAGGACATGTCAGAGTATCAACATGGATACTACCATCACACATGGGCAAACCACCCACCACATACATGGCAGATACTCATGTGACCCAGCCAAAGTTGTCGACCTCATATACTGCAGGTAAGAATGCCCCAAGGCATGGTATATTGGTGAGACCATGCAGACACTATGACAACAGATGAATGGACACTGCAACAATCGCCAGATAGGAACGTTCCCTCCCAGTTGGGGAACACTTCAGTGGTCAAAAACATTCTGATCTTTGAGTAAGTGGTTCTCCAAGGCGGCTTTCGAAATACACAACATTGCAGAATCGCCAAGCAGAAACTGATAGCCATGTTCCGCCCTCATGAAGGCAGCCTCAACCATGATCTTGGGTTTATGTCACGCTACATGTATCCCCATGACGCTGTACTGTATCTATAAGATATTCCTTACTGCCCTGTCTTAAAACCATCACCTTGATAAATTGTTATGATCTCCCTACCTTAATTAGTTTGTACAGTTTTGGATCACTCGTTACTTTGGTTAGACTGTTGGCATGCAACTCTTATATCTATCATTGTTATTCCAGTCATTTGGTTTGTCTCCAGCACTACCTTATTTTTAATGTCTTTGTAATTATCTCTCTGCCTCATTTAATTGGAATAAGAGGTCATCCTTTCACTTGCTATTCAGCTGTTGACACTTTAGTCACACCATCTGACACTTTTGATCACCGGCAGAGACTTATTATTCAACATTCCACTCACACCATTTGTATGATCTCTTGATCTCTCTGCCCTTGATCTCTCTGTCTATATACAGAGGAACCTTGATTATCCAAATATCAATTATCCGAATATCAGATTATCTGAAGGACATCTCGAGGTCCCAATAGAAACATTGCATCAAAGAGCTGTTTCGGCCTGGATCATGTCTTTTGTTTACGATGATTAAAAATGATCTCGGCTCACTGAAATGCTGCCGAGAACAGTCCTAGACATCAATGGGAGCCCAGGCACCGTCTCCAAATGACTGACCTGCTCTCCATCTCTCTCCCCACACTTTCCCTGGAATTCTACATAGGAGTGAAACCTAAAGCCCCCTTCTCCAGATATTCTCTCTAACATTGTCTTGCACAGGGCAGAGGTGGAACTTACCAAAAAGTTGTGTCTGTGCGTGTGTGTGTGTGTGCGTGTGGGTGTGGCTATCTGTGTATGGGTGTGTGCGTGTGTGGTTGTCTGTGTGTGTGTTTGTGTGTGTGGCCGTGTATGTGTGTGTGTGTGTGTGTGTCTGTTTGTGCGTGAGTGTGTGTGGCTCTGTGTGTGTGTCTGTCTGTGTGTGTGTGTGTGCACGTCTGTCTGTGTCTGTGTGTGAGTGTCTATGACACCATGGAATTGCACACAATATTCCAACAGTGGCCTAATCAATGTCCTGTACAGCTGCAATGATTAGATTAGATTCCCTACAGTGTGGAAACAAGCCCTTCAGCCCAACAACCCCACATCAACCCTCTGAACAGTAACCCACCAAGAACCACTTCCCTCTGACTCATGCACCTCCCACTACCTCCCCAATTAGCATGGCCAATTCACCTAACCTGCATATCTTTGGATCGTGGGAGAAAACCGGAGCACCCAGAGGAAACCCGCGTAGTCACGGGGAGAATGTGCAAACTCCACACAGACAGCCGCCCAAGGCTGGAATTGAACCGGTTTCCCTGGTGCTGTGAGGCACAGTGCTAATCACTGTGCCACCGTGCTGCCTGAACGAAATATCCAAATGAAATAGTGGCCGCCCATCTTGTTCGGATAATCGAGGTTCCTCTGTATTCTGTGACTGTGCGCTTCTCTCTCACTTCACCTGATGAAGGGGCTACGCTCCGAAAGCTTATGATTTCAAATAAACCTGTTGGACTACAACCTGGTGTTGTCTGACTTCGGACTATGTCCACTCCAGTCCAACACTGGCATCTCCACATCTTATGTTTTTTGAGTTCTGGCTGCTGAGATTACAGAGATTTTATAAGCATGCTTTTTTCAGGGAAATTCTAATGGATATCTCGTGCCTGACATAAATTCCAACTTCAGGTATGGACTTGATTGGTTCTTCCATTGAATAAGACGAGGCTGACGACCTCTACTTTAAAGCAAGGAGTATTATAGGTAAGGCAGATGGGTTTATGGCTTGGATTGACACACGGAATTGTGATGTTGCTGCCATCACAAAGAGGTAGTTGAGGGAGAGGTGGAATTGACTGTAAAAGAGGAGTTAATGTTGTATTATTAAGAAGTCAGTTCTGGCAGTCAGGAAGGACAATATCTTGGAAGGGTCTTCAAATAAGGATAGAGCATAGGATTAAAAGACAGGGCAGTCACATTGCTGGGAAGATATTATAACCTTCAAACAGTCAGTAGGTAATGGAGAAGCAAATGTGTAAACTGTTATTTGAGGTGTATAATAATAACAATAGAGCAGTTATATTTGGAGATTTTCAACTTCCCCAAAATTAATTGGGATAATCATTGCATCGTGGTTAGCACTGCTGCCTCACAGCGCCAGAGACACGGGTTCAATTCCCGCCTCAGGTGACTGACTGTGTGGAGTTTGCACATTCTCCCCGTGTCTGTGTGGGTTTCCTCCGGGTGCTCTGGTTTCCTCCCACAGTCCAAAACAATGTGCAGGTTAGGTGAATTGACCATGCTAAATTGCCTGTAGTGTTAGGTGAAGGGGTAAATGTAAGAGAATGGGTCTGGATGGGTTGCGCTTCGGCGGGTCGGTTTGGACTTGTTGGGCCGAAGGGCCTGTTTCCACACTGTAAGTAATCTAATCTAATCTAATAAACAGTTTCAAGGGAGCATGTAAGGTAGATAGGATAGTGAAGAAGGTGTTTGGTATACTTTCCTTTATTGGTCAGAGTATTGAGTACAGGAGTTGGGAGGTCATGTTGCAGCTGTACAGGACATTGGTTAGGCCACTGTTGGAATATTGCATGCAATTCTGGGTCTCCTTCCTATTGGAAGGATGTTGTGAAACTTGAAAGGGTTCAGAAAAGATTTACAAGGCTGAGGGGTGACCTTATAGAGATTTTAAAAATCATAAGGGACATAGATAGGATAAATAAACAAAGTTTATTCCCCTGGGGTGGGGGGGAGTCCAGAACTAGAGGGCATAGGTTTAGGGTGAGAGGGGAAAGATATAAAAGAGACCTAAGGGACAACCCCTTCATGCAGAGGGTGGTGCGTGTATGGAATGAGCTGCCAGAAGAAGTGGTGGAGGCTGGTACAATTGCAACATTTAAAAGGCATTTGGATGGGGATATGAATAGGAAGGGTTTGGAGGGATATGGGCCGGGTGCTGGCAGGTGGGACTAGATTGGGTTGAGATATCCAGTTAGCATGGTTGAGTTGGAACAAAGGATCTGTTTCCATGCTGTACATCTCTCTGACTCTATGACTATGATTCTATATTTCTTGAAACGTATTCAGAAGAGCTTTTTATCTTAACGCAGAAGGTCAAACAAGGGATAGAGCTGTGCTGATCCTAATTCTGGAGAGTATCTGGAGGCTTCAAGTCAAAGTGGCAGTGGAGTAGGATGTTCCAACTGGAGGTCCTCTGCTCCATCTGTTCCTTTGTCCTTTTTTCCTCCTTTAATCTCTCAATGGGTCTAGGCCAGGTCTTCGGGTGTCTTGTGGCAGGTTCCAGGACTGATCTCTCGGCAGTGTCAGGCTGGTCTCTCGGCAGTGTCAGGCTGGTCTCTCGGCAGTCTCAGGCTGGTCTCTCAGCAGTCTCAGGCTGGACTCTCGGCAGTGTCAGGCTAGTCTCTCAGCAGTGTCAGGTTGGATTCTCGGCAGTTCATGGCATTGCCTCAGCTTAACGTGCAAGTGGATCCTGTCTGGGCATGTTCTCAAGGCACAGGAGAGAATGGAGAGGCAGCAGTTTCACCATCAGCAACCGTGCGTGTGGTGGCTGCTTCGAGAACAGATAGCTGTGATCTCCCAGAGAGAGATAAATGGAGGACTCATCAAAGACAGTTGAAATTTTACCTTATTCCTTTATTTTCCTAGTTGGAACTATGAAAGACTTTAAACTATAACCTATCTCTTTATTTTTCTACTATTCTGTGAAATAATGCTTAATGTTTTAACTCTCATTTCTCTTACTACTTTTTACCTAAGCTTTTTTTGTACCTAGGTGCTTTGGTACCTAAGATGGCACATTATGCACTTTTCGCTGAATTCCTGTACTTGAGTACACCCAACAATAAGATCTAAAAGGGTGAAGGGCTTATGCCCAAAATGTCGATTCTCCTGCTCCTCGGATGCTGCCTGACCTGCTGTGCTTTTCCAGCCCCACACTCTCGACAATAAAATCTAAAAGCTAAATCTAAAAAATGAGACAGCTGGTTGAGGTTGCAGTGCAGAAACCTTTTAGTGAGAGTGACCATAACACAATATTTTTCAAATTTGTCACAGAAAAGGAAGAAGACGGCCTGGAAAAAAAGGCTTGAGACTGTGGTAAGAGTTGGTTTTATTTCTTGTTTGCCCATAACATATCACTAATTCCTGATCAGATTTAGCAGAAATATTTTATTTTATTACTTTATTATGAAAAATATATTAAATTTTTATGAATTTATTATATTAAAGTAAGGCAGGATCTGGCCAAAGTAGGATAAAGTGAGTTCTGCAGATGCTGGACAGTCAGAGTTGAAAAGAATGGCACTGGAAAAGCACAGCAGGGGAGGCAGCATCCAAGGAGCAGGAGAGTTGGCATTTCGGGCATAAGCCCTTCATCAGGAATGGGATTGACAAGTCTGATGAAGGGTGTACACCAGAAATGTCAATTCTCCAGCTGTTCGGATGCTGCCTCATCTGCTGTGTTTTTCCAGCACCATCCTTTTCAACTCTGGCCAAAGTCCTCTGGGAGTAGTTACCTCTGAGTAAATCACTGGCAGAACAGTGAGGGTCATTCAAAGTGGAATTGTTGAGTGTACGGACCCAATGTGTTAACTTTAAAGTGAAATGTAGGCGATCTTTGGTTGTCTGGGAATATTCTGATGAGGGGTCGGGAGACTCGAAACGATAACTCTGCTTTCTTCCCACAGAAGCTGCCAAATGTGCTTAATTTTACCAGCAGTTGCTGTTTCTGTTATAATAATATTCAGTCCTGGATTAAGAAGGAATCTTTTAAGAAGAAGAAAGCGGTAACATGTGTAAAGGAACAAATCAACACAGGTCCTGGCATAGAAAGTGCAGGAGAGAACTTCAGAAAGTAATTAGGAAAACAATGAGGGTGTGTGAAAAAAACGCTGGGGGTTATGATTAGGGAGACTCCCAAAGTATTCTATAAATATAGCAAAGAAACAAGAATAACCAGAGAAAGAGCAGGGTGCATTAGGGATCAAGGGAGCAATCTACGCATGGATTGGAAGACATTGGTAGAGTATTTAAGTGAATAATTCACTTCTGTCTTCACTTCAGGAGAATGAAAGTATAGGTGTAGAATTTGGGGAGAGGGACTGTAAGGTTCATGATTATTTTGAGCAAGGACTGGGGAGTTAATAGAGTTTCGGCAAACTTAAAAATGAACAAAGTCCCATGAGTTGTGTCTCAGGCTGCTGTTGGAAATGAAGGAGGAAATTATAAGGGCTCTGACCCAAAATTTTATTTCCTCTGTGGCCACAAAGGAGGTGCCAGATGACTAGAGGATATCTAATGTGGTTCTACTTTTCAGAAGGTCGTTAGAGATAAACCAAGGAATTACAGACTAGTGTGTTTCACATCAGTGATAGGGAAACTATAGGAGAAAAGGAGAGAATTAATCTCCATTTGGAGAGGGTTTGATCAGTGTGGTTTTGTCAGAGGGAGGTCATGTGTAACAAAGTTGATTGAATTTTTCACAGAGGTGACCAGGTGTATTGATGATTTGAATAGGCAGGGAATAGATGTGAAGGCCAAAAGGATTTTAGGTTAGAAAGACATCATGTGTCAGTGCAGTCTTGGTAGGCCGAAAGACCTTTCCTGTGCCATGCTGTTCTTCGTTCTTTGAGGGTAGTGCAGCTTCTCTAGTTTATATGGATTTAAGCAATGCCTAGGACAAGGTCCAACATGAGAGACCAATTAAGAAAAATTTATGGAATCCAGAGTAACTTGTCAAGATGAATTGAAAATTGGCTTGGTGGTTGGAAACAGAGGGTGGGTGGTAGAAGGCTGTTTGTGTGACTGGAGGCCAGAGAGTAGTAGTGTACCATAGGGATCATTACAGTATCCTTTATTATTTGTGATATATAGAAGTGATATAGAGGAAAATGCAGAGATAGATGATAAGTAAGTTTATAGATGACATGAAGATTGATTGGGTGGATTGATTGATTGAGAGCAAACAGACTATATGAGGATATAAAGAATTTGGTCCGATAGGCAAATCGGTGGCATATGGATTTAATCTGCTGAGCGGGAGATGATGCACTTTGGATGAAGCAAAAAGACTAGGGAGTGTTCAATAAATGGCAGGATGCTAGGAAACTCAGGGGAACAGAGAGATCTTGGTGTGCTTGTCCATCGATCCTTGAAGGTGACAGGACAGGTTAATAGGATAGTTAAGAAAACATACAGAACACTTGTCTTGATCAGTCGTGGCACAGATTATAAGAGCAGGGAGGTTGTGTTGAAGCTGTAGCTGGAGTATTGTGTGTAGTCCTGGTCACCATACTATAGGAAGGAGGTGATTACATTGGAGAGGGTACAGAGGAGGTTCACCAGGCTGGGATGCTGAGATGTAGCATTTTAGATATGAAGAGAGGTCGGAAAGGTTCAGGTTGTTTTCTTTGGAGCAGAGAAGACTGAGGGAGGATCCAACTAGAGGTATATAAGATTTTGAGGTGCACGGACAGGATGGATTAGAAGCAGTTTTTCCCCTTCGGTGAAGGATCTATAATAAGGGGCTGTAATTTTAAGGTGAAGGGCAGGAGGTTTAGAGAGCATTTGACGAGAGGATAGTGAGAATCTGAAATGGATAATAGAGGCAGGAAAACTCACACCATTTAAAATGTACATGGATGAAGATTTGAAATGTCCTAACACTTAAGGCTATGGTCCAAGTACTAGAAATTGGGATTTGTGTAGTTAGGCAAGTGCAGACTTGATAGAACCATAGAATCCCTACAGTGTGGAAGCAGGCCATTCAGTCGATTGAGTCCACACTGACCCTGTGAAAAGCATCCCACCCAGATCCAATCCATCCCTGTAACAGTGCACTTCTTACAGTTAATCAAAGCAACTGACATCCCTGGACACTATGAGCAATTTAGCATGATCAATTTACCTAATCTACACATCTCTGAAACTAGAGCACCCAGAAGAACATAAAAAACATAAGAACTAGGAGCAGGATGGGGCCATTTGGCACTACGAGCCTGCTCCACTATTCAATAAGATCATGGCTGATCTTTTTGTGGCCTCAGCTCCACTTATCCACCCTTTCACTACAACTCTTTATTCCTTCACTGTTCAAAAAATTATCTATCTTAGCTTTGAAAGCATTTACTGAGGAAGTCTTATCTACACCACTGAGCAGGGAATTCCATAGATTCACAACCCTCTAAGTGAAACTGTTCCTCCTCAATTCAGTTCTATATCTGCTCTCCCTAACTTTGAGGCTATGCCCTCTTGTCCTAATTTTACTCACTCGTGAAAACATCCTCTCCACTTTATCTTATCTATTCCCTTCATAATTTTATTTGCTTCTATAAGATTCCCCCATATTCTTGTAAATTCCAATTAATGAAATCCCAGTCTATTCAGTGTATCCTCATAAACCATGCAGATATGGGGAGAAGACACAGACAGTTGCCCAAGGATGGAATTGAACCTGGGCCCATACCACTATAAGGCAGCAGTGCTAGCCACTGAGCCACCCTGCCATCCCCTTCCTGGATTGAAGAGCATCTTTTGTGCTCTATGACTCTATAAGGAGCTGGAGTAGTCAGGAGCTCCTTGGGCCTGCTTGACCGTTCAATAAGATCATAACTGATCACATCATGTTCCTACGCAATCCCATAATCCTTGATTCTCCTTTAGTTCAAAGGTCTATTTGATTCAGCCATCAATATATTCATTGCCTCCTCAGCCTCTATAGTAGTGTAATGCCATAACTAAATACACATCATGCAATATGACCTTATAAAACAACATCATAACCTCTGAAATTGATATATTCCTGAAAACAATCATACAATACGCTAGGTATTTCTGATATGAGCTGCATGTTACAAGAGTAGGCATTCTCAAGCTGAACAGGACAGAAATATTCATTCTTCAGTCTAACACAAACTTGTTATATTATGGCCTGTACAGTCATCTGAATGAGTGTTGGATTTTGGTATTGACTTACATTTTCACAAAACAGTTTTGGAGAGGATTGATTGTCGAATTGTCTCTGATTGGCTGAGCAATAGGGATGAAAAATGTGTTGCTGGAAAAGCGCAGCAGGTCAGGCAGCATCCAAGGAACAGGAGAATCGACATATGCCTGATGCCTGAAACGTCGATTCTCCTGTTCCTTGGATGCTGCCTGACCTGTTGCGCTTTTCTAGCAGCAGGCCCCTGGACACATTTTCCTCATTCCTGAAGAAGGGCTTATGCCCGAAACGTCGATTCTCCTGTTCCTTGGATGCTGCCTGATCTCCAGCATCTGCAGTCCTCACTTTCTCCCCTGAGCAATAGGGAACTGTATGAGCAACAGGTTCAGGCAACTGGAAACTATAGGATTCTCAAGCTCCTCAAGCTCATAATGTGATTTATTTTCACTTTTTAGAAGTAATATTCATTCATACACAGGGACTCTATTCTCTGTAAATAAAAGGAATATGTTGAAGTCTTGTACCTTTTTGAATTACCCTGCTGCTTCCAGTTGATTCCTCCATGACAATGTCACAGCCAATTACAGTTGACTTGCCACCAAACAGCAGCCTTTGTCCTGGAGAATAAATTGTCAGAGTTGCTTGACATTTGGCATCCTTCAGCTTTTCCTGGCAAGTGCAAAACAAAAAAGCTTTAGCAACATGTCTTTTTTATTAGAAAATTAATCAATTGTTAGCATATTTCTTATTCAAACATCCACATGAATATATGGGGATAGGCCTCATAACATAGTGACCCATTCAGAGGACAATGATGAAAGTTGTCACCTCTCTTTTCCTTTCCCATTTGATAAAGCCATTTGATTTTTAAGCAAATGTTTGAGTCAATTTTGTCTTATGTATATTTGCATTGAGTACAAGAGTCAGGATGTCATATTGCAGCTTTACAAGACTTTGTTAGGCCATATTCAGAGTATTGTGTTGAATTCTGGTCACCACATTACAGGACAGATGTGGAGTCTTTGGAGAGGCTGCAGAAGAGGATCACCAGAATTTGTCTGGATTAGAGGGTATGAGCTACAAGGAGAGGCTAGAAAATCTGAGGTTGTTTTCTCTGGAGCGGCAGAAGCTGAGGGGACTGAAGAGGGGACAAAATTATGAGATGCATAGATATGATTGACAGTCAGAATCTTTTTTCCAAAGTTGAAATGTTTAATATAGGGAGCATGCATTTAAGGTGAGGGGGAAAGTTCATCAGAGGTGTGAGGGGCAGGTTTTTTACAGAGAGTAGTAGGTGTCTGGAACATGTTGTCAGGGCCATGGTGGAGGCAAACACAATGGGGGTTTTTAGATAGGCACATGAATGTGCAAGATATGGACTAAGGGGAGGGAGAAGGGATTAGTTTAACTTAGCGTCATGTTTGGCACAATATCATGGGCCTAAGAGCCTGTTCCTGAGCTATTCTACATTCTATATCATGGAGGACAGGCAAAGTCCTTGTGGCTTTGGTTGTCATCCTGAATGCCAAAACTAAATACAAGATTTGAAACACAGAACTGTTATCATGGAATGCAAGTTTTGAGAGATTAAAGCACAAATTTCAGACAAAATAAACTGCATGAGAAGGGCAAGACCACTCAAGGTAAATTTGCGAATGCGAGATTGACAAAAATGTTTGATTTGTGTTTATATGCTTTAAAGAAAGTTATTGTTAAATTTCATCAGTTTTTTCCAAGAAACAGTAAACCTGCTCGATCCAACACTGACATATTGCTTTCGTAACATTTGCTCATGACAATCAAAAGCTGAATCCATGTGTCCAGAAAATCTTTGTTTCCTGGTCATTTTATTTCCAATTAGACTTAAGCAAAAAGTTTCCATGGAGCACGATCACTCCTAAAAATCATGATGAAGAGCTGCTAGTGTTGGGCTGTGATAGACAAAGTTAAAAATCACACAACACCGGGTTATCGACAACAGGGTAATTTGGAAGTACTAGCTTTTGGATCGCTACTCCTTCATCAGGTAGCTAGTGGGTCAGGAACATAAGACTTATGAACCTACCCCGCTAGCTATCTGTCAAAGGAGCTGTTGTCTATAACCTGGTATTGTGTGATTTGTAACTCGAAAACTCAGGCTACACTGCCCAGTAAATGCTAATTATGAGGAACAGAGCTATTGGAATTTCACAGAATTAGAAAATTAACATGTTTGCAAAATCAAATAGGATAGAACACTTAGCTGTGACTAAGGCATTGAAGGTGGGCATAATAAAAGCACAGCAAGTGCAATTAACTCTTTTCGTTGTCATCCTGGGATTTGTGCCAAAGTTGAGAGAGGTGTTTCATCGACTGTTCAACGAACAGACTGACATAATCATATTCACCAAATCATATGTTTGGACAATATCTACACTGGCAGTGTATCTGGACCTGACCGTACAGTGGTCTACAGTGGTGAGGGAGTAGCTGAGGGAGTCGTAATATTGACTCTAGGCTGAGGACTTCCTAAATACTCATGGCTTCAACTCATACTCAGACAAGGAAACCTCTTTAATTCAAACTGCCACTCTCCATTAGCTGATAAATAAGTATTTTTACTTGTTGAATAAGAGCTGGAGGAAGCACCAAATATACCAAAACAGAAAAACAATGTCTATCACCTTGAGTGAATCTTTAGGACAAAGCCTGATCAAACTGACTGGATACTGAAGGTCATTACTGTTAGACTGGGCTAGCGCCAAGGTGGTGAAGAAACCAACATCAGTGAATAATCTACTTGATCTTCCTCTCACCAATTTACCTGTTGCAGACATAAATATCATGGTATCAAGAGTTAAAATGACCATCGCACATTCCTAATAGAACGCAAGTTATGACTTCACATTGAGGCCACTTAGAGTCATAGAGTCATAGAGATGTACAGCATGGAAACAGACCCTTTGGTCAAACCCGTCCATACTGACCAGATATCCCAACCCAACCTCGTCCCACCTGCCAGCACCCGGACCATATCCCTCCAAACCCTTCCTATTCATATACCCATCCAAATGCCTCTTAAATGTTGCAATT
>NC_057722.1:54118630-54130038 GCF_004010195.1 Chiloscyllium plagiosum | reverse complement strand
GACTCCACTTTCAAGGAGCTATGAACCTGCACTCCAAGGTCTCTTTGTTCAGCAACACTCCCTAGGACCTTACCATTAAGTGTTTAAGTCCTGCTAAGATTTGCTTTCCCAAAATGCAGCACCTCACATTTATCTGAATTAAACTCCGTCTGCCCATTGGCCCATCTGGTTCAGATCCTGTTGTAATCTGAGTTAACCCTCTTTGCTGTCCACTGCACCTCCAATTTTGGTGCCATCTGCAAACTTACTAACTAACTCCTGCCCGAGGTGCTGACCTCTCTCACCCTTCCTGGATTTAACCCATCTATGTGACTGTATCTGAGACTTCCCCCCTTCCTATAACTGCCCTATTTATACTGTTTATCACATACTGTTGCTGTTGCAAATTCCTCATCGCTTCTATCTGTCTCTTCAACCGATCCACTCGATCTGATAAGCTTCGCATCCAACAGCATTTATGGCAGATATAATCCATAGTAATTCCATAATGCTGTGTGGTATTACCATCGTGGTAAATGAAACGGAGCAAGAACAGACTTAGTCGTGTAAATCTAGCTATCCATGACATTTGTGTATTATCATCTGCATTAGAACTGAGTACCAGCATTAACACTAGCCTTGGGACCCATACTCCTCCATCAGGGTCAAACTAAATGATCATTACAGATGCACTGAAAAATATAGAAAAGCATATCAGGAGCATCATCAGGTATACCCGATACCAGTCTGGTGGAGTCACTGTACAGAAATGACCATTCAAAAAAGTTTGGACTTCCATAAAACTGCTTAGAACCACAGGACATCTCAATGCCGCTGTCCTGCTGTCTCCTTACATCTCTTAATGTTATTACCCTCCAGGTAAAAACAAGGACTGCAGATGCTGGAAACCAGATTCTAGATTAAGGAGTGCTGGAAAAGCACAGTAATTCAGGCAGCATCCGAGGAGCAGGAAAATCTCGGATGCTGCCTGAACTGCTGTGCTTTTCCAGCACCACTTTAATCTATTATCCTCCAGAAGCCTTGAACTTGGTGAATGATTGAGCTTCCACAGCTCTCTAAGGGATTCATCAACCATCAATCACTCATCAACCTCAGAGGGAAGAAATTCCTTCTCTTCTCAGTTTCAAACAGCCCGCCTTTATTCCGAGACTATGTTCCCTGGTTCTACTGTCACCAGCCCGGGGAAAGATCCTATTTGTATCCATCCTGTCACATTTTGTAAGAATTTTGTAAAGTTTCTATGAGATCACCTTGCATTCTAAAGAATACCCTGATCTTCTCCAAATCGAGTCATGGGGTTATTAACACCTACCTAAGACAGAAGACACGACCTTGATTTAAGACCTTATTTAAGAAATAATACCACTGACAATGCAGCACTTAAGAATACCCTCGGAATGAAGTTTGAACTTTTAGCCTTCGAACACAGCATTGAGAATACCCCAACTGACGCATACCAAACACATGCATATTAAATATTAAAAGCAACATGGTAATTTATTGAGATGTGTGCGTGTCACTGTGTTGTATGACTGGCTTTTTTTTGTTTCACAACTGTTCTACTGCCATGCAACTTCCATTCAATCCTCAATATTCCTTATATTTGTTTACAGTGCAATAGCATCATCTTGTGGCTAATATGAAGATTACAGAAATAAATACACAACATGCAAGCATACTACAGTATAATATTTTGCTAATGGGTCTGAATTTGCGATAAGAATAATAGTAATGCAAAATGCAGTATTCTTCTGATGAAGAAAATCTGGAGCATTTTCTGGAGTACACACATTCACAGTTAAATACGGAAATCTGGGAGTTGTTCTCAGTGATACTTTCTTGGCCTTTATATACTGCACTGTTGTAGTCCTTGACTGTGGATTCAGCATTGAGATAAATGCAGGGGTATTGTCCATTAGTTCCATTGTAAAAATAGCCAATAAAGTTAGGACTGCTGGAGTAAGCAATAAAAGAATTTAGCTTCTAGTCTCTTATACTTGCAAAATGACCACAATATTTCTATCCATTTGTGGCGCAACTTACACTGAACAGTGTCTGGCTGAAAACATTAGCACAGGCTAATGTGCATGCATCAGATGTATGGAGAGTAGACAGATCATGTTATCAGTGAGTGGCTAATGCTGACTTGATGCCAACAATGTTTCAAGTAATGCAGATTGCACCAAAAAACATTTACAGTAGAAAGGTAGAGATCACTTGATTATGGCAAACCAGCGAGCAATCTAGGGGAAGAGTTCTCAAAATATCCAGCTTTTCATTAAAAAATGCACATACATTATCACTTACAGTTAAAATCAACACGTTACCCAGCACAGATGGTCACATAGAGTCATAGAGTCACAAAGATGTACAGCATGGAAACAGACCCTTCGGTCCAATCCAATCATGCCGACCAGATATCCCAACCCAATCTAGTCCCACCTGCCAGCACCTGGCCCATATCCCTCCACAAAGAAAATGATGATTCATTAACAAAACAGTACATTCAGTCTAGTGATTTCTACTTTTTTCAATCTCTGCATAGGCATTACATATGTAATCTTCATTTTGTCCACGTCTCCAAATGGTACTTGGTAAATCTTTGTTGGCTGTTCCTCTGGTACCTGCTTGTTCCTAGGGTGTTGTTGATTCATTTATGTCACTGGGAACCAATAAACCTCTGGCACTGAATATTTTCTGTGTTCCATGCAGGTGGTGGATTCTTTCTGACCTGCTAGCTGCAGTAAGGCACAGAATCATTAGCCATACGTGTGTGTCTGCATTGTGTCAATTTGCCTCATTGCTTAGATTCACTGCATACAATTAAGATGATAACTAAGTTATGCAGGTTTCAAGTTGCCATGTGAGTTGATTTCTGTTGATAGCATTGAATGTTTGCATTTTGTCTGGCTCTCCAATGCTCAGCTTTAGCAATCATTTCGCAGTTTCATAAAGTAAAAGTTGGCTTTCTGCTGTTTCATGCTGACTCATGCCTGTCCCTACTTCTGGCTTTAGTTCGCTTTTTCACTACTGGAAGTAGAGTCATAGAGATGCACAGCACGGAAACAGACCCTTCGGTCCAATTCGTCCATGCCGACCAGATATCCCAACCCAATCTAGTCCCAACTGCCAGCAAATTAGCTATGAGCCATGAGCAAATTAGCAGAGGGAAAATAAGATTTCAGAAATAAATGCATGTTTAAAGATTAGTGTGGGAGAAGTGAGTTCTAATTCATTGGGCATTGGTATCAGCCCCAGTGAAAATGGGATATGTGTATTTGGAACAGTCTGCACCTGAGTCATGCTGGAGCCTGCGTATTCATGTGGGGAAATGTGAAATGGCCCATGTCGACAGGGAAAGTAGAAAAGAAGCCCATTATCTAAATGGTGAGAGATTGCAGAGCTCTGAGATGCAGAGGGAACTGGATGACATAGTGTATGAATTGCAAAGGGCTACAATGCAGGTACAGTGAGTAATTAGCAAAGCTAACAGAACATTGTCCTTTATTGCAAGGTGATTGAATACAAAATAGGAGGTTGTGCTTCACTTATACATGGCACTAGTGAGACCATATCAGGAGTACTGTGTAAAATATTAGACTCCTTTCTGGAGGCAGGATGTAAATCCATTGGAAACAGTTCAGATGTTTACTGTACTAATATCGGTAATGGGTGGGTTGTCATGTGAGGAAAGGTTGAATATGTTAGCCATATATCTACTGCAGTTTAGACAAATAATAGGTGACTTGATTGAAACATTAAATCCTGAGGGCCTTGGCGGGGTGGATATGAAAGGAGGTTTCGTCTTGTGGGGGGAATCTAGAACCAGGGGTCACTGTATTAGTCATAGAGATGAACAGAATGAAAACAGACCCTTTGGTCCAACTCATCCATGCTGACCAGATATTCTAAATAAGTCTAGTCCCATTTGCCAGCATTTGGCCCATACCCCTCTAAACCCTTCCTATTCATAAACCCATCCTGATGCCTTTTAAATGTTGTAATTGTACAAGTCTCTACCACTTCCTCTGGCAGCTCATTCCATACATGCACCACCCTCTGTGTGAAAAAGTTGCCCCTTAGGTCCCTTTGAAATCTTTTCCCTCTCACCCTAAACCTATGCCCTATAGCTTTTGATTCCCAAACTTTGAGGAAAATACCCTATCTATGCCCCACATGATTCTTTTAAAACTCTATAAGGTCACCTATCAGCCTCTGACATTCCATTGTAAACAACCCCAGCCTATTCAGCCTCTCCCTACAGTCCAAGCCCTCCAATCTTGCCCATATCCTCGTAAATCTTTTCTCAATTCTTTCAACTTTCAGAACATCTTTATTGTAACAGCGAAACCAGAATTGAATGCAATATTCCAAAAGTGATCTAACCAATGCCCTGTACAGCTGCAACATGACCTCCTACCTCTTATACGTAATGCACTGACCTATAAAGGAAAGCGTACCAAATATCTTCTTCATTAATTTGTCTACCTGTGACTCCGCTTTCAAGCAACTGTGGACTTGCACTCCAAGGTCTCTTTGTTCAGCCACACTCCCCAGGACCTTATCATTCAGTGTATAAGCCTTGACCTGATTAGCCTTTCCAAAATGCAGCACCTCACATTAAATTTAACTCCGTCTGCCACTCCTCAGCCCATTTGCCATCTGAATCAAGATCCCGTTGTAAACTACACCATCAATTTTGGTGTCATCTGCAAACTTCCCAAAATACCCTCCTACATTCACATGCAAATCATTTGTCTAAATGACAAACAGCAGGGGACCCAGCACCCATCCTTGTGGCACACCACTGGTCACAGGCCGCCAGTCCGAAAAGCAACCCTCCACCACCACCCTCTGTCTCCTACCTTTGATCCAATTCTGTAACCAAATGGCTAGCTCTCCCTCTATTCCATGGGATCTAACATTGCCACCCAACCCATCATACAGAACGTTGTCAAACGCCTTCCTAAAGTCTATATAGACAACGTCCATCATTCTGCTTTCATCAACCTTCTTTGTCATTTCTTCAAAAAACTTAACAAACTGGTGAGACACAATTTCCCACGCATAAAGCTACATTGACTATCTCTAATCACTCTTTGCCTTTCCAATTACATATAAATTCTGTCCCTTAGGATTCCCTCCGACAACTTGCCCACCACCGGTGTCAGACCCACCAGTCTATAGTTCCCTGGCTTTTCCTTACCACCGTTCTTAGACAGTGGCACCACGTTAGCCAACCTCCAGTCTACTGGCATCTCACCTGTGGCTATCTATGATACAAATATCTCAGTAACAAGTCCAGCAATCACTTTCCTAGCTTCCCACAAAGTTCTGAGGTACACCTGATAAGATCCTGGGGATTTATCCATCTTTGAATGGGCGGCACGGTGGCACAGTGGTTAGCACTGCTGCCTCACAGCGCCAGAGACCCGGGTTCAATTCCTGCCTCAGGCGACTGACTGTGTGGAGTTTGCACGTTCTCCCCGTGTCTGTGTGGGTTTCCTCCGGGTGCTCCAGTTTCCTCCCACAGTCCAAAGATGTGCAGGTCAGGTGAATTGGCCATGTTAAATTGCCTGTAGTGTTAGGTAAGGGGTACATGTAGGGGTATGGGTAGGTTGCGCTTCGGCGGGGCGGTGAGGACTTGTTGGCCGAAGGGCCTGTTTCCACACTGTAAGTAATCTAATCTTTATGCATTTTAAGATGTCTAACACCTTCTTATCTGTAATATGGACACTTTTCAAGATATCACTAGTTATTTCCCAATCTCTAGCTTCCATATCTTTCTTCAGAGTAAACACTGATGTGAAATATTTGTTTAGTATCTCCCCGATCTCTCAGGTTCCACACAGAGGCAGCCTGGTTTTTTTCATTGAAGGGTCCTATTCTCTCCCTAGTTACTCTTTTGTCCTTAATGTATATGTAAAATCTCTTTGAATTTTTTAAACTCTATTTGCCAAAGCTATCTCATGTCCCTTTTTTGCCCTCCTGGTTTCCTTTTTGAATAAACTCCTATTGTCCTTATACACTTCTAGGGATTCACTTGATCCCAGCTGTCACTACCTGACATATGCTTCCTTCTTTTTCTTGACCAGAGATTTAATTTCTCCAGTCTTCCAGCATTCCATACACCTACCAGCCTTGCCCTTCACACTGGCAGGAACATACTGTCTCTAGAGTCTCATTATCTTTTCTTTGAAGGCTTCCTACTTTCCAGCTGTCCTTTACCTGTGAACATTTGCTCCCCATGAACTTTTGAATGTTCTTCCCTAGTACTGTCAAAATTAGCCTTTCTTCAATTTAGAAATTTAGCTTTTACATCAGGTCTACTCTTTTACATAACTCTTTTAAAACTAATAGAATTCTGATCACTGACCCCAAAGTGCTCCCCCACTGACAACTCACTCACTTCCCCTGCTCTTTCTCCATTAGGTACATCCACATATTGAAATAGAAACATTTCTTGTGTACAATTAACAAATTCCTCTCCGTCCAAGCCCTTAACACTATGGCAGTCCCAGTCTATGTTTAGAAAGTTAAAATGCCCTGCCATTACAACCATATTATTGTTACAGATAACTGAGATCTCCTTACGAATTTGCTTCTCAATTTCCCACTGACTATTGGGCAGGGGTGCTATAGTACAATCGCAATAAGTAAATGGAAGACCATCCATTTAATGCAGAGTTGAAGAGAATTTTTTTTCTCTCTCAAAGTCTTTAGGACTTTTTTATTCAAAAAGCAATGGCACCAGAGTTCTTTTTTGGTTCTGGATGGGCTCTACATAAGCACCTCATTCACCTTCAGCTCCCCTGAGTACAACTTCAGATCTGTGTTTTTCAGCAGTGTTTTCTTGGTCAGATTCCTGAAACAAAGTAAGCACAAAATAATAACCCCATACCAACTTCACATTTAAAGCAACTAATAACTCAGATACAATTGAAATTATTATTGTTGATGCATCCCGTTAGTGTCTGTCTTTGCCTAGTCTCCCAATGCTACGTCAGTGGCTGTAAAAAGGCCAGTGGGAGGTTGCTGTCTTTCAATGGAAGTGACCAGAGAAAGCGTCAAAGGACAGCTTTCAAGCAGCTCTGAGCCTAGAATACGTAGCTTCAAATTACAACCATCTTGGCATGGATGGCAACAACCAGTGCATTGGAGAAGGAGCATTACTGGGAGGATTAAAGCTGTGTCTAGATTAGAGTGGTGCTGGGAAAGCACAGCAGGTCAGGCAGCATCCGAGGAGCAGGAAAATCAACGTTTCAGGCAAAAGCCCTTCAGCAGGAATGAAGCTTCGTTCCTGATGAAGGGCTTTTGCCTGAATCGTCGATTTTTTCCTGCTCCTCGGATGCTGCCTGACCTGCTGTGCTTTCCCAGCATCACTCTAAGCTATACTCTAGTCTCCAGCATCTGCAATTCTCACTTATGCCCTGGATTAAAGCCTCATCTTCTGCCTTGGGATCCTCCAACTACATGGCATCAATGTCAATTTCACTAGTTTCCTCAACTCTCCTCCCCCCACTTCATCCCAGATCCTGTCCTACCTGTCCATCTTCCTTCCCAACTAGCCGGTTCACCCTCCCCTCCGACCTATCACCATCACCCCCCACCAGTATCTACTGCCTGGTGTTGTCCTCCTGCTCTCATTGAACCAGGGTTTTTTTTTATTACATTACAGGATGGAAACAGGCCCTTCGGCCCAACAAGTCCACACCGATTGACCCCGGCTGTCAATTATAGACTTTTCCTGGGCTCCGATCAGCTGGGCCTGATAGCATTCCAGATCAGTATTACCAGTTGAAAATGTTGGTTGTTGTTGTGAAGCCTGAATTACCATCAGTATCTGGCTGACACTGGTTTCTGGGCGATTGTCTGATGCTCACATTGAGCATATGATGAAGACTAAAGTGAAGCCATGTGCTGAAGCCCTGATGATTTTAATTTCATTGTTTGCCTGAAGTGATTTTAAGCAACTATGAGTCGGTATCCACTTATTGCCATCCCAGCTACCTTCCCCCCAGCCGCACCCCCACCATTTATCTCTCAGCCTCCTTCCCTGCTTCCCCTCCACATTCCCGATGAAGGGCTTATGCCTGAAACATCGACTCTCCTGCTCCTTGGATGCTGCCTGACTGGCTGTGCTTTTCCAGTGCCACACTTTTCGACTCTGATCTCCAGCATCTGCAGTCCTCACTTTCTCCTACAACTACTCATTCCCTTTCTTCTACTCTCCCTGAGATCATCATCTGATTTATGTTGGCAATTGTCTTGTTCTCTTAGTCGCAAAGATGTAAAGAATGCATTGAACAATGTCAAGTGAGGGCATTCACTCCACTGAATGGTGAGTGCCTCCTACAGAGCAGACAAAGCAGTGGAATCTTTGTTTTATCACTCTATTGTTTACTAGCTTTGCAACATGGCTAGAGCCATCTTTCTATTTTCTCCATGTTTTTGGGAAGCTCTACTTTGTATTGACTGATCTTGTCTATGGCCTTGCATTAACTTGCTATCTGTCAATTCAAAGCAGTACAAAAAGATTTATGTAAAGGCAAGCAGCAACAAAGTCTGCAATTTATTTGTCATCAGAATGATTATTCATTGCTTAAATCTTGAAGGTGATCTTTTGCAATTTGCACATTTGGCAGAATATCAGTTAAATAGGAAGAATACAATTGAAATGATGCCCAGCCTCAGCTTTACTCCACCCTGTTGGCATATTCAGTACTTTCAAACACTCCCTGTAATTTCTACAGTTCTTTAAAAATCAAAACACATCTTGTGAAAGAATGTGCATTGGTGGAACATAGAAACTCATCAGATTCACAATTTATTGAGTGAAAGTTTCTGTTTCAAAATGTTCAGTGATTAGCAGGATAGTTATTGATAGATTTGTAGCCCTATGACGCATAACCATCATTCGTACTTTTAAGACTTTACCTGAGAAAGCAAATGATGCATTTATTCATATATCCAATTTGAATTGACAGGCATAATAATTCTTTATTTGCAATCTTTGGTGAAGCTTCTATTTGAAAAATCGATATATTAAAATGGTTCTGTTTGATAAGCTCATGACAACACACCCAGAAAGAGAAGTCACCAGTCATTATAATACAATGTTCAATGTTCATGGTGCATCATTAGAAAAGTGTGTGTGTGTGGCTCATTTAGTCAAATAGTATACAATGCTCACTTACTTCATACTTGCAGCAAATAGACTCTTATATTTTAATTCTAAGTGAGATCAAGAGGACAGAGGCAGGGAAAAGTGGCAAATTGTCTTGACTTCATTAGTAGGACAGCCATGTTCAGTCCTGATGAAAGGCTTTTGCCTGACACAATTTTTCCGCTCCTCGGATGCTGCCTGACTGCTTTTCCAGCACCACTCTAATCTAGACTCTGATTTCCAGCATCTGCAGTCCTCACTTTTGCCTAGGAAATTTTAACTCTTAGGTTTCATCTTCCTGCCTTTCATCCTCCTGCCTGTAATCAGTGGGAAGCAGTTCTGGGTTTGACTGTGACGTTGGGTGCCAAGAAATCATTGCTGTTCCTCCTCCTGGCGCCACAAGACAAGTGAACAAACAAGTTTTAAAATTTGACGTGCTCAGCCACCTCTAGCTCCAGCTCTTCTTTGTACTTGGTGGGTCTGGCTGGAAAGATGCAACCAATTCTCCAAGCCCCTTGGGAGGTTTGTGATGCAGTGGTAATGACACCGAACGAGTGATCTAGAAGCCCAGACCAAAGTTCTCAGGAGGTAGGGATCCATCCTACCATCATGAATCATAAAATTTGAATTCAGCAAAAATCTGGGAAAAAAATAAAAGCCACCTTAATGGTTGCCTTGTAACTGCTGTTGATTATAGTAAAAATGAACTGGTTCCATAATTTCCTTTCGAAAAGTAAATTAGCCATCCTTACCTGGTCAAACCTAAGTATCTCCAGTCCCACAGCAATGTGATTACTCCTTAACTACCCTCTGGTGATTAGACATGGGCAATAAATGCTGGTCTAGCCAGCAATGTTCATATCCCATGAATGAGTGAGAAAAATTTGTTCAGGATCCCCTTTAAAAACCATTGGAATGCAGCACACATATGTAAAGAAGGATCTTCTCAGTTCCACAAATTGACCATCTCACTCTTGGAAGGCATGATTTGGAGATGCCGGTGTTGGACTGGGGTGTACAAAGTTAAAAATCACACAACACCAGGTTATAGTCCAACAGGTTTAATTGGAAGCACACTAGCTTTCGGAGCGATGCTCCTTCATCAGGTGATAGTGGAGGGCTCAATCGTAACACAGAATTCTATCACCTGATGAAGGAGCGTTGCTCCGAAAGCTAGTGTGCTTCCAATTAAACCTGTTGGACTATAACCTTGTGTTGTGTGATTTTTAACTTTGTACTCTTGGAAGAGAATGATGTGGAGGTGCCAGTGTTGGACTGATGTGGACAAAATTAAAAATCACACAGCACCAGGTTATAGTCCAACAGGTTTATTTGGAAGCACACTAGCTTTTGAAGTGATGTTTCTTCATCAGGTGGTTGTGACGCAAGACCATAAGATACAGAATTTGTAGCAAAAGATTACAATGTTACATTGAACAAACCTAGATCGTTAAGTCTTTCATCTTTTAGAATGTGTTTGCTGTTTAAAGTTCTTTAATATGTAAATCCCAGAAGATTAAATTCGTAGCCTGTGGCATTAGTGTGGGATGTTGGAGGGACATTTGTTTTTTATATGTGAATGCGCAGCACAAAAATAACAGGTCAAGTTGCAACAGATTAAGTTTCTCAAAGTTTCTCACTATCTGGGAAAACTACTTCCACTAATGACACTGCCAAATTTCTAAAACGTCACCTCTTCCCATTTGAAATTCTATCGCATATAAAGCATTTAATTAATATTCACTGAAACATGTATGCAGTCACATGTGCACACAACAACAAAAAAAATGTGTTGATGCTTCAATGCTTAAACTGCCAAGAGAAAGGAAGCCCAACATCAATCTGCAACAAATCAAGAGATACACTATAAAATCATGTTTTTAAGCCTATTTAATTGTTCAAAAACTTTGCAGGTAATCGTTACCAACGTGGAAAGGAATCCTTAATATGATTTCCTTAACATCAAAGGTATTGGCCTTTCTCCAAGGTGCCACAGAAAGAGGGTCTAAGGAAGTTTGGATCAAAGAGTGAGGCTTCAGCTCAGGAGTCTTTGACAAGGAGGTTGAGTGAAGTGATTACGCCACAGTTGAAGAGGGTGAAGACATGACTGCCCAGCTGGTTCAGTGCGTTACATCCTTGATGTGGGAGGTCAACAACTCTGGTGTGTCTGGCTCGTATATGTGTGGAAAATGTGTGCACATTCAGCAATTGACCGAGCATATTGCAGCGCTGATGAAAGAAC